>NW_026442023.1:1790000-2390000 GCF_026898425.1 Galleria mellonella
TTCAGTGCCGAGCGACACCTACGCAATGTTCTCATTGACTTCTATCTCACTCGAATATTTAAAGATGCTGCAAATAATATGATGTGATATCTATTTTCATATATGACATAACTTTGTTGATAATCGGCGATCGAATTGTGTTGTTTTGTAAATTAAAATGACCTTTATTCATTTCGAACGGTGTAAGGATTTGCAAAAACCAATAGATAAAGTATTTTCTAAAGATGAAATTAGATCAAGCGAATGAGTATATTGGTTCCTTCCCTAGGTACGCCACATTTTTTTAGTGGAATGGAGTTAACTCTAAGGGTATTCCAAAAGTATTTTTTCTTTTGCTATTGTATATCTTGTCATTGATTGTTCTTTTAGCCTCTAGGTCTTTTAATTCTTTATAATATTCATATTTTTAAATTACTTTTACTTATTATTCGTCTTTATTTTTTAGCAGTTAGACCTTAATTTTCAACTTAAACATTTTAGTCGATTATTTTATTTAGATGTATTTTATACTGGATATAACTCGCGATTACACTGAGATATACCTTGTTGTACAAGTTTAGATTTGAGTTGAAATTAATGCAATTTTAATTTTTTATAAAATTAACGCATATATTGAATACTTTAAATTAATCGACCTCGGATCCAGTTATTTCAAAGGTGGAATGTCTACATTCGCATTTCGCAAGCATCTAAAAATAATCAACGTATTCAGTATGTGGTAAGCTAATAAAGAGACCTAATACAAAATGCTAGTTTTTAATATCCGGTCAGTGATCTAGAGTTTGTAGAGCACTGACCTAATATTTGATTAAAGTTGTCCATACAAATGACACTCACTTTCGTATAATATGGAATATATAAATACCAGCTGATTGAAAAGATTCGGTAAAGCCCTATAGGTGATCTTTTTGCTGTCCTTGTGGTAACTTAAGTTTTTCATTGTAGCATAAAATTTACTTGTGATCCAATAGTTTTTGGTGTGCATTAATTAAATATTTTATTTTTATTAACACTAATATTCATATCGTTATATTATTAAATTCTATTTTAGTATCTAATGTAAATTGAAATCAGTTTATTTGCATTAATCAGTCTTAAATTTATTACAAAAACGACGTAGTACTATTTTGGCGCCTGTTTAATTGCCTTAAACGACGTAGGCATACAAATATTTACATTTTATTTAAAAAGCGAAAAATAAAATTATGATTCAATTATGTCACAAATTAAAAAAAAAAAACTTGAATACTTATTATAGTAGATAGCGGTTTAGTAATATCTGCTGGATATTTGAAATGTGCAGTTTTCTAAAATTGATGGTTGTGTTGTATTAAAGCCGGATATCCTTTTGCTTCCATGTAGCGTCATGTTTCGTGTCAGCGATCGTTTTGTTTATTATTTATAACGAGCGCCTGTGGCCGGCACCAGAGGGGAGCGTTTTCACGTGAGGGAACCTTTTGACTACCGGAGCTAATTAGTGCGCCACCGTTGCCCATTCACCGTTGTACACTTAAATTTTAAATTCTAAATTAAATACGTATCCACCTGTTGATAAACAATACATTATTCATCTAAACTGTAGAACGGTTGATTAAGGCCTTTGGTATATTTTCATATCGACACGGGTTATTTTTAAATATGATTCCATCCTGTTCGCAAGTCAGTTATTTACATGATATTGTATACTTCCTTTAAAATATTATAGAAACTAATTTTAATTTAGAACAATAGGTTTATTAGATACTTATGTCAAACTCACGCGAGTTGCCTCGGGCGTGGTTCTATATTTGGGTTAATGGATTCGTCCGCGCACCGCCAGCATGGGAAGTGCCTGTTAGCTAGTCGTCCGTTCTGCCAACTCCGGACTGTTTCAATGAGACCTTATTAGGGTTCCGTACTTCAACAGGTTCAAATGAAGTCCACATAGGTAAGATTACTTTGCTCATCATCAAAGCAGTTTTTCTCCAGAATAGCTAAAGTTATCAAATTTGAATTAATATAATAGTATAAAAAAAATATTTTTCAAAGTTAATATTGGTCAATTTAAAAATTGATGACTGATCAATGATTTATCAATGGTGATTGATTTCCATAATTAATGACTCATATGGATTTAAGTAATGCCCCGACTATATATACTTTATTTGACATTTTTTGACCCAAATTTTGCCAGAGCATAATTTATGTCAGCTAAATTTCAATTCAAACTTCCTAAGTAAAAATTATGGAGAAAAAATGTAAGAAACTACAATAATAATAGTAGTTTTTATTCGAAAGGGATGGTAGGATTTTCTGTTAATAAACACTTGTAGTACTCGTAATCATTCACATACGTTTATATATTAAATAAATTATATGTAAATAATATTAAAATAAATAATAACAAATAAATAAATTTAAATTACAAAATACAAAAAACTTAGATCGCATGTCTTAGTTTAACTTGTTCTACGTTAGAGAAAGGCACTACACTACTTTGTAGGTAGAGTTTAAACTACATTATTCAGAAGGTCTTTATAATTTATGAGGATGCAGACTCTGCATCTTTGTAAATTATAAAGGCCTGTGCAGACGGGCACGTTTTGTCTACGGATAAAGTTTTCCTCTGTGTAAACAACCTACTTGCACTGACACGTGAGTTACTGAGTTTTGGAGTATGCGATTCGATGTGTTTTATTATAATGGTAAAAAATTGAAACTGAGAATTGGCTACATAAATTTGTGTTTTGATTATTGAAATATTCTATTAGCTAAGAGCAGTACAGTGGTAGGAGCTTTGCATTGTCTTAAAATTAATATTTAACTAAAATAAGAGAAAACCCCTCTTAAAAAACCCAGTTTAAAAGAAAATAAAAGTTTTGTTATTATTTTAGTGACTATACAAAAAAATATATATATATATATATATATATATATATATATATATATATATATATATATATATATATATATATATATAGACAAATTGAGAATTGCCTTTTGAATGTTTCTTAATGAAGTGATTTCATCTTGATAACACTTATGCTGAGCTAATGAATCCGTATTGAGTCTATATTTAGATTTGGCCCTGGTTACGACTCTCCAAAGCTCGGAAGCTGGAAATCGTGTCACTATTTAAAATATGATTTTACTTTAGAATTGCAACGTGAATGAAATCAAAATATCTTTCGTAACATCCTGTGAAACATCCACTTATGTAAAGATTTTATAGTTTTATCTATTTTTATGTATTTTTCACGAACATTATATATAACCTTAAGTTGCTTTAACTTTTACAACGTACAGGAATTTATTAATTTCATAATACCAAGGACTTGAAAAAATGTATTCAACCTATAGGGATCCCGTTGCTTTAGAGGTCTGTAATTGTGAATGTTATCACTTCATACAAAAACACGATTTAGTCCAGTCAGTCAAAATAACTATGTTCATGAATAAATATTGCATCATTTAACTTTTACAATTTAATTTTACCAACATAATGAGACTTTTGTTGAAAAACCACAATAAACTCTTTATAAACTGCGCTTCGAAGTAGAAACAAAGTAACAAACTATAAGTGTGATTATAAAAACAAACAATTGATATACAGCTGTTACTAAGTTAGTAGTGCGGTACTTAGTAGTGCAAGTTGTTTGCACAGAACTCTTAAACGTTTACAAAACCGTTAATTTATATTATTACAAAATGAACCTTATTGCGTTGTTGATAAAGATTTAAAATATGCCAAGTCCATTAATAGTAATGATATAAATCGCATTGCATCCTGCGGATCTGAATGAGGATTGCAAATGCACATAATAATGAATGTTCCATTATTTGTATTCTCCGATGGAGAGATAGTCTTGCCTACGGTTCCATTATGTGGGTCAGTGATTAACGGGGTGAGGTTGTATGAATATATAGTGAAGTGTAATGTTGACAGCTAGGTAGGGTTCTATGAAAACATGTTATGGCAGTATGGTTATCCTATTGTGTGGTGGCAAGAATATATTTTATTCCATCATGCGGACACTCCTCTAGCATTAAGAAAATAAATATGGACAATTATTATTATTATTTTATTGTTATCATTATTTTATTATTTTAATTATATCAGCTGTTAACTGAACATTGGCCTCCCTAATAAAGGGGGTTTAGCCAGTAAGGTGGGCGGGTTGGTTACCGCAGTTAGCAGTTATAACACGATTGAGTTCATCAAATACAGAACTTCTTAAATACATAAAAAAGAGAATACTGTTTCATTTTCAACAAAAGTTTAGTACATAGAGAATGTACTATTTTAGTAAAAAATAAATAAACGGTGAATATCATGCTTCGGTGATCGCTGAAGGCTGCTGACTTTGTTGAATAACAGATGACCTATAATTATTGCTTACGTAACTCAAAAATGAACGCAAAACGAGAGCCGTGCATAATTATTATTCTGGTTTGGATTACAAGGCTGCTTTGCATAGATATGTTCATAATGTATCCAGTTATAATTACGATAGTGCTATAAAACCCCTTAATCACTTAGGAGATTTTACAGGCTTTAATTGACCATACGTCTCCTATGTAATTTATGGATTATGCATAGTGGCAAATTACTATGATAAAACGCGTGTTTTCAAGTTTTTATATACCTTTATTTACCTATAAAAACATGGTTCGACTATTTATAAGAACAGTGACTGCGTTTATCACAGTCACGGCTTAATGCATGAAAATCTAAGTACTTTTATAATATGCAATATTTAAAAATTACTGTAAAATAAAACTCAAAGTATATACGTATATATCTTTATGTTACAACGATTCCAATTTTAAAATCTTCAACTGGGATTCCACTAGTCCTATTGAGATAGCGTACCTACTTACCTATTTGAATGAAATGTCTTTCAGTATAACCTAGAGCATCTAAATTATATATATATAAGATGGGTTTATGTTTGATCTTACCTAGCCTAATGGTAAATGATAAGATCTAGGATCACTAGCGCACTTACCCAAAAGATTACGAGGTGATATAAATTAAATATTTTTTTATATAGCTTAGAATTTAGAATCATGTTGGACTTCCACTGGTAAAATTTCCAATGCGCTTTATCTTTTGTTATTGCATGATAAAACACATTCTATGAATCACTTGAAAAGTTACTATTAACAAATTACAAGTTTATAATAAAAAAATTCAATATGTATTGTGTTTTCCAATGCCCAAGGACTGCGTCTACTGTTCTTTTCATAAAATCTTGTTAGCGTGATATCCAGTCGTTTTGAAGACAAATGTTACACTAGGGAGGTGATACAGAATGCGGGCTCGCTGTCATCAAATCCACTCTGAGAATAGTGGTCGACGTTAATGAGCTATTCATATAACAAATTCTAGAAATTACGATAAAAGAAAATCATAACCTACATTATTCTTATAGTTTTCTTTCGAGGATGTATTATCAGCGTATCATAATCAATGTGTCACATTGAATTACGTCTGCTATATCGGAACATAACCAATTGTAAGTAAAGTTGATTGAACTATTCTCGATTCGATTTATTAAGCATACATATTGGGTCAGACCGATTTGTAGCTTGATAGTATCTTAGGCACGACTTCCCCTTTAGTTAATAACTTATCTGAAGCACGAAGGTTGTCTGCCTGGATTTGAATCGGTAATTTTTCGCCGTTCAACCGAATTGCCTTTGTTGCCTACCATCTTTTTGTGAGCTTTGCCCGGACATTGCCATTTGGACTATTGTCTTTTTTTTTTGTAGTGAAAAACGTGATGATTGATTCAACCGTTTAATGTTTCTGGTATAAAATTTCTCTCGAGTTTGTGAACTTTATATGTTTATATGTATTCGAATTAAATTTATTAGATATAGCACATCTATGTGCAATAGAAGTTCAGAATCTGATCTAGCGATATTATCGTGATGATAAGGTTATTGAATATGATAATATTAGTCTTTGAACTCCATCAAAGAGGAAAACAGTATCGTAAAATTTAGTTCATTTTCATAAAGAAATTACCTAACGACATTTTTCATATCTTTAATTGTGTAATTTCTTGGTTCGAGTGTAATGATAGTGGATCTTTTAGGTTACTCCTAGATTATACTTTATGTACCCGCGACGCCATAGTCTATGGAGGCGTTTAATGGCCATGGTGTGTATCGACGACGCCATGTCTGCCCGTCGCGGTCGACGACCCTGCCTCCTTCAATAACTCGCACTTTGTTCGACTTTTGTTGCCTTTCTTTATCTATATTATTGCTTTTTCAATCTGATTTTGTGATGGTTTTCAATACTGTAGGTATTGTTGAATAGTATAAGAGTATATATTAAGTTATATACCTATTGAGTTCGAAACTATTGGGGCATCCCCTAATTATAAACGCAAGTAAATCCGATGTAAATATTTTCTATATATTATTAAAATTATAAATAGCTTGTTATCAGTTGTAACATTGATGCAAGTTTGCATAATGGAAACGATGTATATCAATAAATTAGGTCATATGGTTTTTAGTTTTACTAATTTTCTTTTTATTAAAATACCAATGTTTTAAGATTGGAGCATTTAAATGTTAAAACACACAAGTGCTTGGGGAAATTTAGCAAATGTAGATATCGATTGATATGATTGACTACGTGCCACAAAATACACGACATAAATTACGTAACGTGATAAAAAAAATTAGTCAGTGAGAATATAAAGTTTGATTAAAATTATCGACGTAAAAACATGTACAATTCGTCATGTTTAAAAATTGTTTTAAAAATTGTAATAATCTTAATATATATATGAACTTTTGTTATAACCACGTCGTTTTAATATAATAAATGAATAGAATATAGTAATATATTTTTATTTATGTTTCCTCACAAATAAATTTACACATAAGGTAATTAGGATAATATAAAATAAAAATAATACGGAACTCTCCTGTGAGGGTTCTGAGATAGGTTAACTGTTACCTGTAGTACAGATAACCAGGTCCCCAACCGATATGTGTTTAAATAACAATTAAACAAAATACATTGCAGAATAATCTATATATGTTCCCATATATATATGACATTTAATATATACAGTATATAGATGTTACTAGCAAATAATATTATTATATTATGACTTTCCATTCTATGCTGCAACTGTGATCGGAACCTAACGGGAATACACGTAGCGCATTTGATTACGTGAGGGAAAGTAGGGAAATCTTTCGGTCCCGTTGTACAATAGTGCGTTTCTTTAGAGCAGAAACGTACTTTGATAATAATCCTTTTATCGATCGATGACATCAATAATATAGTGATAATGGAACATGCATAAATTCGATTTTTGAGTTAAATTTAATAAACGTTCTTACAGTCTACTCAAATAGCCGTTTGTATAGTACCGGATATTCTGAGCTTCATCATATCAGCCTTTAGCTGTCCCCTTTTGTTTGCCAGTAATTGCCACGCTTGACAGGCGGATTGGCAACTGCAGTCACACTTTAGATATGTTTGAAGAGGGCTTCTGTCCATCCCTCGCCCTCCCTTAGTCGCCTCTTACGACACCCAGGGGAAAGAAAGGGATGGCCTATTCTATGGCGATTCTCAGCTTGCTGTTTACAAACTTTTATTTTTTATTTATAATTCTCACCACTGTATAACTGTTAAAATTGACTAAATCTCATATTGAGCCAATCTGGCATTTTATTGATCTTCGGCCATCTAGTCGATTAATTACTAGAAGACTATCAATCTTTTTTGGAGTTACGTACGAAAATGTTATAAAGGAACACTCATGTTGTGATTTTTTAGTCCTTCCGGCATTGCAATAATATCTCAGTAACTACAATGCAACCAATTTGATTTGTGAACTATAAGTACTGTCAATCCAGAGCCCTACTGTAAAGTAAATTTCACCAAAATCTTTTATTGACTGATAAACGTATTATAAAATTTTTACATTAGTAATTCAATAGAATTCAATAGAAATTGTACATTATATTCATAAAAATAATTTGTGATTTGTTAGTAAGACTTTTAATTTGATTGGTATTCTAAAATACTGTATTGTTTATCTAATTTACCTATATATAATTATAATTACATTATTCAAATAACATCCTGTTAATGTAAATGTCGTAATCATCAAGTTTACTATAAAAAAGAAAAATACAAGGCGGATTGTGTTAAGATGTCACGTCACGACATAATTCTATGTATTTATGTTTCTGTTTATGTTGTAGAATAACTTTATTTTTAAATTATTTTATTTAATATCTACTAGCTCTGTCTGCGATTTCGCGCTATCAGGATAAAAATATCGTTATGTTCATTTCATCCTAAATAAAAAAAAACATGACTACTTTTGGGCCGTTAAAGACGCTAAGAGGTAAACAAATGAATTCACTTTAATATATATAAATATTAGAATATATTAATATACATATGTATGAAAAAAAGAATGGTACAAAAGGTGGCTTTAACCCAATGCAGTCGCTACTCTGTGAACCTCGATTGATTCGCCTTTTTTTACTAGTTACCGAAAATGCAATTTTTTTTTCAATTTGGCACAAAAAACAATCACTAGGTATCCATACATACGTCCACCTAGTAATTGGTTTTTGTAACATTGTATGAATGGTTATTAGATAATGGTTTTCCACCGTAGTTATCCAAGTCCATTACCAATAGAGCCTTCATCATTTGGCGCTGTTGGCACAATGACTGTCACAATAGAAGGTCGCGCGGTTTATACGTAGGTATTGCGGCATCATAATATCTATAGAAACCGAATCTGTACTAAGTACCTATAAATTTACACCGTATCACCGTATAATATCTAATAAAACTATTTTAGATATTATAGCGTCTCAGATTTTCTTTGGAGATAAATTCTTGAGATGTTTTACGGTATTATTAATATTAAATTGATAATTTCAATAAAAGTATGTATATGTTGTATTAAATTTAAAATAAAGAAAAACCTACATATGTATTCTGTATAAGACATAACGATTAAATGAACCAATAAACCGGTTTTAAATTTTTATGCATAATTGGTATATTCTTTATTGATAATTTCGTGAATTATACAAACAGACGATAATGAGTGTAAAATAAGTCTTAGCATAAGATGAGAATCAATAAGTATTACATAATAATACTTGTATGAAACTCACTCATTGCCAAAACTGCACATGTATTATTCTTTTTCAACCGATTACAAAGTTTTTCAATTATTAGTTGTATTTTTGTTTGTGTGTTAACTCATAACTTCATCAGTCCTAAATCGATTTGGAAAATGGTATTTTTGTTTATAAGTATACATTTACAGATTGCTCCCATAGAAATTTTATTAAAATCAATTTAGTAGTTAAGTATTTAAATCAAAATAACTTGTTTTACCACAATTGAAGTTCGTTTTTTATTGTAAATCACAATTTAATTATTCCTGTAATCGCTTTAGCATGCCTAAATCACCTCACTAATTCTTACCCTCGTTGGTATCTCTGGGGATATGAATAGTAGTACTTTATACTCATAGACAACCCCAACAAGCGTTCATAGACAACCGCGGTGTTTTCGAAATATTTAATTCAATGTCTTAATTTCAGAACAGCTATAAAGTATGTTAACGCGGCAGCGGAGCTAATGTGTCTAATTGCTATGAGGGACGTTTGAAAGGAGGGTTAAATTAATTAATAACAGACCTCTAAATGAGACGCTATGTAAGTCTCTCATAGTTTCATTACGTTATCAGAATAATACTGTCTCGCTTGTTTTATTTACCTGACCTGAATTGAATATGTTGTAATACTGTGATATCGATAAAATGTTATTATACTCGTACGCCTCCTATCAATATTATTGTCTTGCCATTATATTCCAACTGGAATTATAACCTTTCGACATTAGCTGTATTTAAAGATAAATGTGCCGCCTATCAGCAAAACTAAATAATCGCATGATTAAAAATTCGTTTTGAATCGAATTTGCTGTATTTCCAATTTATTATATCAAAAGTAAACTATAGGTATCATTGTTTCTACATTTAAAAATTAATATATTATATTTAGACATTAAGACATGTTCTGAGAAATGTAGTTGTGTGAAATTTGCATTAAATGCATGTGGTATATTAGATTTCATTATATTTCGTTAACTTAGAAACACTTTAACTTAGGAATATAACAGAATGCGCTGATTTAGAACTTAGAACTACACAAGTTATTAATGAATTGTTTAGTTTATATATTGAATAGCTGAATATCGTTTCACTTATCTGATTAAACTTGGTTTGTATGTAATGTATACGTCAAGTTAATATATTTAGCATTGTCTATTAAAGTCAGTGATATCATAGAATGTGGGTTTGAACGGACCTTCAAAGGAAAACCGACGGACATATTATCAAGCATGATTATTGTGTAACCAGCACTTATAAGTTTTGTTGCTTTAACTTTTTATAGTTTTAGTAATATACAAAAATTTGTTTTATTTTTTTTAGCGTTTGAGGTGTAATTTGTGTTGTGTGTTTATATTTCTGTGCGTGCGTTATGGATTTTTAACTGCATTAACAAGGAATTTTAACTTATTTTTCACGCATACTTCTGTATTATTAGTTTCTATTTCATTAATTATCAACAAATACATTTTTCATTGTGTACTTTTTGTTGTATAGTAGGAGTGGGTAATATACATCATATCTATATATTGTAGTTGCAATATCTTTATGTTAGTCCAATAACGGATATATTAAATTGCAGTTACCCAATATATATTATCGAAATGAGACATTCGATCGGTATGAACAAAAATATCCGACTGATATGGGGGATGTCGAAATGGACGGTGACCCCTTTTCCACTGTCAATGTCCAGTGGAATATCCAATATATATATATATATATATATATATATTGGAATGGTACGAATATTACCCATGCCTATTGTATAGTTAGTGTTAGGGCAATTCAAAGCAGTTCTTAAATAAATATTTTAGTAATCTTCTAAATTATCAGATGATGCAAAAACTGCCTGATTTCGCTTTGAACGTTCTAAATAGGATATCTATTTTTAGTATCCGTCTATCAGTTTGATGCTACAAATACATTTCACTAAAATATCTTTTAGTGAAACGAAATAACTGTTTCATTAAGGTGCGCCGATAACTAACTTTACTTTTATGTCCTATCTTATCAAATTCACGCTGTCACTCAGAATCATAATACCTACTCCTTATTTTACTTTTGCTGCAGTATTGTGAAGTTTAGTTTTCATATTACGAAGTGTAATTAATTCTTAATCGATATTTCACTGCTGTTTCTAAGTGTATTATTGTATATGCCTGTTTATAATCGAAGGTAAAGTTAGTTAATTTGACCTAATCAAATTTCTATCGCTTTCTTATGATATTGATTAAGTGACTTAAAATTTGCAGCAATGTAATTACTATTAGTGATTTATAGGTTAAGAATTTAAATAGCTTTTAATGTAACCTCGAAGCGTGTCATATTTTTAACCGTATTGTTTCATATATAATATTTAAAGTACAAAATAATGATGTAATATTTTACTCTATTATTGATAGATAGAGGACCACATACGTTATGTTGTTTACAAATTTCTTTGGACACTGGTAATGCCACTGTCACTTGCGTAACCAGATAGGTGAAATTTAATAACAGCATGTACTTGTACCTCTCGTAAATCTGTGGTTTAAATAATTTTATTAGATTATTACTCGTATATATTATGCTATACATTTATATTACATATTAGCGGTTTCGCACGGGTAGTAGAGCATATATGTTTACATTTTTTACATCCGCTTTTGTTGCGTCGAGTATGATTTAGATGGGTATAATAAGCTATCCTTAAAAGATAGACATATGCCATGGCGGATTTTTTATAGACTTATAAAAGCGAAAACATACATTGATTTGTTATATCTTACGGATATATTTAACGTATTTAGCAGCGTGTTCGATGAAAGCTCCCAAACAGTTTCATTTTTTCGACATCTTCATTCTAATCATATTTCAACTAGTTTACTCAAAATCTTAACGAGTTGATTATATATGTAGAGCTTTCTCATCGTAATCATTCTATTGATAAATTAAAATCATATGAAATGCCACGTACAGACAGACAGACGCGCCGGGGACTTCGTTTTATAACATATAGTGGTGATTGATATTTTGCTGATTTGTCCTTTATTTACAGTTTGGTATATTTAATGTAAATAGAGGATAATTTAGCAAAAAAAGTAATTATGTAAACATTATTTTTATAAGGATATTTCTTTTAGAATGAAGTACTTACAGATTTCTAATTACATATTGAAAATTTCAAATAAGTGACTCCGTATCGTTCATTAAATTTGTTTTAATATGGATTACGTAGCTTTTACATAGCATCATAAACAGTTGGTAGGAATTATGTATCCTTCGAATATTTTTTTATCTTTCAACCTCATTTTCATCCCTTAGGGTTATATTTATTTTCAAATTTAAGATTATGCGATTAGTATAATTGTTTATAGGTATATTGATTTGCAATCATAGCCGACCTAGTGTGTTACAACAATGCAACACCATTTTTAATATAGTTCTAGGAACAAAATTATAAAGGTATTAGAACGATTAGGTGTTAGAATCCACTACCCATACTCGAGTCAATTTAGACAGGTTCATGTCCTAAATTGTACTGCCCAAGAATCAAATTCGGAACTACATTCACGTTAATTGATTAGCAACTACCACTGTGGCACGAAGATCATTAATATGTAATTAACAAGTATTGTTTTCCACCTATTGCAGATATTTGAGCGTGGCGTGGTGAGGTTGGTTGGTCGCGATGACGACCGACATATCGGTGTCCCGCTGGGACCCGTCCATCGGCCACGGACAGGAGATCATTGACGAGTTCGAGTACGATGGCGGCAATTCGTCGTCGAGGCTATTCGAACGATCGCGCATTAAAGCGCTAGCAGGTAATTCACTACTAGTATTTTTTTTTTGATGGATGATAATGGAATAGTAACCTCACCTGCGCTATCGGTATACACTGGCGGGGCAGCAGTGAGCAATGATAGGTGAGGATGACCCATCGTGACGAATTCTACAAGAATTAACCATGTTGGTTTACAGAGGGAGTCGCACGGAGGTCGGACGAACAGGTTCGGTATTGTGTGCTATTGCTAGTAATAGAGCCTTAAGCCCCCATTACTAATAATGCCTTTCCCCGCATTTCTACTTTTTTTTAATGGATGATAATGGAATTGTAACCCCCACCTGCGCTATCGATATACATTAACAGAGCACATGTGAGAGATGATAGATGAGGATGAAAGTAGGTCAGTACATCCATAGTGACGTGTTCATAAACAATTAATTATCATGGTTTCCAGTGGGAACCGCGTGAAGGTCGTCCTGATAGGGTATATTGTTAACAAAGAGGCTGTTAGATCCCTAATACGAACAGTACCTTTCCCCCCCATCTCTACTAGCACTATACTTGTATAAGAGTCTCGTCTTCTAGTGTCAAAAGTTTCGTGATAAAACGAAAGCTTTTGACGTGTCTTACGGCGGCTGATGGCGGATTTACGTGTCCTCCGCAGCAAGTGATAATAATTTTCAAACTGGTAATTAAATTGAGGTTTAGTAATTCATTAATAATGTAGTAATAGGTAATTCGGGATTCGATCTTGAAGTCCCCGGACAACAGTTAAGCGTTGTTCAACTGAGTTGTTACCGCTAATAATTAGGTAATTTGTTATAATTATGTACTAATCTATTTCACATTGTATATATACGCGTTTATATACAATAAATAAATTAAATAAATATGTGAATCTATAAATTAGTCTAGAGTCTAAACCAATATTAATATTGATATTGGGAACTTAAAGTTGGGATACAATAAGCAAGATCGTCATCTTGTTATCACCAGATGGCGATATTATAAAATTACAATGCAGTTTGATTATAAATACAAATATTTTTTAATACTTTTACTAAGTATTTTCTCTTTGCAGAGAAAAATGTTTAAATCTTTATTGCTAATTGATGGAGTAATACAAAGATCTATGTTTTCATCGCCTTTATATGTAGCAATTAATATACTATATTTTATTTTAAACTTTATGTGTTATATTCATCGTAGGTATTGTTTTTACACGACAGTATATCTAACGCATTCCTACGATACATAGTTAAATTTATCATTTGTTCGTTTTCCGTTTTCCTATATAACAATGGGATAGTAAACATTTGGCGCAGTCACCAGTGTACCATCATTATCGTTCACTTTTAAGATTTTATGTCTGGACAACATAAAATCTTACGCAGATATTTTATCAGCGATGTTGTAACTGTATTGATATCTCAAATTTAAACCTTCATTTAATCTTGTGTTTACTTACCTCCGTGTATCACGCCCGCCAATGTTATATGGAATTCTAGAAGGCGTTTTTAATATATTATTACACATTGTATGTGTTGGCAATTGAATTATTTGTTAATAAATCCGGTCCAAGAGTTGTCGACATCTGGAGCGTTAGTATCGAATATCCTTGTTCTGTGGGCCAGTTGGATTTTGTCGCTCTAATTGGTCCCGTTCTTTCGCCCGTGAGGCGAATCAGTCAGTCGCCAGCCGATATTGGCGACATGACATCCACGGAGTGCTACGATCTGATCAAGAGAGGTATTGACATCGAAGTGCCCGGCCTGGAAGCATATTATGACAAGGTCGTACTTGAACTCAGAGGTTGGTAGTGTTGCGATAAGATAGTGCAGTGTTCATTGTTTTTTGTGGTGACTGGTGACACACAATTTGATACTGTTTTCACACGTTTTGTTAGTACGTTAAAATATTTTTATTTTGTTTTGGTTTTTAAAAAAATAAACTATTGCTAGTATAGAAGTGATATGGTAGTACTTAGGAACTGTGTAAATTCATTAATTGATCAGAGTTATCAAAGTAGGACAGGTGTAAAATATATTTCACATATAAATTATAATGTTTTATAAGTTAATTTTGTTTAAGGATAGAGGCCGTTAGCATGGGCTTCTATTGACTCTGCCGCTTACCTGGCGTAATACAGATAATTTTGTATATTAAGAGCTAACTTTAGTATATTGTCATTGAATGACTCACTAGCCTTCGCTGTGACATATTTCCCATACCGTTTGATCCAGGAAGCATTATTATATATTATTCGAAAGCTAATTATATTTAGAGCGTTGTGTAATAAATAATAATTTATTATTTAAATAATTTTACCTCGCGCATCTACGAGTAGGACCACTGAGCTTTCCGCTCCACAGCATGCGAACTGCGACATGATCCGTGTATCATATTACTCTATATATTACTTACGGAATCCAACACCAAGGGTTGTATTGTGTAGGAGTTATTGCGATGGCACAGCCTGCTGCGGACGGCTGCGGGGACCCTCCACTCACGAAAACGGCTCCCAAGCCTGCCATCTGGTCCCCGCGCCGCGGTCGACCTCACTGGCGGTTAATGTGTTAACATTCCCTTTTATATAGTTTTCTTCTCCTAATTGCAATGCACATTTATTATGTAAATTTCCTATTTTCAAAACCAGGTCCGTTGTATTTTTTTTTGTAGATTATTTGGTCGAGATTCTCTTTGATTTATGGTCGTAAATGTAGTGACAGACAACATGACCGTGTGGTAATTGGCATAGAATAGATTATTCCTTCTCTATCCACCGGAACTACTAACGAAATAAATAGATAAGATCCCCATTAAATTTTGTAAAAAAACGAAATGTGATGTAGTTGCTAACTATGGAAATTACAGCCAAAAGTCCTCCCTTCAAAAACAATTTCCTTTATTCCTGTAAGTTTGTTTAATCGATGGCATTTTTATTGCAGACGAACGAGAAAGCGTGCAAAAGAAGACTTTCCAGAAATGGGTGAACTCACATTTGGTGCGTGTGGGTTGCCGTATCGGCGATCTATACGTGGACATGAGAGACGGCAAAATGCTTATCAAACTGTTGGAGGTGCTATCGGGAGAGAGACTGGTGAGAACATTTAAGCACCACTATCAAAAGATTTATTTTTTTAGTCTACTTTGGGACCCTTTCTTCAGGGGCTAGAACTTCTTAAAATCTTGTAGGCAATATACTTGAAGGAAGTGTCGTTTAGTTAGAAATAAGAAAGTTATGTAATAATGTAGTAAATCAAACAAAAATTGGGGCTGATGATTCTATTAAAACAATTGGAAAGACCTGCACATGGTGAAGGACTAGGTCAAATGGAAGATCTATGACGAAACCCTTATCTAATAAAGGGTGAACCCAGTTTGATACAGAAGAAATGATATTAAATTGGTTCCAAGTGGTGTCTATGTCATAATTCCAATTTGAGAAAAATTAATGCTTAGAAAAATTATAATGATTACAAATACCCAAATCTGCGCTAAAATTTAAAATAAAAGTACATTATTCCAATATCGAGGAAGTAGAATATTGACAGATATCCAAACCAAAATTAATTTGTTCATTTATTCAAAGAAACTATTGCATTACTTTTTGTTATAAGAGTAATGTACAAAACATGTGTAGTTCAACGAATTTTATTTATTAGATCTCCATTGATGGGCTAAAATTGGTTTGGCGAATTTTTTAGTTGCACTCCATTAGTGTATGTTTGTCTTGAACACTTACTAAATGTTCAAGGCATTTACGATGTTAAAATTAGTCGAATAGCTCCAGAAATTAGGGCAAATGATGTTATACGCGATAGTGTTTAGTCTAGAGCTACACAATGACTATAACTGGGGCAATAGGTGTCCTAGTGCTTTGTCCCATATCAGTCTGTCAGAAATACATATATTTATTACCTTTAATCTAGGGGCTTAGTCTGAACGTTTAAAACATAAAAGTTTTACAAATAAATGAAGCCGATTTGCAAATTAGCACTAAAGTATAGTCCAAATAGGCTCTTTTGTAGTCACATGACTTAAGCCCGTCTGGTTTTTATGCTTGTGATAAGCTCCCTGGTTTATGGATAGATCTCTATGTCAAATTACCTACAGGATAGGCAGAGAGAAACCAGTTGCCACTCTACTCAATTATCCGTACTTATTTTATAAATGCAAAACGTTTGTATGGATATCATTTTTATCTATTTATTGAATTGTTAAGATAACGCTACTATCACTAATATATTTAAGTGAAAATAACAAGTAACTTATAGATATTTATGAATGAATTATATGACCTCAACATTAACATAACTATATTTTCCATATTTATGAGTGCATATTTTATTTTGAATTTATGTGTGAAAAGATTTTAACGATTATAATTTGTCTATAGCCTCGCCCGACCAAAGGCAAGATGAGAATCCATTGCCTGGAGAACGTTGACAAAGCGCTGCAGTTCCTGCGGGAACAACGCGTGCACCTGGAGAACATGGGCTCCCACGATATCGTTGACGGGAACCCGAGACTCAACCTCGGTCTTATTTGGACGATTATACTTCGTTTCCAGGTATAATTGAATTTTTAATTATTTTTGTCAACACATAATTGCATGGTATTTTTTTAGTCCATGAAAACGGAACGGTGTCCCGCCTGTGCTGTTGGTATACGCTGCCAAGGTGAATGAGGGACGATAGGTGAGAATGAAGTCGGATCAATCGG
This sequence comes from Galleria mellonella, assembly GCF_026898425.1. Classification (NCBI taxonomy): domain Eukaryota; kingdom Metazoa; phylum Arthropoda; class Insecta; order Lepidoptera; family Pyralidae; genus Galleria; species Galleria mellonella. The sequence goes on from NW_026442023.1 coordinate 1,807,662, forward strand.
TCCACCGTGACTAGTAACTAACCACGATGGTTTTTAGTCATTCGTAACAAACATGGATGTCGATCCATATGTGAATAAATATAACAGGGGAAATAAAGATATTTGGTATCGTCTTTTTCATTTTAATTAAAATCAAGTCGATTTTTAAAATGTAATATTTTTTTTATTAATGTTTACTATTTTGAATAAAAAAAGAATTCTAAAATGTCTTCTATTATAAAAAACAAAAAAAAAAAAAATCAACTTATTATTTTGTTTCTTCATTAAAAACAATTATGAAGTTACAATTATCGCTTTTCGTGGCGAAGTGCATACTACGTATATGACGAGCGGCGATTATTATGGCAGTTTGCCTTTAATCTCTTAGCAAGTATCCTAACGTGTACGTGATCATGCACGTGAATGAGATGGATTGTGTAATCCTTATCTCTGCCTACCTTCAAGAGACAAAGGATTACCTTTGATTGATAATTATAATATAAAGTAGTAGTAATTATATATATTTGAACATTTCAGATCCAAGACATCACAATCGAAGAGACAGACAATAAAGAGACAAAGTCCGCGAAGGACGCTTTGCTATTATGGTGTCAAATGAAGACAGCCGGATACAACAACGTGAATGTACGCAACTTCACGACCTCCTGGCGCGACGGGTTGGCGTTCAACGCGATCATACACAAGCACAGACCCGACCTGATACAGTTTGAGAAACTGCACAGAAGCAACCCGTTGCACAATCTAAACAACGCCTTCAACGTCGCCGAGGATAAGCTCGGACTTACTAAATTGCTTGATGCTGAAGGTAATATAAACTTTAAGTTGTTTGTGTGTGAAATTGTGTATGTCACAGGTCTATGTTCAATTTATACGTACATAAATTGATATAGACTTCCCATTGAACTTTTTCGATGTATATCAAAATGCCTCACAGAATATTGCATTTAGAAAATCGAGATTTTTGGAGTCTTAAGTCTATTTAATCTTAATTGATACTTTTTACAATTAATATTTTTTTTATGGACCTTTCATATGCACCATAATAGAATATGCAGATTATTTCTAGATTTAAAAGTTTAATGAATATACTTGATTAAATAGACTCGACTTGTCTAGAAAAGTTCATTAAAGTATCATTTCTTAATTTATATTATATTTTTTTTTAAATTGCTCAAATTTTCATTTGGTCCTTTTACAGACATTGCTGTTGACCATCCTGATGAAAAATCCATCATCACATATGTGGTGACATACTACCACTACTTCAGCAAGCTGAAGCAGGAGACGGTACAGGGCAAGAGGATCGGCAAGGTGGTCGGCATAGCGATGGAGAATGAAAAGATGATGCACGAATACGAATCACTTACGAGGTCAGTTCACCATCACCATTTCAAGTATTTAGTGCCCACTTAATGTAGACTAGTCAGTACTAGTTATTTGCAGTCGTGGAAGTATACCCGCTAGATGCAGTTTTGAATTTGGAATATTACTTTACTCTGTGTTGTGATTTCTTGTTGGAACTTTATAACACGTACATAATATCATATTATTGTTCTAATAGATTAAATTACGTTAGGTAATGTTTAAAGAAATGGTTCCAGCTCAGCGTTATGCTGCCCTTCGAGTGAAATAGTAGATTTCAACATTGATTAAAAATGTAAAGTATAGGGTGAAAGTAGGACTTGCCAGCCTCAAATAATGGGACAAAAAAGCAAAGTAATCCTAAGTTTTAATTGCATATTATTCTTAAGTTGCCCTATTTCACGTAATAATAGTTGAAACTAATTACTTATTCATAATTTTGTCGTATTAATGTTACAGCGATCTGCTACAATGGATAGAGCGCACCATCGAAGCGCTGGGCGACAGGACCTTCGCCAATTCATTGGAAGGAGTACGACAACAACTTATACAGTTCGCCAACTACCGCACTGTGGAGAAACCACCCAAGTGAGTTTTTTATACAATTACTTACTACTAAGTTAGTAAAGGTACAAATCTTTATTAACTACAATGTTCTATCTATCTATATAATATAGAAGAGAGTTTTACGGTTTTGATTTAAGAATATTTGCTTTAAGTTTTATTTACAAAGTTGTAGTAGTTATATAACTTTACTTATAAATAGGTTAACCTAAAGAACAATAGATTGAAACTGTTATATAGAAGTAATAGATTTAGACGGAACAACTTAAAAATAGAAATAATACTTCTTGAATTAAACTTAATTTTTAGCATTATTGAATAGATATTTTTATGGTTTCACTGCCCAATTCATAGTATAATTGCCACTTTTTCAAATTATTTTTAAGACATGTAATATTGTTAATTTTTTTAATAATGTATATATATAAAATATAAATTATTTCATTATAACATGTGTGAGCGATGATAGCTCAGTTAAACGACAATTAAATACAGTTTGGAGGTTCTAAAGCTCTGAATTTTTCATATTTATGTTTGGATAATTTAAAATTGATCGTAATTTTCGTAAGTTTATGCTTTGGAGGGTACATAATGTCGTCGTCATTGCCGATTTTTCACACTATGGGGTGCCACAGTGACACATAGTGGTAATATTGTAAGACGTGACGTAACGAGGTTGTACACGCGCGCAGGTTCGTGGAGAAGGGCAACCTGGAGGTGGTGCTGTTCACGCTGCAGTCGCGCATGCGCGCCGCCAACCAGCGGCCGTACACGCCGCGCGAGGGCCGCATGATCCACGACATCAACCGCGCCTGGGAGCGCCTCGAGAAGGCCGAGCACGAGCGCGAGCTCGCGCTGCGCGAGGAGCTCATCCGCCAGGAGAAGCTCGAGCAGCTCGCCGCCAGGTAACATTAACTCTTGCATTTGTACCATATTGAAGCTGACCTGAATGGATCGAGAGGTGGGAGATATTATTTAGTGTACAAAAGTGGAATGGCATCCCCGTCTGCGCTATCAGTATACATTGGCAGGGCACCAGTAAGCGATAATAGATGGGGATAGAAGCACGCCAGTTGGCTAACCATGACCAATTCAACAGGAATTCGCGCGTAATACCTTTGGTATTGCAGGCGTTCATAGGCTACGGTAACCGCTTACCATCAGGTGGGCCGTATGCTTGTTTGCCACCTCAGTGGTATAAAAAAATTCAATGCGATAGTTTCCAAGGGAAACCGCAAGGAGGTTGACCTAATCGTGTGTATTGCTACCAATAGAGCTACTAATTCCCATTACTGTCAATTCCTTATCCCCCATTACGTAGGAATTTTCAACACTGGGATATGAGTTGTTCAATTTGATGTAAAAACAAAATTGTTTAATATAAAAAAGATGCCAATAAAAAATATGGTCAATTTAATGGTAAACAGTTATCGCAGTTCACAATTGTTTGCAATACGAGAGGCAAAGGCATCGCTTTACTGACTTTTGTGCAATAAAGATATATGAAGCCACAGCATGCAATCGTTTCTTAGTGTTGAAGAACTGTGTGTAACTATTTAAAATTTGTATACCTAAATACATCAACATTTTTTTTTATTTCTTCATTAGATTCAACCGCAAAGCACAAATGCGAGAGACATGGCTGTCGGAGAATCAGCGGCTGGTGAGCCAGGACAACTTCGGGTTCGATCTGGCCGCGGTGGAGGCGGCCGCCAAGAAGCACGAGGCCATCGAGACAGACATCTTCGCTTACGAAGAGCGCGTGCAGGCTGTTGTCGGCGTCTGCTCCGAGTTGCAGGCCGAGAGGTATTCACGTTTTATTAGTTTTTATCTGCGACTTCGTCCGTGTTACCGGTTTATGGTGATTGACCGGGGTAAAAAGCAGTCTATTACGTTATTATTTAGTCTGATGTATGTAGCGAATATCAGTTATGAGTAGTTCTATAAGTTATGCACTACTAGCGTAATTTGTAACCTTCAATCGAGTCTTAAAACAATTTTTTTTTTATTTACATGACATGTACACGACTGGTAGAGGTATTTCAGGAACTTTTCTTAAGGCAGTCTAAAGTATTCTATAAACTGCCAGAGTTACACTTACAAAATACATTTTTACATTATCCTCTACTGTGTACAGTAGAGGATAATGTAATAATGTTTTATCCTTTTATCCATTTATTATTACTTATTATCCATTATCCTCTACTGTGTACAGTAGAGGATAATGTGTTTTATACAACTGGGGATAAGTTCTATTTTCATAATTAAATTTTGTAACATTTTCTTGAGATTATTTATTTATTTTATTTATTTATTTATTCTTTATTGCACAATAAAATTTTGTACAAATGGCGAGCTTAATGCCATATGGCATTCTCTACCAGCTAACCATTGGGTAAAAACAGAAAGCCTATGAAGGGCAGATGTGGTGAAAAATATGTGACATTATGTTATTTTTATAGATAATTACTATGTCTGAGATAAAAGAAATAAAATCTTGTAATTACAAGATTTTATTTCTTTTATCTCAGAAGATTTATGTTGTGACTTATTTATAAGTACAAGTTGATTGATATATACTTCTTACGAGGGATTGATTAATTATTTAAAAGAGTTTATAATAATAATATATAATATGAATAAATATAAAAAAAATATTTCTTTTCTATTCTTAAATTTTTGCCAACATAAGAAAATATATGAATTGTGCAAAAGACAATTCATAATACAACAAATAGATTATTAGTATGATATTATGTGAATTCATAATGCGGTAGAATCATCCAGACTTAGTGGTTCAGATTTATTTGCATTTTGTTTTAAATAACCACCTCTGACTTAATTCTAAGAATTTAAAGGAATCATTCTTGTTTCTACTGCAAACAAGAATTATGTTAATTACTGGTGATGTGTCTTTCTTTCATGTTTATTACCTGTGCAGGTTGAGTGTAAATAAGGTATTATTTACACTCAACCTGCAAAGATATTACCTAATATTTTAAGATTTTGTTCAACAAAAAAAAATCTGAAAGTCAATTTTTATTTGGCGAAATGTTTTTTCGATTTCGCTGTGTTCAGTAACCAGTTTTGACAAAATTTGTATAGAATTAATTAAAAAGGGTATCCTTTAAATCGCTTTACAACGGGTCTTTTTTTTTTGAAGTTGCTGGAAAAAATATAAACAGATTGGAACCTCTAACTGTTTGGAAATACAGAAAAAACCTTTTCTTTAACAGGAAAATTGTGTTTAACTGGAAATTGGTTACAATAGTTCTCTTCAACAGGTATCACGATTTGGAGCGCGTATCGGCCCGACGCGACAATGTATTGCGTTTGTGGGCATATCTATTGGAACTTCTACGCGCCCGCCGCGCTCGACTCGAACTTTCTCTGCACTTGCAGCAGAACTTCCAGGTACCTCTAGAATTTATTTTTATCTTCCATTCGAAACTGTACCTTATAATTATTGTAAAGGGATTAACAATTGAATGCAACTGACCTAATCTTTATAAAACACATGAAAATATTGTTTTTGAATGATCACTGTCGGTCCTGGTATTACAGGCGTCCCTATATAACATTAATTGCTTGTCGTCAAATAGACGTATACTTCGTAAAGGGGTGGGCAGTAGCATCCCTCTTAAAACATCTGTAAAAGCCTAACTGCGGTTATCAAGCGTGACAACTACGGGCCAAACTCTTCATATGAGGAGGGCTTATGTTCAGCAGTGGATAGACAATGTCTGAAATGATTTATACAGAAAATAGCCATGTCTTATGAACATCTAAAGTAAAATAGCTGTTTTTTACATAACTAGCCGTAATTTCGAGTTACGCTTCTTATTATCAACTTCAAGTTATACTTTTCAATCTAAGATCATATTTATTTAAAAAAGGAAAACATTTAATGGAAATAAACAATCATAAATTAAAAAGATCTCGGTACTCATATACTATTTTCAATGATCTCAGGAAATGTTGTACATCCTGGACTCGATGGAAGAAATCAAGATGCGCCTGCTCACGGACGATTACGGCAAGCATCTGATGGGTGTGGAAGACCTGCTACAGAAGCACGCGCTCGTCGAGGCCGACATCAACGTACTGGGAGAACGCGTCAAGGTGCCGTCATTTTATACATATTTTTTAAAAAAGGGGTGATAATGAAATGGTAACTCCGCCTGTGCTAACGGTATACGCTGGCGGGGCATCAGTGAGAGATGATAGATGAGAATGAAAGCAGGTAGCCTATCGTGAAGAATTCCACGTGAAGTAACCACGATAATTTCCAGGGGGAACCACGTGGAGGTCAACCTGATTAGTAACATTGCTAACAATGGGGCTGTTTAGTCCCATCGCTAACAATCCCTTTCCCTCCATTTTACATATATATATAAATACTTCAAGGATAATTAATTGCTGATTCCACTGTCTTTCTTAAAGTGATGATCGTAACATTGCTGGTTGTTTTTTGATATTGAATATTGGGCTAAAACATAATGTCTATGTTTTATAACAATTTTTAACAGTAGTAATTAGTTTTTATTTGCAACAAAGTTTAATTATAATTATATTGAACAAAAGTAGCCTATGTTCTTCTTTATCCCAATTATATTTAGTTGAGTTATTAAAATGCCAATTGAAAAGATTTTATGTATTTACTTATTTAACTTTTTGTTGCACCCAAAAACATAAAAATAAATAATGACATATAAACAATTCAAGTGAAATACAATATCATAAAGTACAGATTAAAATATACACATAAAAGGTATAAAAGGTATATATTTTTTTATATTTTTGGAAATTCTTTTATCTATTACAATATTAATAAGTAATATGGGTTATAGTATTTACAAAAAAACGTTCGGATCATGCCGGAGTGCTAGTTTGTAATATTAGTACAGAAAATTTTCTCTTCTTTTGTGAATTGAGTTAAGATATAAGAGTAAGTTGTGGGTGGCGATGTGCAGGTGGTGGTCGGGCAGTCGCAGCGGTTCCTGGAGCAGGAGGAGGGCGGCTACCGGCCGTGCGACCCCGCCATCACCGTCGAGCGCATCCAGCAGCTCGAGAACGCGTACGCGGAGCTCGTGCACCTCGCCGTCGAGCGCAGGTAATCACACGCACACACTCCTGTACTTCTACACAAGAGTGGTAGCTTCACTGTTCTGAACTTCTTCACGGTTGAAACACGAATGGGACAGAGGTACCCAACCAATCGACTTTTGTACAAAGTCTACCTCTGGATGTTTTAACTGCACAAATATCATCAGAAAATATTTACAATTTTTATATTATAATATTGCTATAGTTATAATTACTATGTACTTTGTTACATAACAGAAAACGGTTGGAGGACAGCCGCAAATTGTGGCAGTTCTACTGGGACATGGCCGACGAGGAAAACTGGATCAAGGAGAAGGAACAGATCGTCTCCGTGGACGACATCGGCCACGACCTCACTACTGGTGAGTAATATTAATATATGGGTAAATGTTAAACATATTGCTTTATAATATTTTTTATAATAGATATGAAATGGTAATGTTACATAACGTCTGTGCTCTATCGGTATACACTGACGGGACGTGGTAAATGTTAATAAGTGATAGGTGAGGATGAAGTCTGGTCAGTTGTTCCATCGTGACTTATTTATCATCATCATCATATCAACCTTTAACATTCCACTGCTGAACACAAGGCTGGGGGGGGGGGGCAGTAGTTGTCACGCTTGGCAGGCGTGTTAGCAATTGCAGTCAGGATTTAGAGATGTTTTAAGAGGGACGCTGCTGTCCTTACCTTCGTCCTTCGTTAGTTGCTTCTTACGACACCTACAGGAAAGAAAAGGGATGGCCTATTCTATGCTGGGACACATCACACGTGATACGTCAACGTGACTTATTCACTAAGAATTAACGACGATGGTTTACAGAAGGCACTATGCGAAGGTAACCTGACCTATTAGGTTACCATATATAATATTACTTTTTATATAATATACTCTGGTTTATTGCTAACAATTGGGTTACTATTTCCCGTTACTAATAAATTTTGCTGGTTGTGTGCGCAGTGTACCTGCTGATCTCGAAGCACAAGGCGCTGGAGGCGGACGTGCAGGCGCACGAGCCGCAGCTGATGGACGTGGCCGCCGTCGGCGACGAGCTCGTCTCGCAGGGACACTTCGGCGCCGACAGAATACAGGTACTCATTGCACGTACATATACAATTAATACTAGCCTAACACCACATTTATCAACGTTTAGTTGCCGATCTTCCGCTTTCCGAAAAATAGATGATAGTACACTGCAACCTCTTCAAACTCCATCGCGAATTTTTAATCAAATACTACATAAATACATACTACATTAAAATATATACTACATAAATACATACTACATTAAAATATATACTACATAAATACATACTACATTAAAATATATACTACATAAATACATACAACATAAATACCTTCCTTCAGTGTAAGATTAATAAGAGTACGCGCCCCGAACTCCTCAAACTAACAATATAAACTCTTCAATAAAAAGGACCCATATATTGTGCCCTCCCCCCACTCTTCGAAAAGCGAAGGATAGCACACGTTAGAAGACATTGGAGGAAGCCTATATCCGGCAGTGGTCTATCCACTACAAGTTGAAATGAGGATGATAATGACTGAGCTTTAAAATATTACATTAGAGATTTTTAATTAGAGATTAACTCCTATCCTTATGAAGCTTTATACAGATATAGGTCAAAGTGTAAATATTAGGTACACGTGTCCATGTCTTCCTGAAATCGGTACATTTTCTGCTTTTGAAATCCATGTGTACGAAATAGCAGGTTAAAAACTAATAGAAAATGAAGATTTTTTTAATGTGATGCTAGTGTCAGATATTATTACACGGAAGAATGTATTTAAAGGATTAAAGGTTAAATAAGATCGTACAATGTGATGGTTTGCTGTACAGGAGCGGCTGCGCGACATCCTGTCGCAATGGAACCACCTGTTGGACCTGGTCGCGCTGCGCAAGAACCGGCTCGACGCCGCCGTGCGCTACCACCAGCTGTTTGCCGATGCGGACGACATCGACAACTGGATGCTGGACACGCTCAGGTCAGTTTTTTTTTAATGGGTGATAATGGAATTGTAACCCCACCCGCGCTATCGGTATACACCGGCGGGGCACCAGTGAAGGATGATAGGTGAGGATGAAGCAGGTCAGTTAGCCCATCGTGACGAATTCAACAAGAATTGTTTTCGATGGTTTCCAGGGAGAACCACGTGGAGGTCGACCTAATAGGGCATATTGCTAGCAATGGGGCTGTCAAACTCCATTGCTAACAATCCCTTTCCCCTCGCTCAGGTCAGTTGTAAAACGTTAAGGTGACTTTGCCATGATAATATCATACCGATATGATGATTGGTGGGGATGAAGTCAGGTTCGCTTGGTTTATCATGACGTACTTGATAAATGTGTTTTTTTATTTTTATTTTAATAGGTAGAAATAAAATGGTATCCCCGCCTCCGTTATTAGTATACATTGGCGGGGTAGCAGTGAGTGATGTAGGTGAAGATGAAAACAGATCAAGTGGTCCATCATGACGATTTCAACAAGAGTTAATAACGATGGTCACCAGGGGAATTCGCTTGGAGGTCGGCTGATAGGGTATATTGCTAGCAATGGTGGTTTTAGACCCCATTACTAACAATCTCTGGTTAACTTGTTGTGTCATATTAATTTCTATAATATGAATTTAAAAAAAAATTGTTTTTATATAGTCAGCTATTTAATAAGTATATCAGGTGTTATAATAATACAGTTTAAGGATTACCAGTAGTCCAAAGTCTATCCATGTTTCGCGAAATACTACTTAGTAATGATACATATAATAGTGATATTAATCTAACAAAAAATATTCAGATTGGTGTCCTCCGAAGACACGGGTGTGGACGAGTCTCAGGTGCAGAGCCTGCTGAAGAAACACAAGGATGTCACCGACGAACTCAAGAACTACGCCACCGTTATCGAGCAGCTTAAACAACAGGTATGTTTTGTAATTGTAGTGAAAATAGCTCCTCTTAAACTAGTAAAGCAAACGAAAGAGAGTAAAGGGATTAATCTGGAGAATATAAACTATACACATATACACAGATGGCTATAGAACTGGGAGCATTTTTCTTAGACCTTAATATGAATATACACATACTGCTTGGTGAGCACACTTCAATGTTCCAATGTGTAGTATTAACTGAGTCGGCGGTAGTGGTACATATGTTGATGGTTAATGATTATGACATTAGACTCTTGTCTAACAGCGTGACAATACTAAAAGCACTAGGAAATAACAAGACAACAAATTAATAATAGAATGCCATCAAGCACTGTTATCTTCTTATGGATAAAGGGACACAATGTACCTTATGGTAACAATGTCGCAGAAGAGCCAACTAGTAGAGGTTCTAGTACAAAAGTGGTAGGCTGTACCTATTTATTTTTCTCTCATTGTCGTAATTTTGAACACTGATTCGTCAAAGATTTACTTACTTGACATATAAAACTGAAGATGTAAATAGGCTATTGATTGTACACAATCAAACCAACGTTGAATTAACTATTGTCAAAATCTTTTTCTAGATAGACAGAATACTTAAAATAATGATAGGGGTAATAATGGGTTGTTTTTTTTTTCTTAAATATTTATACATAATGGGGATCACAGACAGTTCCCTTCGGCTTTTTTGACGTCGGAGAAATAATTTCTCATGTTATCTTGGAATATGTAATATTGTGGTTTTTCAACTGTTGTAATAAAAAATTAATATTGAACCATATACGTAGATTAAGATACGTAGACACGTCGTCGTGACAGATGTTAATATATGACAAATCATGATAAATATTTACACATGGTAGCTATGAAAGAGGTGTTTTTTTAATGGAAGCTAACGGTATACGCTGGTGAGATACCAGAGAGGGATGATAGGTGATAATGAAAAAGCAGGTCAGTTAGCCCATCGTGATGAATACACTTGGCATTCAGCATGTTGGTTTCCAAGGCGGACCACCGGGAGGTCGACCTGATAGGGATATATTGCTAACAATGTGACTGGTAGCTTGCATTTTTAACAAGTCTCCAGTAGATTAGGGAGATCGTTCCGTAATGTCTGTGATACTAGAAAGCTTCTGTGTTTCTGGGCGGAATTTTTTTTTAATCGGTGATAATGAAATGGTAACGCCACCCGCGCTATCGGTATACACTTACGGGGCGCCAGTGAAGGATGATAGATGAGGATAAAGCAGGTCAGTTAGCCCATCGTGACGAATTCAACGAGAAATGTTCACGATGGTTTCCAGGGGAAACCACGTTGAGGTTGACCTAATAGGGCATATTGCAAGCAATGGGGCTGTCAAACTCCACTGCTAACAATCGGTTTCGACCTCTGGGCGGAGTTGATAGGCGCGATGGTTCGAATGAGTATGTGACGGCAGGCGGCGGCGCTGAGCCCCGAGGACGCGGCGAGCGAGGCGGTGCGCGCGCGGCTGGCGGCGGCGGACGCGCGGCACGCCGAGCTGGCGCAGCTGGCGCGCCTGCGCAAGCAGCGCCTGCTCGACGCGCTCTCGCTCTGCAAGCTGCGCGCCGAGGCCGACGCCGCGCACCAGTGGATCGCCGAGAAGGACCGCATGCTCGACACCATGCTGCCGCCCAAGGACATCGACGACGTCGAGATCATGAAGCACAGGTGCGCCGCTACCTCGCCTCGCCTCGCATCACACCGACATAAACACTCTAACAACCACTATAAACAACATTTTTACAATTACTTTATTCCCGGCGATATTAATACAAAAAATATTTTGCTGAATTGTCAAATAAAAGAGATAATTTTATGGATAAATTTAAATAAATGTTACCTCAGAATTGACCCCAATTAAAAATATTCGTTTTGCTTGATTTTGTGTTGAAAATATTGAATTCAAAATTATGTTTGCATCGAAATAACAAATTCAAATAAATTAAGATTTGTTTTCTTTTTATATATATATATATATATATATATAATGTATGTAATGATGAGGCAAACAAATATATACTTTTCTAAAAGATATTTTATATGACTATAGAAAATTTTACACTTTTAAAATCATTGCAAATACTAGTTCATTCTGAATCGTGTGGCAACATCGAAATTATGTCAATATTCAAAAATAATTCATCAATTTTTTTCTGATTATTTAAAAAAAAAATACTTTAATAACGCATAAAGAATGAAAATTATTTAATAAAATTGTTTTTTGAAAATTAACAGGTAAGTCCGATCCTTGCCAGACTTGGTATCGATGTTCAAAACGTATAATATTTTTTTTATGTTTTTGTGTCCGTATTCAGATACGACGGGTTCGACAAGGAGATGAACGCGAACGCGTCCCGCGTGGCGGTGGTGAACCAGCTGGCGCGGCAGCTCATCCACGTGGAGCACCCGCAGGCGCCGCACATCCAGCGTCGCCAGGCCGACCTCAACCAAGCCTGGGCTGCGCTCCGCGACAAGGTACCGTACATAGTACATACAGCGACATCTAGTTGTAATTACAAACATAGCACACTTGTACTACACAACTAATACACATACACTTATTTGCAAATACATTCATATTACACTTAGAAAACACCGAGACCAATACAGATAAACATATTTAGAAAAGAATAGAAATAATCTTCATTCGAATAGATTTGTTTACAAGCTCTTTTAAGTCGTAAATTTTTTATGATTGTACTGCTGGGTTGGAATGTTGTTACCCGTTGAGGAGAACCCGCAAGAAACTTAACAGTTACACGAATACGAAACTATTTATTTTTATCTGTATATATACATAGATAATACTACAGTAAATGTATTTTTTTAAAAAGGCAAAAAATATATCATGAGGAGAACTCAGTGTTATCTAGGTAAGGTAGCGAAAATTTCGTCTCTACTCTACCTAACCGCCACAGAGTTACACAGACATATACAAAAATGTTCTAACCAATTACAGAGGCCACAGCCAAATATTGTAAAAAAAATGCAATTTACAACTGTATATATTTAATTCTAATATAAAATTATTAAATTAAATATTCTCATAATTAATTACAACTATGTGATACTTCCACAATGGATGAATCAATTCTGAAATCTTTTGGTGAGGTGCCCGCCCACCTGGGCGAGGAAGGTCAGGTGTTCGCGATAGCGCCTCTGATTCGGCAACTTTCTTAGAAGCAGACCGAACACGGAACGCTGACTGTGAGGTATTGTGAGGCAACACGACTGGGATGCCACTCTATGCAGATTCAGGGTTGTCACTCTATGTAACAAATGTCATGTTTCTGTGTGTAAACATTTTTACGAGAAGAATACTTTTTAAACAAACTTACCGGACCTAATACTGGAGCAGTTGTCTCGCTCATACTGTAGTTGAAACTTGTAACTCTATCTCTATTATTCCCTGGTATACAATATTGAATATCAGTTGTTAAAATATTATGTTGTACGAATATAACCAAATAATAAATAATTATTTCAAATTGAAATAACTCTCTTGGTGTGTTATTGTCTACATTTAAACTATTTATGTTCTGCTGTAGGCGGAACAAAAGAAGGACGAGTTGAAATCAGCACAAGGCGTGCAGACATTCCATATCGAATGCCGCGAGACCGTCTCCTGGATCGAGGACAAGAAGCGTATCCTGCAACAAACCGGGGATTTGGAGATGGACCTCAACGGTAATGTATTTTTTTATACAAACAAAGCATACGGCCCGTCTGATGTTAAACGGGATTACCGTAGCTTATAGACACCAGCAACACGCATCACATGCGCGTTGCCGACCCTTAAGAAACCTTAATACGCTGTTTTTGAATAATTTCATGTGGTTTCTAGGGGAAATCTCGGTTGGAAGATTGTATAGCATTATTTGTTTTATGTTGCTTACATAATTATATTAAAACAGAGAGATGAAGACTACAAAAGTCGTTACATCAATTTGTTTCCTATTTCAAATCGTATGTAAATGTGAATGTTTTCCCGCCCAAGGAATTCAAATAACCTAATTTTTTTATGGGCGATAATGATATGGTAACCCCGCTTGCGCTATCAGTATACATTAGCAGGGCACCAGTGAGAGATGATAGGTGATGATGAAAGCAGATCAGTTAGCCTATTGTGACGAATTCTATAGAATTAATCACGATGGTTTCCAGGGAACTAATAACGAGGCAGTTAGACTCCATTACTAACCATCCCCTTTTACCTCCTAATATTTTTTAAAATTTCTTACCAAATGGAAAAAAACCTTACGAAAAAATCTTATGGAAAAAAGTCCGGTATATAAATGAATCATAAATACGTTATTTTTGTCATAAGCCACGTGAGAGGAGAGTGACGGCTAGTTAACGGATAGAATGTGTGGTCGCAGGCGTGATGACGCTGCAGCGGCGGCTGTCGGGCATGGAGCGCGACCTGGCGGCCATCCAGGCGCGCATCTCGTCGCTGGAGAGCGAGGCGCAGGCCATCGAGGAGGAGCACCCCGACGAGGCGCAGCTCATCCGCGACCGCGTGCACCTCATCACCGAGAACTGGGACCAGCTCACGCAGATGGTACGCTCACCTCACTTTACAACTCGCATTTTTCCTGTAGACAAGTGCCCAAAGAGTCTATCAGTTGATACAACCCACGACAGAACGGGACGACAGACTTCGCTGTGTGTTTCATGTCATAAGTGCGGTAGTGATAACGTATCTATCGATAGATTTGTTTGCTAAGTAAGCGTGCGTTCCTCAGGAATGGCAACGCATGGGGGGTATCATGGGTGACCCAGTATACTCTGTTATGTCCATGGCACTGCGCATGTTTATAGGCGACGGTTACTACTTTCCATGGTGGTAAGTTGGTGGACCGTCAGCTTGTTTGCCATTCTAAGTTGTATAAAAAAAAATCTAAGAGGGCGGAGTTATATCCATTGTAAGATCATAAAAGGAGATATTTAATATTGAGCCTTATTGTATATTATAACAAAAATTTAAAAAAAATACAAGCATTAATTAATGGAGAAGTAGAATGAAAATAGTTTTTAAAATTCTTTCTTGACAAAAAAAAATTAAGCATATAGTATTGTTCAAAATTTCGCCTTTAGCTTTGACATTTATTTTTTAATAAATTAATGGCATTAATTTGATATGGTTTAGCTCAAAGAGCGCGACGCAAAACTGGAGGAAGCAGGCGACCTCCACCGTTTCCTGCGCTCAGTGGACCACTTCCAAGCCTGGCTCACCAGGACTCAGACCGACGTCGCTTCCGAAGGTAGTTATTTTATCTAGCTGTTCAATTGTATTATTTGTTATTAATGATAGAGAAATTAAAGCTTATTGAAAAAAAGTGTGATTACACAAGTAGCTTGAAGAAGTTAATGTTATGAGGAATGTCATTGTCTCATAATGAGAGAATTGTCAAATGTGAACCGATTTATTAGCGATTTTAATTGACAGAATTTGAAGATGGTATAATCTTAATATACATTTTGTAGAAATATATTTTTTATATTATATATTTTTCTAAACTAGTAATTATATTTCAATGTCGAATTTAATGGCATAAATTAATGTTGTAGATACACCATCAAGTTTGGCGGAGGCGGAGAAACTGCTGTCTCAGCACCAGACCATCAAGGAGGAGATCGACAACTACAAGGACGAGTACGCGAAGATGATGGAATATGGAGAAAAGATTACTGCGGTGAGTGTGATATAAGTATTTCATATATCCATTATCATCTATAAAAATATATATATATATACCATTTTTTTTATGGATATGATTTTTATTGATATGGATACCCCGCCTGCACTATCGGTATACGCTGACGGGGTACCAGTGATAGATGACAGGTGAGGATGAAAGCAGGTCAGTTAGCCCATCGTGACGAATTTCACAAGAATTAACCACAATGGTTTCCCTCTGGAAACCACATGGAGGTCAACCTGATAGGGTATATTGTTAGTAATGGAGCTGTTAGATCCCATTATTAACAATCCCTTCCCCCATATGGTATATTTTCTGCTAATGAAGATAGGTGGCGTCCATTAATTGCATATTTTTAAATGAGACACGGGTGGGGAGAGGGGGGGGACTGTCAATTTTGCTAAAATTTTAAGAAAAAGTTTCGTACTAAACTCTAATTAAAATTTTATGTATAATATAATCGTTTGGGCATCATAAAATTATAATTGTTAGTAAATAATTTCATATTTGTGCAGGAACCGTCGACCCAGGACGACCCACAGTACATGTTCCTCCGCGAGCGTCTGAAGGCACTCCGCGAGGGCTGGGCGGAACTGCAGCAAATGTGGGAGAACCGACAGCAGTTGCTGGCGCAAAGCCTCGAGCTGCAGCTACTGCAGCGTGACGCTCGCCAGGCCGAGGTGTTGCTCGCGCACCAGGAACTTAGGTAACGTAGCTGTTTATTATTTCACTACAACATTTACACTATTACAATTCACTATTTGTTGAATTTGCATATATGTTTACTACTAAGATTGTACGAAGTCGTTAGCGTAAATATTTTATAGCTTATCTTATCCATTTCTGTCGCTAAGCAGAAATATATTTCTGTTCGAAGGAAGTTTCTACTTGTTTATATGAGAGTGAATATACTAGGTTGCACTCTGTCATAGTCTTCATGTTGAGGATACATGAGCTGTCTGTGAAATTAATGACTACAATATTTACTTACTATGGGACGAACTATATAAATAAGATTAATTAATCGTATAATGTAGAAAATTGCTTAAGCATTGTAACCATTCCTGCATACAAAATTCTTTTTAGTTAAATAACCAATGTAAAGAATTATTTTCACGTAATATTTCTTATTTCTCAGGTTGGCAAAGACTGAACCACCAACGAACTTGGAACAAGCTGAGAACCTCATCAAAGAACACGAAGCCTTCCTTACGACAATGGAAGCAAATGACGACAAGATCAATTCTGTTGTACAGTTCGCCAATCGTCTCGTAGAAGAGAGGCACTTCGATGCCGACAAGATTCAACGCAAAGCCGAAAATATCGAGGCGAGGCGTAACGCCAACCGCGAAAAAGCTGTACAGCAAATGGAAAAACTCCAAGATCAACTACAGCTGCACCAGTTCCTTCAAGACTGCGACGAACTCGGAGAGTGGGTGCAAGAAAAAAATGTCACTGCTCAAGACGATACCTACCGCTCGGCGAAAACTATCCACTCAAAATGGACACGCCATCAAGCGTTCGAGGCAGAGATCGCGGCTAACAAGGAACGCTTATTTGCCGTACAGAACGCGGCCGAGGAACTGATGAAACAAAAACCGGAATTCGTGGAAGTTATTTCACCGAAGATGCAGGAGTTGCAAGATCAATTCGAAAACCTGCAAACAACTACAAAGGACAAAGGTGAACGTCTCTTCGACGCCAACCGCGAGGTGTTGCTGCACCAGACGTGCGACGATATCGACTCATGGATGAACGAGCTCGAGAAGCAAATCGAGAACACAGACACTGGCACTGATCTAGCATCTGTAAACATTCTTATGCAGAAGCAACAGATGATTGAGACTCAGATGGCCGTCAAAGCGAAACAGGTGACTGAGCTGGAGACCCAAGCGGAGTACTTGCAGAAGACAGTGCCTGATAAGATGGAGGAGATAAAGGAGAAGAAGAAGTCTGTGGAACAGCGATTCGAGCAATTGAAGGCCCCGTTGTTGGACCGCCAACGTCAACTGGCGAAGAAGAAGGAGGCGTTCCAGTTCCGCCGCGACGTAGAGGATGAGAAACTGTGGATCCACGAGAAGATGCCGCTCGCCACCAGCACGGACTATGGCAACTCACTATTCAATGTACAAATGCTCCAGAAGAAGAACCAGTCGCTTAAGACTGAAACCGATAACCACGAGCCAAGAATCTTAACTGTGATTGCGAATGGACAGAAGCTGATCGACGAGGGACATGAAGCCACTCCCGAGTTCAAGAAGCTCATTGAAGAGCTCACGGCGAGATGGCAAGAACTTAAAGGTAACTTAAAGGTTACTGTATATGTGTTATTAGGTTTAAAATATCAAGTATATAAAGAACTCAGGGTCAACTATTGATTCTTTTTTGCATCATTATATGTGTTATATACGCTTTCGTTTGCATTCTTAACTAAGTAAATGTAAATAGGTACAGAGGAGTAACACCTTAGTCATCAGGAATGGCAACCCATGGGAGGTATCATGGCTGAAACAGTATATTTTGTTATGTCCATAGTACTGCTCATGTCTATAGGTGACGGTTACCATTTATCATCAGATGGGCTTGTTTGCCATTCTAAGTCACATAAAAAATAATTTCTTATGGGATTAAGAGAATAGAGTTGCAAAATTGTCTTTCTCGTTAATTAATTAGACTCAATTGTTTATTGTAGATGCTATCGAACAACGCAAGAGCAACCTGTCCCAATGGGAGAAGGCTCAACAGTACCTATTCGATGCGAATGAGGCGGAGGCTTGGATGAGTGAGCAGGAACTGTACATGATGGTGGAGGACCGCGGCAAGGACGAGATCTCCGCACAGAATCTGATGAAGAAGCACGAGATCCTGGAACAGGCGGTGGACGACTACGCGCAGACCATCAGGCAGCTCGGCGAGACCGTTCGTCAACTCACTGCGGAGGAACACCCACTCAGGTACTAATTATAATTATTTAAACACCATTAATATTATTTTGATTGAACCTGGTTGGGGATAGTGATATTAAGATTATTATTATATGTAATTCATATTTGTCTTTTGTGTAATTTGTTAAAATTAGACAAAAATATTTAATATCTTTTAGATTCACAAATAATAATAATAATATGCATATTAAATAGAAGTACAATCAATATATATATATATATATATATATATATATATATATATATATATATATATATATATATAACAACAATTAATAATGTATTAAAAGTAATTTTGTTTTATTTTCTCCAAAGTCTTTATGTTTTTGACAATTTTTTTTGTGATATTGTACAATGACTTGGCCTAAAATGGACCTTTCTCGTTTCTGTTATTTGTAATATTTGCATATGTAAATAAAACGATGGTTTGATCGATCGGTTGTTTGTGTCGGCAGTGAGCAGATCTCGGTGAAGCAGTCGCAGGTGGATAAGCTGTACGCGGGACTAAAGGACCTGGCGGGCGAGCGGCGAGCCAAGCTGGACGAGGCGCTGCGGCTGTTCCAGCTGTCGCGCGAGGTCGACGACCTCGAGCAGTGGATCACCGAGCGCGAACTCGTCGCCGGCTCGCAGGAGCTCGGGCAAGACTACGACCACGTCACGGTACGCACACACATTTACACGTACACGCACACGCACTCGCATACATACATCGTACGACACCTCAATGTCACACTACTATCTTAATACCTTTAAATTTCTTGTCAGGTTGACGTCCATATCCCCTTAAAAACCATTGCGATTTCAAAACAATAATTCAACTGATCTGTATTTTATCCTTATTATTTATTTATTAGTTATTAGTACTCAATACCTTAAATACATTAATACATCAGCACCTCGACTCCATGATGGAACTACACCTTTGCGACGTCCCCGACAACCTCAACGATACCTCACCAATACAATAATAAATAAATAGTCGTAATATTATTGCACCCCTATATCTTGTGTGTAGATTATTTCATACTTTGACACCTATGTTATGTCTTTTCATTTATTTTATGCTACATTATACTCACAACAGAAAATTTTCAATTACCTTGTAAATCTTTCGTACAAAAAGTAAATACTAATAAACATTTTACTTGGCAGCTGCTGTGGGAACGATTCAAGGAGTTCGCCCGCGAGACCCAAGCAGTGGGTTCGGAACGTGTGGCGACCGCCGAGCGGATCGCGGACCAGATGATAGCCATGGGCCACTCGGACAATGCCACGATCGCGCAATGGAAGGAGGGGCTCAAGGAGACCTGGCAGGATCTCCTCGAGCTCATCGAGACCAGGACACAGGTTTGTGGTGCTATATTTATGCACTATACAAAATATATGAATGCAAATAGCATTGTACTAGTCTGAGTGTTTTCTGTATATAATATGTATGTATGTATGTATTTACAAAAAAACTCTCGTTTGTTTAATTCTGTGGTATTGTAATGTAAACTGGACTTTACTTTCCGCGCTAAACCTCTCATAAAATATCGCATATCATATAATAGTCGTGTGGTATTTATTACTAATATTATTGCAGATGCTGGCGGCGTCGCGCGAGCTGCACAAGTACTTCCACGACTGCAAGGACACGCTGCAGCGCGTGAACGAGAAGGCGCGCGGCGTGAGCGACGAGCTCGGCCGCGACGCCATCAGCGTGGGCGCGCTGCAGCGCAAGCACCACAACTTCATGCAGGACCTCGCCACGCTGCAGCACCAGGTCGACGCCGTCAGCGCCGAGTGCGCCCGCCTGCAGGCCTCCTACGCCGGCGACAAGGTGCGCCCAGTAACACTTGTGATTCGGGTTGACGTCACATTAGCGTGAATTTACTGGGTACAGAGGAATAACACCTGAGTTCTCAGGAATGGCAACGCATGGGGGGTATCATGGGCGAAACGGTATACTCTGTTATGTCCATGGTACTGCTCATGTCTATAGGCGACGGTTACCATTTTACATCAGGTGGGCCGTCAGCTTGTTTGTCATTCTAAGTTGTATAAAAAAAAGACATTCTATATATCTTTATATGTCTTCATATGCCACATAATCGTACCCATAATCATACAATATGCCACATAGTGAATCTGGCGTTGTTGACGATCGAATTGATACCGGAAGCTAGCGTTTCACAACGTAATATCGAGAGTAACAAACAGTATGCATGTGTGTCGAGCTGGGCACTAGGCGACGTGCACGGGAGGGTGGAGGTGTGTATCAGCCATAGATGCGGTGCGCAGGCGCTGGAGATCACGCGGCGCGAGGCGGAGCTGCGCGAGGCGTGGCGCGCGCTGACGGCGGCGTGCGGCGCGCGGCGCGGCAAGCTGCTCGACGCCGACGACCTCTACCGCTTCCTCACGCAGGTGCGCGCGCTCGCGCTCTGGATGGACGACGTCGTGCGCCAGATGAACACCGGCGAGAAGCCCAGGTAACACCCTCTTCGCACTGAACATACCGACCGCACTCGAATTAACATTAAAGAAATTTAGTTTAAACATTTTATAACGTCATGTATAACGTTATTGTATCACCATGTAACTTATTGACTTTTCCTATAATATACATACAACCCATTTTTCAATTTGAATTTATTTATTTATTCTGATTCGATGCATATTGAATGATTCAAGTGTACACATAGATCTTACACAATATGATGGCTTAACAACTGGAACATATTAAAACTTAAGGTCAAACCAGAAAAATAAAAAAAATAATTTGAAGTAGTTATTCTGTGAAACAAATCATTGACAGTAGCCACCTAGCAAAGTTAGTTTTTACATCAAAATAGTATAAAATGAAATGAAATGTACCCATATATATATATATATATATATATATATATATATATATATATATATATATATATATATATTTATATATATATATATATTTTTTTTTTCTTTATTTATCTCTATTTTCAGTTGTCCTACTAATCACTCCCTTTCTCTCCATTCCGTTTTTCGTACATTCCATCCATCTCTTTTTGGACCTTACTCTCGCTCTATGTACTTAAAACTATCGATATTAATTATAATACCTTTCTTGCCACATTCCCTTCTTCCCTACACATCACATGTCTATATCATGACAAACAATTACTTCTCACTTCTGACTTAAATATCATTATGTTCCAACAGAGATGTAAGCGGCGTGGAACTTCTAATGAACAACCACCAATCGTTGAAAGCGGAAATCGATACCCGCGAGGACACATTCACAGCGTGCATATCACTCGGGAAAGAACTACTGGCTAGACAGCACTACGCCTCCGCTGACATCAAGGAGAAGCTGCTGCAGCTCACGAACCAACGGAACGCGCTGTTGCGCAGGTGGGAGGAGCGCTGGGAGAACCTGCAGCTTAGTAAGTTTGTTTCATCATCATATCCATTACTTGTCCACTGCTGAATATAAACCTTGTTCTATGAGGGGGGAGGGGATACCACGCATGGCAGGCGGATTAGCAGCCTCGGTTAGACATATGTTTGATTTGTTTTTTGATTGATTTTGATGAGTGGTGATGTTAAAAGAGGGACCTTGCTGTCCATCCCTCGACCACTAAGACACACGGGAAAGGAAGTGGTGATTTATTCTATGCCAGAACTATGCGGCCAATTAAGTTTATTTACAATTATTTATTTTATCAGAATACACAGTTTTTACAAAGTGGACGACAATTAGAGTGGAATTCGCTCGTTTCTGAGTGTGCGTAAACATCAAAAGTACAGATAATATATAAGTATTAAAATCATTAACATGTATGCATGTATAAATTTTCGATGTTTAATGTCATCTGTGTGGATATCCCTGTCTCTCTTAGTATTTTTCATCTTTATAGGAAGATGGCAGTGAATTTACAGGGTACAGAGGAATAACACCTAAGTCCTCAGAAACGGCAACGCATGAGCGGTACCATGGGTGGAATAGTATACTCTGTTATGTCCATGGTACTGTTCATGTCTATAGGCGACGGTTACCACTTTCCATCAGGTGGGCCGTCAGCTTGTTTGCCATTCTAAGTTGCATAAAAAAACTAGTGTTACTGATTATGTGGGTACTATCTTTTCAAGTAGTTTTGAAAAGATGAAAGTTAAGTAGTTAAGGTTTTTTTATCGGCTCTAAAAACATCTTTTGGGTGTTTTTACGATTGGTGTCAAAATAAACTGTAGTATACAACATGAGTAACGTAATTCACTTTATTTGTAATACACACGATAATGGAATGGTAACACCACCTGCACTATCAGATTACGATGGCGGAATACCAATGAGGGATGATAGGTGAAGATGAAATCAGGTCAGTTAGTCCATCATGACGTATTAACTAAGAATCATGATGATGTCGACGAGCCATCCATCTTTAGTCCTGGAGTTCTTTTAATGAGTGATAATGGAATGGTAATCCCGGGGAGCTGTTAAATCCCCATTATTAACAATCCTTTTTCCCCCTTAGTCCTGGAGGTGTACCAATTCGCGCGCGACGCAGCTGTGGCGGAGGCGTGGCTGATCGCGCAGGAGCCGTACCTGATGTCGCAGGAGCTCGGCCACACCATCGACGAGGTCGAGAGCCTCATTAAGAAGCACGAGGCCTTCGAGAAATCCGCTGCAGCGCAGGAGGACCGCTTCAGCGCATTGCAGAGGCTCACCACGGTAATTATCTTTATTTATTAATTTACCAGAAGTACAATGTATAGATCTCGTCTACACAGAGGTACAGAGCTCTGACTTTCTAGTTTTTTCTTAATGCGGTAAAAATAAGTGATGACTCACCAGACTATGTTATCTACCATCGTAGATAAGGATGAAGTTTGGTTAGTTAATCCATCGTAACGAATTCAGTGGAATGTAACTACGATGGCCTCTATGGGGCACCGCGTAGTGGTCGACCTAGATACATTGTTAATAGGTCTATTAGTTCCCATTAAAAGTAAAACTTCCCTCTATCCATTCTTATTTCTACTGCAAAGTCTATGTTTGCATGGTTGTATTCAATTTGAAGGGTGTGACGTGACAGTGAAATTATAGGGGTATGGAGGCATAATACCATAATCCTTAACAATAGTAACGCATGAGGGGTAAAATTGGCATTACGTGTTCTGTGACGTTTATGGTGCTGTTAATGTCTAAAGGTGTCTGTTACCACTTTCTATCCACATCACATTAATTGAAATTAAGTATAAAAAAAAATGTACAAAGTAAATGAATTTACATATTGTGTGTTTATAAGTATATTTTATATTTGTTTTCGTATACCGGATTTAAGACTAGAAGGCGTTCTCTTCAAGTCAACCATTGACCTCCCTCCATATCATAATAATAATATCATCATTTGGCTCTATGCTTTTGTAATGTTTGGTTGATCATATATTCATATATTTGGCATACATCATATGTTGGGCACACATATAAGGGATTTGTTTCACTTATCTGTTTGTGCTTGTGTAATGTAACGATGTGACAAGTAGACCTTTTTTGGTATTTGAGTATTTTAGTTTTTTTTTTAAGTGCTGAATTATGACTTAATTTTTTTAACTAGTACTTGATTTGTCAATTTTGAGAAGTATCGAATACTTGTATAAATTCTTTTTACATAAGTCCATAGTATTGTTCTAGTTATGTAAATTTCAAAATATATATAATTATTGTGATCGATTGCTCATAATAACAGTTTATGATATGTTGATGCATGTGTGTTGTTTGTATTTATTTTATAGTGTAATATACTCTTAAAATACATTACCTGGTTATCACTATAGCTTGTAAATTCTTATTTACTATAGTGAACGCTCTATATAAGCAAGCTCTCTGTAAGCAACATTCTTTATATTTTATTTATTATATTCAGCTTAGTTAGTAAAATAAATAAGTAAAAATATTTTCCAGAAGGTAAGTATTTTTATACTCCTTTTTCCTAATAGGAGATTAGCAATTTTTCCCAATAAGATTTTTTTCTATCGAAATTGGTTCAAATGAGTTGCTTATATAGAGCGTTCACTGTGTTTGTAGTTGTACATAAACTAATTTTCGTTTATTTTTGCTTTGATTTTAATTATCTTCTTATCAATGTTCTTTTTCTTTCTATCCGTCACTAGCTTGAACTTCGTGAAACATCGTTATGGCCTAGCACACAGCCTTGGGAAAACTATGACGAGACCGTGTACACATATATACCTCCACCTCACACCCATAAAAAATCCCTAACACTACCCGTCACTAAACCAGAACGGTCTGTATGTAAAGTTGTCGAAGACATCATAACAAATAGTGATAAATATAAAGTATCAGACAAGATTAAAGCGAGAACACTTACTATTAATCTAGCGCCTCGTAAGAACGACTCCTATCTCTGGTCAGTTGTAACCAACAACAGTCTATCGACTATATCGGAAGACAGCAGTTCACCCCTATCGCTAAATAGCAGCGTGCCCTTGTCACCACTCAACACTCCCTTTTCACCAGAAATATATAGTCCAGTGTTTTTCGAATACCCAGACGTGGATAAACAATCAAATAATAATATATACTTGTCTTGTATAGATTTCATATTATGGGAGAGATTATCTTACCAGAATGTATTCCCTAATGTTTGCCTACTCAGACCGAAAAGCGAGTGTTCATCTAAATCTGGCAGTATGAAACGCTTAAAGCGTTTGCTGACACTCAAAAAGAAACCATCCGAGTCAGACACTAAAGGTGAAGTTGCAGTGTTATCGATGCCTACTCTGACTGGAAGTACAAATACGATTAACGACTTAGGAAAAGACGTCAAGAATATACCCTTGAACTCATCGCTTCTACTACTATCCCAGACCCGCTCCCTCCTGTTCCCTGAAGGTGCATGGTATTTTAACTATTTGGATAGTGTAAGTGTGGTGTTTAGTTTGCACATGCCTTTAACGCTTGCATCGCATTATATTTGCTACACATTTTCTGAACGCTAACGACTCTTGAAAACCCTTCAGCCGGTGGCTACAAGACATGTTTGCACGATTAAAAGACTTCAGAGACGGTTGGATAGTTGACGCACGAAGATTTTTGTTCGAATTCACCTATTTTGAAATTGAATTTAAGGGTTCATACTCAAGTAACTTTCATTAAATTCATATTTTTGTCATAATATAAAGTTTATTGCCATATATAGATTGTCAAACGTTCAAACCGGCATCAAATGATCTAAGTGGATCAAATACCTAGTGTTTAAATGAATACAATCGTCTCGAGTTCTTTAACCAGCTATATATGTTATACCAAACATGTTAATAATACTCATAAATCGAGCGATATAATCCCAGCTCAGCATTGCAGCAGTTCGCATGCGAATCTCTTACTTCAATTCCTGAATTACTACAATGGAAAGAGAAGGAAAATGCTATAATTATAATTCTGGTTTCTAGTTCGAAGTGAAAGAAATGAAGCGGCGCCAAGAAGCAGCAGAAGCGGCAGAGCGCGAGGAACGCGAACGGCAAGCGGCCGCCGCGGCCGCCGCCGCCGCTCAAGACACCGTGGACCGAGCTGCTGACGTCACCGACCAGCCGCAGGGTGAGTTTCTACTCCACAAGACACATGCCGCCCTAGTACATTCGATGACCGATTCTACCTTTTGGTTACGTTTAGTCGGTCTCTGATATTTACTTGTCTTGTTTAGTTAACAATGAGGGTTAAATGTAAAGCTTGAATCTATCTCTAAAAATTTTTTTTTTTTATTATTGATAATATACATATATTAATACACTCGTATGTTGAACTAAAACCTATTTGAAAATAGTTTTGACATTAATCTATTAGGTTTACACTGGTCATTAGAGTTAATGAATACACTGTGGTTTCAAATAATAATTTTTGTTTTAAACAGATTTATAGTACCATAAAATGTACCTATTTCTTGGTATTATGTTTGTGAACGACAGAACTGGTTACATTGTTGCAATTTAAATAACCTTGCTCCGTTTGTAGTTTTAAATTAGCAAAATAAAAGTGACAGTAGTATAAGTTAAATATATACACTGTCGGTTTCAATTATTTCAGTGAATAATTTAAATCTAAAATCCTGCCCAAATTGTTTACTAAAAAGACAAGCAAGAAATATAAAGACCGAATCTAACAAGTCTAATAGCCAATCATAGTGGATCATACCAGTTGACCACGCCCCTGTAATCCAAAATGATTGGTTATTTGTATGCTTTGTTGGATTTTATCGCTGCTATTAGGGCGATCGAGTTGTTTTTACGGTTAGAGCGTTGATCGACCTTCGCACTTTATAAAATTATACCTTTCGAGTTAGTCAAAAACACAGAGTAAAGTTTATTTGTCAAAATTAACACTACGAATCACGGATTGCAACGAAGCACGCATGTGTAATGTCTCTTGGCACTGTCGAACGAAACGGTATCTCTACAGTAAAAGACGTGTAAAACTTTCCACTAACTTTCACCGGTTAACAGGTGAATGCTGCTTGCATACTGCAATAACACTGATATATTTAATAGTTGATAGTTATAAGGATGTGAGATGGTGAAGCGACGGAATTTACGTGTCGAAGTGAACGAGCACATTCCGCACTGCGATAGAGCCGCACCGCGGCATCGCTTTGCAGCTTTTATTGTGAATTTATTACGTATACAAACTTTGAATCGCTTACTCGGTGTCGGCAAACGAAACTGCATATCAGATGGTGTATAGTTTGAGTAAACTACTACGTCTATGTCGTGTGTGGCACTCGTAAACGAGTTAAAGGGGTGCGTACAAGGGTGTAGCGACTACACCTATACCGGCGTGTCAATAGTATAGTGCGAAATTAGTGAGAAAGGAATGAACGCTTGCCCTTGTATAATACATCCGTTCTTACATCAGTCACCCCACAGTCGCTACACACGAATTTGACGCGCTATAATTTATTAAAAAATATATATTACTATAAATCATTGGGACTATTGAAGTATTTTCAAAATAAGTAAAAACAATATGATAGATATTCGAGTTGTCCATCTGAACTGCGTGGGTTTCGTTCGCTGACCGAGTTTTGCGTGTGAGACAAAATTACCGTTACTTACCGATGTGTTGTCCACACATGCACACGCGTAGTCGTAAGGAGAACGTCCACTAAAGCGGCTGAGAAGGCCCAAGAGCGACCGCATTCCCAGCCAGGTAAACAGAGCGCTTACTATAGACCTACCGATGTAAAAGTAACCCGGCAAACAGCATGAGCTTCTACGGTAGTTACTATATAATGGGTGTATTCGTAATTATGTCGGGTTACACTGCGCTCGTATTATATATATATCGCCACTAGGGGAATAGTCTTATCTGTTATTAATTTGTAGTTTGAAGGCTTTTTTCTGTAAACACGGGGTACGTCTCGTTTTAGTTAGGATTTATTTTGTAGGCTATCTATACGCGTAGTTGGGTGTAGAACACTTGTTTTCTTGTTGCACGACTTCTATGTTTTACTCACGGATTTCTGTCTCATTTAGGTGTTGGTCTATCTTCTGTCCTTTCATGAGCATCATCAAATACTTCGTATCACGCAAATATTAATGTTTTAACGCAACAATTCTACTAGTTTTGCGTTAAAACTCCGATTTATATATTTTCACAATCATCTTAAATTATTTATTTAATAGATTTAGTGTTAGATATATTTTTTCACGTTTTATCAAGATTTTTTTATTTGTACTATTTGTTATTATATTATAACCACATATATACTTGTGTCCATTAAAGCTAAACACGGTGATGGTTTGATACTCTGTCTCTGTCATGTATATCAGTATCACTACTTGTGTCTCATTCTTTATCTGTCCGACTCCGTATGCGCTAGCCTATGGTGTCAATTTCTATGCGCCACATAACTAAATTAACCTATATTTTAAATACACTGTCACTGCCGTACACTATCACGTCGAAACGTCGAAATAAAAATCAGGTTTGTACGTACTATTTGTTTGTAATCGCGTCGTGTTAAGTTCCGATAGTGTATTTAAAATATGTATTAACAAAGCGAAAATTTAAAATTAAATTAACATGCTAGAATTAAATTTAAAGCGTACTATAATGATCCAAAGTGTAATAAATTAATTTAGCTATGTGATATAGTTAGCAACAAAGTAACTGAATTGAATTTAATGGAAACGCAATATAATAAAGTTCATACAAGTTTGTTGCTGACCGTACCTCTGATTTGGCGCCATTATCTTTAAATGTGGGCAGTGCTTACGTTTTCTTGAAAAGCAATCTTCGACAAGGTAGGTTTGTCTAATTATAGCTTTTTCCTATCTATTGCTTAAAGTGCAATGCTTTATCGAACAGCTTATTTTTATATTTTATTATTTTAATTTGTGACGTCGACACTGAATTTTGATTGGGTAATTGTCATTTTATAGTTTTGTCAAAAAAAGTATAAAATTTTATAATCGGCCGAAAATTTGTGGCAAATCACGATTTGCCATAAATTTTGGCAAATAGTAATTTCGAAGAAGAAAACAAATAAATATTTTTATTACAATAAGGGTTATGTTTATTTTTAATTGACCTTTAGTATAAAACTATAAATGACATATATTTTTTTGATAATATATTTATATGGTGTATTATTAAATTTATTAATGTTATATAAGCATTTTTTTTTATATCTATAACATATTATTGGAGACATTTATTTTTCATTTAAAACACATTTAGTCGATACGTCATAAACGATGAGACTTATGTACTTTGCTTTCAAAGAACCTACTATATAATGTACAATTTATTTACAACAAAGTTCGAAAACAACTATACTGTATATTGTAAATGAGAAATATTAATGTCTCTGAATTTTTATATATTTAATTTATCATGCTTCCTTCCTAATCATTAATGTGTATTTCATTATGGGGGGATATTAAAACGATACAGTACTAATACGATTGGATAATAATACTTATACAATAAAAAACAACGCCCTGATTACATCGCGACATATTATGGTGTAAGAGTGTTAGCGCAAGGTGGAGTCCCGTTTAGGAAACCTCACTTCTAATGTATTCGAATGCATTGTCAATGGATTGCTGTAGCATGGATTCTTGTTTTGACATCTCTGGCTGTTTATTAGTATCGGTTAATATTATAGCATAATACGTCTTATTTTATTGTATCTGAATCCTAAGTTTGCCATAAAATGAATTAATTTTTCGATTCGAATGTTTATTTATAAAAATAAATTATAAACTTCGTCAAATGAAGTATTTATCAATTAATAGTTCATTTTATGTATGAGTCTCTAAGGGCTAATTACATTATTGAATATGTAAGAATGTACCTAAGACTATCTAGATTAATTTATATGGCTACTGATGCATTAATTATCATTAAAAAATATTGATGATGACGATGGTAGGTCCTGAACTATTTTAATATCTAAATAGTATAATAATAGTCTTGTGAGAGTACATTTCATATTCTTTTTGATATTTTCGTTTTGCTAACGAGTATAGAAAATGAGAAATAAATACTCATAAATAATAATAATAATTTCAGGTAAATAGTTCAAGTAATCATTAGTTTATTTTTTATAGTATAATTATTTTAAATAATATCGTTATAGTTTAAAAGTCGTTTATCTCACTAGAATTATTAATAAATTACAAAAATATAGAGTGTAGTGCATTAGTAGCGTTAGAGATCTACCTATGTTCCTGTGTATTTTATAGTTTAATAAACCATTAAAATTTCAGTTTAATGTGAATCAATCGTGACTAAGTTTAGAATATTAATAGACAGCCAAACAGCATGTAGTCGTAACCTAGCATGTATGCACGTAGTGTAGACGTAACTAGCACGTAGATGTACGCATGCAGAGGCGAGTAGAGCCCAGGCGGAGTCCCCCGCCCCCGCCCCTGCCCCCGCCGCCCCCGCCGCCCCCGCCCAGCCCCTGCAGACCTCCCCGCCCCGCCCCTCCACGTCGAAACAGACGCCGGCCAAGCCCGCCCGCCTCTCTAGTAAGTATCGCACGTAGTTAGTGGTATGTATCGCCGCTATGGTTCAACTTGATTAATTTGGTTGGAGATATGCCACCGACATGACTAACTTGAAATACTTATTTGAATCATAGCAAATTAGTGATGCGATCGAAACAAGAATAGGAATGTCAGTGACCTTGACCTTTGCAAGGAAAATATATTTTTTTAATAATATTTATTGGAATTGAAACTTTTTGTTAGAATACAAAAAGTAGGGTAATGTACAGTAGCAATCACATTAGTTGTCTATGTCGACGACCAAGACAATTTTTCCTATTTCATTAAATTTTAACCAAATCTCAGAATAAATTACTTTGATAATCAAGAAGCCACAAAACTTATTCTAATTTTGATCGCATTATATACTACTTGAATAATGATTGTGTATGGATTTAATGAACCTAAAATAATCCTGTACAATGAATGTCACTTGACTGTATGTACGGTGCATGGTATTTAATTAACATCTGTGTTTTTGTAATTCATGTTCAGTGTCAAAAGAAAAAAAGGAAGAAATCAGCATGATTTAGCTTTTGTATTTGCTGCGACGCCGACTTTGTTATTTTTATGTTGCTTTGAATTATTTGTTTTGTTTTTTTTTCTCTCCCCGCAATGTCCCGTCTCCTAAACTAATTTAATACCGTTCACTTCACCCCTGATTAACGAATATCCTTAATGCAATCTGTACACTCCCCTCTCCCGTCCCCTACTCCTGTTCCTATCTCGCGGTGACAGCGCCCGGCACGAGCTCGTCGCCCGCGACACCCTCTAGCTCCGGTAAGCTGAAGTCGCGGTCGCGTAGCAAGTCGCCCTTCAGGAGTTTCCGTTGGCGCACTGCGAAGAAGCTGATCGCTGGTTCACCCCACAGCGACGACGACGAAGGTAACCATGGTGGTAGACAGCGGTGCTATTGAATAATTTTGCTTTTGTTTTTAGAATGTCTAAGTCATTAAAATTCACATTAAATTTCTGGATATCATACGTGTGATGTAATTTCTTTATATGAAATGAAAACTGTAAATGAGAAGACAACGCCCTATTTGAATAAATCAGTTTGATTTCTTAATGATTATATTAAGATGTGCAATATTTGACTGATATATACTACCATTTAAAATATTAATTTATTTAACGTATTTTTTAATATAATAATTTAAATATGTTTACTGTATTGCCAAATCCTGAATCTTATTTTTAAATATTTCAAATTTGGAACATGGCTTACTTTTTTTTTAAAGAGGTAGATTTTAACTCATTAAAAAAAAATGTTAAAGAGTCTTGCGCTGTTGTCTACCATCGAGAAATGCTTTAAATGTGCTGTTGTGTTTGTTAGCGCATGTAATTATGTTTTTTTTTTATTTTGCGTGTTACTTGCAATAAAGTATACTTTCAGCGTGGCTTTCATTCATATTGTATGGCTGGCTGCATTCGGACGTGGTCCAAGCAGGTCGCATACCGTATCAAACCTATCACTTGTGATCAATAGACATAGTTAAATAGGTTTATGTATATTTTAGTTTATCTTTCATTTTTTTACTGTATGCTCTGTTATCATTATAGAGAGCTGGTAGTCATAGATGTACCATTCAGAAATCCGATAATACTATTTATACAATTGAAATTTTTTTCTTAAAGAATGTAGTTAAAATTTGATAATGATTTTTACATGTGATCATTAACCAACCAACAACGCATTACACCAATTGCTTGATCCTCAATAACACACTTGTGAGGAGTCAGGTAACGAATATTTAGGGAACCCAATACACGACACATGATAGAATGAGATCACGTGACAGCGCAATTAGTGTTAAATGATTTTCAAAATTCAACTATATTCCTCAGACTATATTGTTAATTTTCATAAATACTATTACTGGGTTTCAAATTGATATGCTCTCTAACGACTAACTCTGTATAATGATGGCAGTAAATTGAGAACGTGACGCAACAGTAGGTATTGTTGATAACAAGTGGGCTGTTGTGTACAGAGGGCGCTAGCCCCGCCAGCGAGGACGAGGGCGTGGAGGGAACGTTGGTGCGCAAACACGAGTGGGAGTCCGCCGCCAAACGCGCTTCTAACAGGTTCGTAATAGCAGACGCTTATTTCTGATTGGCTAATAAAGATATTTGACGTGTTTATGACAGATCTATGACTCTTGCAAAATATGAAATGGTATGTTCTTAAAAACGCAAGTCTTGTAAATTACTGGGCAAAATAATTTAATTACTTAATTGTTTTACAAGCTTGTTAAATATATTATAATTAAAATTAATGATGTCCTATTAAAAACTATAAGGTTATTTAAGGTACTTGAAAACATTCACCAGAGGGAGGGAGGTTTTGTACAAAAGTCGATTGCTTGGGTACCTCTGTCCCATTCGTGTTTCAACCGTGAAGCAGTTATGTTTGCATGGCTATGTTTCGGTTTGAAGGGTGGGATATGGCGTGAATTTACTGGGTACAGAGGAATAACACCTGAGTCCTAAGGAATGGCAACGCATGGGGGGATATCATGGGCGAAACAGTATACTCTGTTATGTCCATGGTACCGCTCATGTCTATGGGCGACGGTTACCACTTTCCATCAAGTGGGCCGTCAGCTTGTTTGCCATTTTAAGTTGTATAAAAAAAAAACTCAAATAATTTATTAAAAACCTAATTTATAACTGATTAAATATTTATTATTATTTATTTGTTTAGTTTTTATTTGTTTCGGGGTATATTGGATAGTACGCCTCTTAAGTTTCTCAACAAAATAAATCTAAAAACGTCAAAATAATTTCTACATAATTAGTTTACCTGTGTAAAACGTGGTTTGGCTTTTTGCGTTCAGATCATGGGACAAGGTGTACGTAGTGGCGAAGGACGGGCGCATGTCGTTCTACAAGGACCAGAAGGCGTACAAGGCGGCGCCGGACCAGCCGTGGCGCGGCGAAGTGCCGCTCGACCTCAACGGGGCCGTCGTCGAAGTCGCCGCCAACTACACCAAGAAAAAGCACGTGTTCCGGCTCCGGTCAGTTTTGATTGTAGCCGTATTTAAAGGGAGAGAGGGAGGCGTGCCCGCTACAGAATTGTATAGTGCCCCTCCTCCCCTAGGGTTGCGAACGCATTTATTTTATCAAAATCGGTTCAGTAGTTGAGAAATTAAAACAACTGGTTGTGCTACAGTTGAAATTGGTTTCTTTTTGTGGAATACAGTTTAAATACTCTTAAACCTAATTTTTTTTATAAACTTACGTAATTTTATAAACTTACTGTTTGTTGTATCCAATATTTTTTTTTGATGGGTGAAAATGGTATGGTAACCATGCCTGCGCTAACGGGATACGCTGGCGGAGCACCAGTGAAGGATGATAGATGAGAATGAAAACAGGCCAGTTAGGCCATCATGATGAATTCGTCAGGAATTAACCATAATAGTTTCCAGGGGAACCGCGATGAGGTCGACCTGGTTGGGTATATTGCTAGCAATGGGATTCTCAGTCTTCATTACTAACAATCTCTTTCCCCTCCATATCCAATAATTGATTGGAATGTTGTGTATACAATGTGTAGATTCTCCATCTCTACTGCTTAATTTAAATTTTAATATGAGGTACAAAGCACGTAATCCTACTCATAAATTGTTTACATTGCAAGTCTACAAAAATAATACTTCTTATTACAATCCTGTGGTTAGGATGTGTCGTCATTATAACGACGTACTGCTCGACAAATCCATCGACATATTCGGTACAAAATATTTGATATTTAGGAAGGACTTGTTTTCTATTTTGTAGAATACGATTGAAAATATGTTTTTTTTTATATATAGTTTTATCTTTTATATATTTATATAACATTTTAAGTATCTCTTTTTATATTATGTGTTTGCTTTCAATGAATTACTCAAGCTGTGCACGTAATGTAATTGGATTATAACCCGGCCGAATCACAAATGTGATTATGACTTAACTTTTTTAAGGTTGTGATCTGTTTTATGTGGCAATAAAGTAAATAAATAAATAAATCTGTGTCGGTGTCGGTGTCGGCGGCGCAGGCTGGGCAGCGGCGCGGAGTGGCTGCTGCAGGCGGGCGACGAGGCGGACATGGCGCGCTGGCTGGAGGCGCTGCGCGCGCGCGCCGCCGCGCCCGCCGCGCGCTCGCACACGCTGCCCGCGCCCGCCAACGCAGAGCCCAAGCGCCGCTCCTTCTTCACGCTCAAGAAGAAGTCAGTCCGCACGCTAACATTCCTATTCGCCCCGTAGGCGCCTGCACCGCGCTCCACGCATCACGCATCACGCATCACGCATCACGCATGACGCATGCCTCGCACGTGCGTGCACGTGTGTATTACACAGTCGCGTGCAGATACTGTGCAACGTAACCTGTAGCGTAACGCCGCTTGCAACAAACACACTGCCAGTACAAATTAATTTGACAGTTTCTCGATTAATGTTGATTGTTAGTTCTTATAAATGAACTATAAATTTTATGTATAATATATATATATAATGGTCAATTGAACGCATATTTCACAAACTGTAGCACTTGTAGAATGAAATTGTCAAGCTTTTTCTATTTCTAATATTTTATCTTTATTAATTATGCATGTTATAACCATCATAACAGTCGTCTACTCCTTATGTGTATATTTAAAACATCAATAAAAATGTTCTACGTTCCATTTGATCTCAATTTTAGTTCATTATTAAATTATTTACTAACTGTTAATGTTCTATGCTGTAAATGTTACCTATTATTGAAATGTGCGTATATTTATGTTAAAATAAAATACAATCAATAGAATGCTACGATTGCATGCGAACACATAAAGTTATATCAAATATGTTGCATGTTATGTTGCATGATATCTGTACACAACTTTTCATTGTATCTCCTAAACATTTTTGACGTTTGCCCATCATATTTATCAATAATAATCAGTCAAAATTTACAATTACAAACGAAGAAACTAATAACATTGTCACCAATGTTTGTAAATGACGAACGAGAAGGCGGTATAATGAGGTACTTTAAATGACTAGCCTGCTCTATATTTGGGAAATTTAAAATTA
This sequence comes from Galleria mellonella, assembly GCF_026898425.1. Lineage (NCBI taxonomy): Eukaryota > Metazoa > Arthropoda > Insecta > Lepidoptera > Pyralidae > Galleria > Galleria mellonella. The sequence goes on from NW_026442023.1 coordinate 1,843,410, forward strand.
AACAATTTGTTTATTTTATTGTTAGATGTTCGTGTCGGTTGTTTTTTTTTTTGCCATTGGGAAGTGTTGCTATTTAATAAAATAGTTAATAATATTTAATAATATGTTAAGTATACTTGTAATTATTACAAACATTTGTATTTTCTAAGTAGTTATTTTAATTATTGATGGACGTCACTATTAAGCACTTTTAAATAGACATTTTAAAGTCTACATAATTGGAATAGGGTTTAATTTTGAATATTTCTTTGAATAAATGATATAATATGTTGTTACGTATAAATGTATTTTGGATATTAATTTAAAACACTGTAGGAAGATATTAAATCCGTTATTTGTACCATTCAGTTATCTAAGCATCTCGGGAAGTAAATTGAGCAGACGATATTTTGTTTAAAATATAAAAAAAAATTTGCTTCACTATTATATATTACACTATTATTAAAATTATTTCTTTGCATGTAGTTCCTATTTTTTTATTAACTAATAAGCATCGACTAAATGATTTATAAATTGATTTACTTAATTTTCAGCATGCAATAATGGAATGAAATATTTTTTTTTTAATTTTATTTGGAGACTTTATCTGTTCATATAAAAGTATTTTTGAATTCTTATATGAATTTGTAACAGTAAAGCATGATAATATAACATACGCATGCGTGTACAAAATGTGCATGACACTAAACAGTCTTACAAATTTCTAGTGATGCCTCTCTGAACTAGATAACCGCCAGCTGTATGCTAATTTACTTTGCATGTTTTATTAACCCCGAATATAGTTCGTGAATATAATGTCTAACCATAATAATAATGTGTCCAACAGTTAAATACCGACGAAGTGCTGGAGTGCCGTTCCGTCATGTTTCCTCACCAGGCGTCAGCGACACGACAAGCAGCATCAGCGCTACGTACCAGCATGCAGTCAGCAGTCCGCACTCGTGACTACAAACTACAAGAGCGCACCGACGACGCCGCATATTTCTCACGATGCTTGCTTCCGTAAGCTTTGCTACTGAAGAAATTATGTCGACGCGGCAATAACGATTAAGGAACCATAAATGTTATTATTTTGTTGCGTACAAATACGTTATTTAAGACTGTATGGTAATGAGTGTATGAAACGTTCGCATCCCTGTATTTATTGTCGGCACACGCAAATAGACACCACTGACTCGACCGCGTATGCGAGATCCCACCCCCCCGAATGTGTAATTATTGTTATATTAAACGATTATTATAAAATGAGAATACATATTTAAAAATTCTAAATGCGACGCTATTTATGAATAGATGATTTTAGTGTTTAAATTCAGATTGAAATATATAAATATATATATATTTTAATGATTTATATATTATATATATAAAAATGGAGCTAGTGTAATGTAAATTCAGTTGAACTAGAAATGTATGTCGTTCAATTCGCTAATGAAATAATTCAAACTTTAAATTTTTATTAGATAATAATTGACCAAGCAAATATCAGTCTATAGACGGAGTTAATAAACTGCATTTGATATGTAACTTAGCTAGGACCGAGCGTAACCGTATGTGCATCCAATCGGTGACAACCCTATCCAGTGATGATACCTTTGTATTGACCGCGCCGCTCCACAGCGGCGGAGCGTGACGCGATATGTTCACACGATTGTAACGTAAGCTACGTAACTCTAATAGAATTAATTTTCCATTATAAAGTGTCTTCTTTCCAATATTTCGACGTTGCTGTTTATAATATGCCGCATTTAAATTCAGTAATTCCTTCTTAGACTTCGTAACTATAATGGACAGGTAGCGATAGATTGTAGACGGTGCATTTATCGCACCCCGGGCAGCAACGGCGGAGTACTATACCTATATGATAGTAATACGAGATGTAAGTATGCTTGTTCGCCTCGTAAGCGCTTCTACAAAGTAACGTGTCTTTATTATGACGTATTAATTTAGTTATTACGTTTACTGCCAATATTTTAACAAAACGTTAATTTATACGATTCATGTTTAAAGTTCACCTTAATTATAATTAGGATGACACATTTTTAGTTCTGTTTGTGACTCGTCTTATGATTATTGTATTGTATTGTATTGTATAGTTGTGTTGCGCGGTGCGTCCGCGGCGCGGTGACGCGCCACTGTGCTGTGTATCGATCAGCTCGCCATCGCCTTACTGCCACCCTGTTTCACACTATTGCATGTAAACCTATATTTAAATATTTTATTTTAAAATTTTACTTTTTTGAGGAAAATATAATAAAGATGTTTTCAAATAAACTTGGATTTTTTTTCTCTCTAATCATTATTTCCACCCAGGGCCGTAGCTAGACCCAAGTTTAAAGTACTTTTTGGTGGGGCAGAAATCATAATTAAGTAACTTCAAAAAGCGAATCTGTTTAATTTTCTTCGGGCCTTTCATTTTATGGTAGGGCATTGGATCTTAAGGTCGGGCATTGCCAGTGTAATCAATGATTCCCACCCCACCCCCCAGCTGCGGCCATATTTCTGCCATTCGTCTTTTCATCTTAAACCAAAGTATTTGAAAATGAAGGGATGACGGACAGAAATTGGTAAGCGATGGAGTTCATGTAATGTTTTAACGTAGAAAAATAACACAGAATAATTGTCTAGTTATATCTGATCATTTCTCACTTCTTTCCATCTTATATGAACTATATTTTTAACATAGTTTAAAAAGGATGTTCTCTTTGTTTCTCATAACTCCGTCAGTTGTAAACCGATTTGGGAAATTCATTTTTTTTTATCTGAAATTATATACTTATAGGTTGACCCCATAGATTTTTTTTATCAATATCGGTTCAGGAGTTCTTAAATCTGAATAGCTGGCTTTGTCACAATTAAAGTAAATTCTTTTGTGGAACACAATCTTAATTATAAGGTCTTCAGAACCTCGATTATAGATTTTTGATCTGTCGTATTTACCTAATTAGATTGGCTATATAAAAAGTAATGCCAAGATTCTTTGCTAAATAAATTAGGCAAAGTACGAGTATATAAAAGAAGAGAACAGACAATACCTAGATACATTTTGTATTGGGTGTAGATACAAGATACATTTCCTATTGCCGCATAACTGAGCCATCAAATGTAAGATAAATATTGATAACATCTATAAAGCCGATATCTTCGTTTCGAGATAAGATCCCTTCCCATAAAGAGACCTAGTTATAAGTTTGGATCCAAGCATCATCCATTATAAATGTTCAATATGTTACGAACAATAGTGTTTGTTTTGTTACCACACGTGTTGTGCGCGACACGGACCTGTAATGGGGACAGTTGTACCAGAATCATCGGAGGTGAAATATCTGAACAGAACTCGAGGCCTTTTCAGGTAAAACTTGAATCATATGAACTAATAGTCGATCATCTAAGAAATTCTGAGTAAAGAATAAATAATTATTACGTTTTAGAGTTTATATTTATAATTATTGTATTTATTTGGAACTAAAATATAATTAGGTATAATATTTTTTTTCCTTGCGAAACATCTGTCCCATTCGTGTTTCAACCGTAAAGTAGTTGTGTTTGCATGACAATGTTTCGATTTGAAGGGCGGGATATGGCGTGAATTTACTGGGTACAGAGGAATAACACCTGAGTCCTCAGGAATGGCAACGCATGGGGGGTATCATGAGTAAAACAGTATACTCTATTATGTCCATGGTACTGCTCATGTCTATAGGCGACGGTTACCACTTTCCATCAGGTGGGCCCTCAGCTTGTTTGCCATTCTAAGTTGTATAAAAAAAAATCAGTGGTTATTAAAATAATTGTATTTAAATAACCAATTAGATTATCTGAATTAGGGCGAGGGATGGGCAGCAGCGTCCCTTTTAAAACATCTCTAAAGCCTAACTGCGGTTGTCAATCCGCTTGCCAAGCGTGGCAACTTTTGGCAAAACCCGCTAAGGGAGAGGCTTGTGATCAGCAGTGAACATTTAAAGGTTAATATGATGAACCAATTTAGGTTAAATAGGAGTGAGTTTTTGAAGTTCCTATAGCTGTCTAAATCAAATTTGATAGTTAATTTAAAACAAGATCTGTGGTCTACTCTTAAATCTAATATTGATATTATTCCATTTTCCAATGAAAATTTTGTAATTTTTTTTTTATGTATAGCATGATACTACAATTAGAATTGAGATTGATTTACAATAGTTATTTATACTAATATGTATCTATCAGAATACGGAATCATTACGTCGCTGGTATTGCAATTCGAGAGTATAAAACTTCAATTACAATATCGATCTATTGGAATTTATTTTAAAGGTAAATCTATGGTCAGTTCTGTACTCAAGCTCTGTATGAAACGTTGAACATATACTTTGCTAATTTGATTATAGTTTACTAAATAAGGTTTCGAAAACCTGTTTAAAGAAAATGTGATCATACATAATAGGGAATAGATTAGATACATCAAGACTTGCCTGCTAATCTAATATTTTTGTCAAATAAGATTTTATTTATAAAAAAAATAATAACTTTAGTTGTAAAAAAAAATTGGAACCAATATACGAGCATTGATTGCAAACCAATTGTTATAATAAGCCTAGAATTGGCTAAGAAATAACAGGACATAAAAAAAGCAGGCACAGAAAAGTTATTCTTTAAATACCAGAACAATTGATTGAGTCGGGAGCCAAAAGTTAATTGACAAATCTATTTTCATTTAATAGGATATACATTAATATTTCAAAAGGACTGATCACCAGGTAGCTCTGTATTCGCGAGTGGGCACAACTGGAGAACTGGGTTTCTGTGGGGGCTCTTTAATACATCAAGAATGGATAATAACGGCCGCGCATTGCTGTTTCCACAATGAAGTGCTTGTCGATCATGTGCAGGTAATATGTTTTATTAAAATGGTTATAAAATTATTTCTGTCGTATAGGAACTTTCAGAAAGATAGTTTCTCTTCTTAAAAATGTGAAAACAAATCGCCAATTTCTATGGTGTTGCAAATGTCCATTACTTGAGTTAATCATCTATTTATCAGATGAGCTTCATGATTTAAACAAAAAATACATCATTTCAATAAAAAAAACAGAGTTTTTAGGTAGGTATAGGCACGATCAATATGATGTTAATATACATGAAACCTTGTCCGTATTAGACCGTTATGTTTATTTATGCGGACGGAGGGTAGTTCTCATTGCTAGCAATATATCCTGTCAGATCATTCTCTGCTGAGGCCTCGCCGTTGTATATCGTTAGCATAGGCGGGAGCAACGTTCAATCTTTATCCATTAAAAAAAAACCATACAATTTGGTACATGGATCTGTAATTTCACAAAAACAAATAGAAAAAGATATTAAGGCCCAATAAGCATATGGTTTATAATAAATTAAAGCCACTTTTAAGTTATAACGGTATGAAAACTTCGTGGAGACTTCAAAAGTTCTCGATTTATCTGTATTTTTCGTGTGTATATTACAAAATAGCTTCGTAATTTCTAAATCGATTTTGATTATTGTTTTTGCAATTAATGCTGTTTATCCATTATTGATCTTGTAATTCTATTACGACTGTAGAGTTTGCTTTTTCAATAAAGTGAGGTAGGGGCCGCCCTAGACAGACATGCCGATCAAGTCGGTGTCATTTAGTAAAAAAGGGTCAAATTAAAAGTACCTGCAACCGGCGAGCATGTATGAAAAGATTTACCAAGTACGTTTAAAATTATTTATTACAGGCAATTCTTGGAGCACATTCCTTATACGATCGCTATGAGAATGGACGCAGAATTGTCAATGTTGTTGATATTGTGGTGCATCCAGACTGGGACGCTGACACTTTCACCAATGATGTGGCGCTCTTGAAACTCGCCAATGTCATACAACTAACAGGTTGGCGTTTTCTTTTATCTAATTGATTGTGGAATTTTCTAATCTCTTTTTAGGTAGATTACATATATATTTCTCACACCTGCCTCCTATTAATGTAGGCAGAAACAATAGAGTGCCAAACGCTTCGATTCAAACAGACCCTTTTCGCTTCCTCCACATTCATCAATATTTTTAAATGTAATGAAAAAAAAAAAATCGTGTAGATAATAACTTGCATTGTGAATTTTCATTGCTTGGTTTTTTCATGCAAATTTTTATTCAAGTACATATTTTTACGTGACTAAGAGCGTGCAAAGAGACACCTATTATTAAATAGGCGATGTTGAAATAAATAAATGCGCTGCAATAATTGCTTACCGAACAGTATTGCGAGTCCAAAATGTTACCTGTAAACTCATTGCATCGGTCGTCATTGAGACAGGAACTGCTCTCCATGTGAGCTTCTTGATTAACTTGTATGTTAACCGGTGTAAACTTCAGTGGCGGATTAAGTCAGTCAAAGGCCCGAAGCAAAGTTGAATCCTTATTCAGCTGTTTATCAACTTCTTAAAACTTGGGGCCTCCCCAAATTTAAGATGTTGTTGTAATTTTATAAGTTTTTTATTCAGTTCCCGTTTGTATGTATAAGTATTTATGTTTATTTAGTTAAAATCTTTCAAGTGAGAGTTAAATTAAACTTAAATAAACCGCAGCACCAGAGGCCTGGCGCGGTCTTTCTCGGTTTACTTCGCTACTGTTAAGCTTGCGTTTCTCGTGATCTTGTGGTACATAACAACATAATAAAATTACCTGTTATATAGATAATAGGTACCTTACCTAGATATAAATTCGTGGGAAAATACGTGTTTGTTTACACAATCGATAATGTTGGTTTACTAAGTAGGTAAAACCACAGATAATATAATACTGTACTAGAATAAAACTAATCGGGATTATCGAGCCATTTTTAGACTTAGGACGTCTAGATGTAGTCAGCCTACATTAAAGTTTGATAGATATTGTTTTAATCCGTGTTATTCTAATCCATAATGGGTTATTACCTAGATTAGGGTATTAACCAAAAAGGAATAAAGTATCTAAGGCACTGATAGCGATTTCTTTAAAATTAAATTGTTGTCTCATAAATATGTCTAGTGCGTAATTTCCTCCTAACAATATTATTATTGCCATGTAGTCCCGGCATAGAATGGGTCACCATTCCATTTCCCATGAATATCGTAAGAGGCGACTAAGGAAACTTAATGGACGAGGGATGGGCAGCAGTGTCTCTCTTAGAATATCACCAAAGCCTAACTGTGGTTGTAATGTCGCTTGCCGAGCGTGGCAACTACTGGCAAACCCCCTTGAGGGAGGCCTATTTTTAGCAGCGGGCTCTAAACGCTCTAGACGCTCTAGATTTATGATGTAAAATGCCATATGGAATGGCAACTTTGTCTACGTTGTTGATATACGAGTACTCGTACGCTGGCGGGGTCTCAGTGAGACATGATATGTGAAGATGAAGTCAAGTACATTGTCTCATCGTGATGAATTTACCAGGAATTCACAACAATGGTTTCTAGGAACCGCATTGGATTGATAGCGCATACTGTTAGTAAGAAGGTTATTATTTCCTGTTACTAACAATTATCTGTTATTAGGACATGAAAGAATAAGGAATGGATTATGTTCAGTATATGAATGACATAGGATAATTTATTTAAAATTACGATGATGTATTTTCAGATACCATAGGCATAGTGCGTTTACCGTATCTAAGTACGGCGTCGCACAATTTTGCCGGCTCGGGAGCCACCGTTTCTGGTTGGGGCATAGTTGCTGAAGGTATACGCATTTAGACATTAACAGAAACGATTCCCATAAAATTGTACAAAATATGTAATATGTAGTAACAAAATGATGTAGACAGTTCGTGTGTGTGTTACACACATACATATATGACATTAAAAAAAATACAATACATCACTGTGATGAGGATACACAAAGGTGTATTGTGTTATTTTAATATCATTAAATAAATAATAGTTATAATTGAAGTTTACTAATAAGAAAAATAATATAAGAATCTAAGAAAATTTGATAAGAATTTATTAAAACGTCTACTATGCAAGCTCCAAAGCTTGTTTCTTTTTTTTTAAGTTATTTGCCACTCCATTTACAACACAGTAAATTAATTTGCAGTGATACATAAATTTGTATTATTACACTCCTATTTAAATTGAATATTTGCCAGTATCTCTATGAGAATTTCTATGAGAAATTCCCAAAGAGGGATGACGTCAAGCAGGCACCTGGTCGTAAAACTATAAGCCAAATCTTTTTGTAATATGAATAAAAAATATATTAGCAAATATAATACCGACCCCAAATAATAATTGGGATTAGGAAGATGATGATATTTCTATGAGAAATGTTTTACTCTCTTTGTCTTAGGAGAATGGTGAAGAAGTGATAATATTGTGAATATTCTTACTCTTTCACTAAATTAAAATTTGATTTTATATTTTTGTAATTATAGATAGATAGATAGATGCTCTTTATTGTTTCCTCCAAAAGATTACAATAGTAAACTTATTATAAATATAAATAATTACAAGAAATAATCACATTGTGTCATAATAACATAATTTTTTTACACAGGTGTGACATTCGTTTCACCGACTCTTCGAGAAAAACTGATGACGGTGATAACGGATACTCTGTGCAATTCGTCTTACAGCAACCTGCTGCCGGCTACCACTGTGTGTGGTATTACGTCGGATTCGGGTACTTGCAAGGTATAGCTCTTTATTTACATATTTATATGCTTTTTTACATTCATTTATAGAATAGTACATTTATTAGGTTATAGCAAAAATGTATACAAGCGGAATTATCTCTAAAAAAGATTTGTTCCAGTCAACCTTGAGGACTCGAATGGAGAAAGTGTCTATATAGTTTGTATATAAAGCGTAACATATATGGTGCAAAAATAATATGAGAAATAATAAGTTCTTTTTTAGGATTCCATACCAAAATGGTATAAAAGAACCGTAATGGCGCGATTTTGTCCGTCCCTTCGTCCGTCTGTTACAACGCTATATTACAACAACTTCTAATGTTATCTATTTGAAATTTACAATAATTTTACATTTTTAACGGCTGATAAGATGATGACGATGGCATAGCGTTAGTATTTTATATTACAGAGATTTAGTAGCATTATCGAATGTCAGAAAAACTAAGATTTTTTTATACAACTTAGAATGGCAAACAAGCTGACGGCCCACCTGATGGAAAGTAGTAACCGTCGCCTATAGACATGAGCGGTACCATGGACATAACAGAGTATACTGTTTCGCCCATGATACCTCCCATGCGTTGCCATTCCTGAGGACACAGATGTTATTCCTCTGTACCCTGTAAATTCACGCCATATCCCACCCTTCAAACCGAAACACAGCCATGCAAACACAACTGCTTCACGGTAGAAACACGAATGGGACAGAGGTACCCAAGCAATCGACTTTTGTACAAAGTCTCCCTCCGGTACACGAATGGGACACAGGAGGAGGACAGAGAATAATAAATTGATAGTAATATAGGTAAAAAAACTAATAAAAAAAATTAACGAATATGATAATTGCCGTTAGTTTGCTTATTTTTAACAATTATTAGAACTAGTAATAGGTACATAGATGAATATGATTATTAATACAGAATTTGTCTATATTATTTTTAGTTTTGAATTAATAGTATTTTTTACATTTTTATGAAAATTTATAGGGCGATAACGGTGGTCCAATGACGATTCCTTACAGCATGCACCAGGATGAGGAACCAGAAACGATATTGGTGAGTGTGAACAATGGATTGTGCTTATTTGTGTACTTTTTGCTTTTGTAATATGAATTAAAAAAGACGGAGGTTTAATTCGACGGGATGCCCTCATCAATTAGTATGAGTCAATAATGCGAAAGGTTTTATTTTCAAAATGACGAAGCAACCTAATTTATTTAAAATATAAATAATTATTTTTTACAAACTACTTAATATTTTTTAATATAGTATTCTTTATAAACTTAAGTAAGAATTACGAGTATATAAAGTAAAATTATAATTATTGTAAAATATTGAAATAGATAAAATTGGTTTATTATATAAGGCATTGTACAACAGAAAGTATTACTATTAGGCAGTTAAATTTTTTTTTATACAACTTAGAATGGCAAACAAGCTGACGGCCCACCTGACGGAAAGTGTTAACCGTCGCCTATAGACATGAGCAGTACTATGGACATAACATAGTATACTGTTTTGCCCATGATACCCCCCCCCCCCATGCGTTGCCATTCCTGAAGACTCAGGTGTTATTGCTCTGTACCCTGTAAATTCACGCCATATTCCACCCTTCAAACCGAAACACAGCCATGCAAACACAACTGCTTCACGGTAGAAACACGAATGGGACAGAGGTATCCAAGCAATCGACTTTTGTACAAAATCTCCTTCTGGTAAAAATAATAAAAGATATAATACATAGATCTGACAAACAAAAAAAAAATATTAGAAACTTTACAATTAGCTTTTTGAGTAATGGTTTTATTCGCTTGAAGACTATTTTAATGTAAAATTTTAAGAACAAGTTCCAAATGATATATTTACACGCCACACGGTTGAATGTAGAGAGTCTTTTCTTTAACATTAAATACTTTTAATGTAATAAATAACCTATATTCAAGCAAATAAAGTTATCATTTGTTTAAAAAAAATTCGATCCTTTATAATAATAAAGTTTTTCTTTATGAAAAGTAAATTTACGAAAAATTAACAATTACTTATTAATTCCCATAAGTCATATCTCTTCAAATATCCCGAGTACCAAGGTGTTCATACAATACACAGTACTTTATCTGAGTCTTTATCACTTGAGTCAGAGATATACACAAACAAAGGAGTAAACTCATTAGCCATCATAGCAGTCGGTTAAAAGGACGTTAATTAAGACCCAAGATTAAGACGTAACTGATAATGATATCTGGTACATCGTATCATCATGATTGTATCGTGTAGTAATAATTATATTTATTAATTATGATAATATATATTTATTGTTTTTATATTTACTTTTAAGAAGAATAAGTAACGTGACATTTGGATAACGGAAATCCGTTTAGTGTTTTTTTTTTTATGTAAAATAACAACGTAAGGTTTTTTTATACATTTTAAAATTTGAATATGGAAGTCGTTTGTAGTATTTTATACTGAAATAATGAAACGCTGAATGCTTCAAATAGAAATATGAATTATGACATAGTAGTGAAATGCTTGGTTTTCAAAACTCTATATTGTTTCCCACGAAGAAAGACACAATTACATAAAATAATGCATTGATGTGCGATGTTTTGTTTTAATATTAATTAAGATAGATAATTATGTCTGTTCATATGATTATATCTAAAAACGGATATAATAAAGATAAAAGTCGTTATAGGTTCAATGTTAATTTATTTGTATATAGGTATTATTTCTGCTATAATATCTACGCTTCTGTTTAAATTTAAATATATTGATATTAAATACGGGTGGATTTAGATTCTTAACAAGAAAGAGCATATAAGAGCTTCTATTTAAATGACCGAAAATGGAATGGCAGCCTCGCATGGGCTATAGGTATACATCGATGGGATACTAGTGGATAAGGATATAATTAGGTGAGTTGGTCCGTCTTGACGAATTCATCAGGATTTATCCACGATGGTTTCCATGCTAATCGCGTGAAAATCGATCTGACGTGGTATATTGCTAGCAATAGCAACGTGGACTCCATTACTAATAACACCCCCCAAACAAGAACTAGAATTTAGATGTTGCTAGCCAGGTCTAGACTAACTTCGTAAGAATATTGTACAGTATTGTTCCGAAGTGCATTTGAAGTAGAGGGAAAACAAGTATAAGGTATATATTTTTATTAGTTTCGATTTCAATACAGATACTTTAGGTTTATATGTGACGACCTTTAATTTATTATTATTTTATTAATCATATTATCCTTCATCTATATTCGAAGCACAAATAATTGTGAGCATAGATAAAGGATAGTATCTGTGGCATTCTCCTTCTATGATTTAAAGTTTGATTATGACATATTTTTTATGTTTATTTTGTAGCTGAAAAGGCAAAGGGCCTTCACCTGTGCAGCCTATGACGACGATAACATATTGTTATGATTTGTCGACAGATCGGAGTTGCATCGTTTGTGAGTAACACCGGGTGCAATACGTACCAGCCGTCGGTATTCACCAGAGTGCAGTATTACCTGCATTGGATTAGCAACGTAACGGGCATACAACTTGATTGAAATATTTTATTACTAGATTTACCTGCGATTTCATCCATGGCCTGGATGTATTGATTAAGCGGGATAAACAGTAGCCTATCGACGGTTAACTACCAGTACATTCTATCTGACATTTATAAAATAGTTGTATAGTTTTTTTATAACACGCCTAGATATCTTCTTTTCTATCTTATATAGAAAAATGATTTTTACATTAATATATTGAGAATTTATATTAATACTGACTACATTATATTTTGATTTTATTGTATTTGTAAAAAAATTAGGATGTTTTCGTGTTAAATGTTGACTGTAGGAGATATAACATATATGGAGAAGCAGAGTATCAAAAACGGGTCAACTTTTTGTCAAATTAGCTAACTGTTTTTTTTAATCAGTATTCTATATACTTACGCACATAATGTATCTTGACGTATCTACATTTGATTATTTAATAAATAAAATGAGTTTTTATGCATTAAAAATATGCAAAAATTATAAAACAAAAAAATATTGAAATTATAAAGGAAACACTAATAACTATTTATCTTTTTGTATGAAAAAGTTGACCCGTTTATCTCGAAGTATTTATATGGAGATACTCTATCTAAGTAATCTAAGGTCAAACTTGTAGACGGTTGGTTGAGCTGTTAAGGAGTTAAGAGGTAACAAATAACTAAAAATAGACTATTAATTACATTTATAATTTTAATAAAGATTAAGAAACTGATTTATTTTATATAATATTATTTAATATCATAAATATATTTAAGTAATACTGATATAAATATATTATTATTTGATTTTATAATTTATATTATTCTTTTTTTATTGTTTATATGATCGTTTGTTCTATAATCAGATAACTTTTATACCTGTACATGTTTGTATCAAATATAGATTGTACGTAGTGACGTTAAGATTGATTTTAGAATTCCGTAAGCAAACAGAGAAAATAAAATCTTTATGGTTAGTTGTTTTGAATCTTTATAATGTCATACCAGAATAACAGAGGGAGACTTTGTACAAAAGTGGTTTGCTTGGGCACCTCTGTCCCGTCCGTGTTTCTGCCGTAAAACAGCTGTTTGCATGGTTGTGTTTCAGTTTGGAAGGATATAGAAGAATAACACCTGAGTTCACAGGAATGGGAACACATGGGAGGTATCATGGGCTCTTACTTATGTTACTCTTACATGGCTTATGGATTAATAGTTGTGTTTGCACGGCTGTGCTTCGGTTTGAAGGGTGGGATATGGTGTGAATTTACTGGGTACAGAGGTACTAGGTAACACCTGAGTCCTCAGGAATGACAACGCATTGGGGTTATCATGGGCGAAACAGTATACTCTGTTATGTTCATGGTACTGCTCATGTCTATAGGCGACGGCTACCACTTTTCATCAGGTGGGCCGTCATCTTGTTTGCCATTCTAAGTTGCAAAAAAAAGTCATTGTTTGTCTATAAGTCATAAGTGGAATGATGATTGCAAAAATTAACAAATAATAAATAAAACGTTAGGATATAAAACACGACAATTTTAATGTTGATAAATTAACGGATATACATATTTTGTAAATTACACATATTTGTATCATAGATTAACACAGTAATATAAATTAAAAAAAAAAAATATTTGTGTCAATATTAATATTAAACGAGTATATAAAACAAAAACAAAAAAAAAAACAAAAAAGAAAACAACCGAAACAAAGAATAAAATATAAAAAACATTCATAGTTTCAAATGAAGCCCAAAAAAGGTAACATATACATAGATAAGAGCAAATGTGTAATCGTGTGCGTGTGTGTGTCGCATATTCTGTGAAATTAGGATCGCGCTCAGCATTCAGTGTTTGAAATTCCAGACAAATTATCTTTTTGAAGACTAGGCAGCATGGTCTCCGACCTTAGCCTGTTCCAAACGGAACAAACGTACTAAAAAAAAAAAATCAGTGTTTGAAGCGGTACAATACAGCGCCGTTTTTAGCGCAAACCATGGCATCTCAAGGAAAGCGTTTTATTCCCAATTGATAAGTAGTGTATTGATATTTTGCGCAACTACGAGTACACTATAATTTTAACAAATATTGATTTCTTTTTGTACACTAACCAATTCTACTTTTTTTTTTATAATTCTGTTTCAATAATGACAATGATAAAATCCAGTTTTGTGGAATATAACATGTTTAAAGATATCGCAAGTGACGTATCGCAAGTTCTAACATCTAATCTATTTATCTTGAGACCGGAAATGTTTTGAAATTAGGTATTATTAAAATATGCTTGAGTAATTTTTTTGTTATTTCGACTCAGGATATTTAGTTTGTTGTATTCCGATCTTTCAAAATCGTACTGCCCTTAATTTATGTATCTGATATAAAACGTTCAACATTATCCCCTCTATTTAATAATTTTTATTTAAATTGTTTATACTTAGATTATATAGATAGCGCATCCAGTCTCAAAAGCGGGTCAACTTTTTGTCAAATTAGCTGACTCATTTTTTTATCAGTGTTCTGTTACGCAAATAATGTATCTTGACATATTTATGTTAAATTATTAAATAAATGAGTTTTTATGCATTAAAAAAATGCAAAAATTATAAAATAAAATAAAAGTTATAAAAGAAACACACATAACTATTTATCACGCAAAATTGTATGAAAATGTTGACCCCTGCAATGCATTTAAGGCCGTCACCCCATTTATTGGGAGGTCGTCTTACACTGCATTTACCCGATCATATTTATTTAATAGTTATTCATTCATCAGATATTTATTCAACATTTATTTGTTATTCATTCATCACCTATTCATCGTTCAATAATTAACCATCATTCATTCATCATTTACACATACATTGGAATACTTCTATTTTAATGTACACATGTATCATCATCATCTTCCTACTCTTATCCCAATTATTATTTGGGGTCGGCGTAATATGATTTTATCCATATTACTAAAGGAGTTGGCTTAGTTTTATGACCGGCCGCCTGCCTTACGTTAACCCTCATTGGGTACGTACGTACGGGTAAGTACACAAGTATATATGATACAAAATATTTTTAGAAAATAATATATTGATATGATTCAAATTTAATGTATTAAAAGTATAAATGTACTATGCTATAATAAATGTCTTCAGATGTTTATTTCATTTGTTGGATTTACTTCTCTTATATAAACGATTCGTAAATTAAAAACACACACGCACACATATACGCACACTATTCTACACATGCGACAATGTAAATTAACTTATGACCGAAGAAAGATACAAATTAAAATTAGATAAAGTATTTATAAATAATCATTTGTTATGGGATTATTGTAATCAATTTAAACGGGTTGTTCATATTTTATCAGTTAATTAATGAAATCGTGTTAACGTAACGTCCTTTATCAAAATGACAACTAGTTTGATAATATTTGATATATATAAAAATCAAATCTAGTAATTTTGAATTTATCAACTACATTTATCAAAGAATAGTACGTTAGAGATAGTGCGTTTTTATAATAAGCATAGTCAGACCGGATGTCAGTTTTAAAATGTAAAGTCTTCAATTAAGGTTATTTTTTTTTTAATTTTTATATGAGGCGAATATGGGAGTATATTTTCAAATCATAAATTATATATATATATATATATATATATATATATATATTCTTTATTGCACTAAAACATACAGTAACAACAATAAGTTAATAACAATGTTAGCAAAGGCGAGCTTATATCTAAAAGAGATTTCTTCCAGTCAACCTAACGCAGTGGCATAGGAAGTAGTGAGTGGGCAGTAGTAGTGCAAGACAGGAATTTAAATAAATATTTACATAAATTATAAATCATTATATATATATATATATATATATATATATATATATATATATATATATATATATATATATATACATATACTTAAGTAAACTATAACTTATTGCGGTAAGTTGGTTTGTATAAAAAAATTCCTAAAACATATTTTTTTTATGGAAGATAATGATGCCAGTGGCGAATTCACTAGTAACTAACCACGACAATTTCCATGGGGGATTGCTGAAGGTCTGCATAACAAAGCAATGGAATTAAAATCCCCACTACTAATAATCTCTTCCCTTTTTACAGTCAAGTTGAATGCCTCCTGGATAGATTTTCACAATAGTTTTTGCAAAGGTAATGTTTACTCTCGTGTTAATCCTTGTTAATTTTGTGACAATTAAAGTACTGTTTTTCGTTCTCCAAAAAATTTCTTGTGCATAAATTCAGATAAAATACGTAATTCTGCGTTCTAAATACAGATATTAATTTAGAGGTGTGTTAATAAAAGCAATAGAAGCCAAAACAATAATTTTTAGAAGTAGTATTTCTGTCTGTTTGTATATTTGTCCTGGCATCGCGAAAAACTACTGCTCAAATTGGATGCGGTTTTTATAGTTGTATTCCTGAAAGTAGACCTAAAGAAAAAAAAAACTTCCGGAAGTTAGAATTTGAAATTTAATGATTCATTTTAATAAGCCGACTAGAAATGAACACATTGGTTTTCCTAATTTCGAAATCCATGCGTGCAAAGTAGCGGGCGAAAAACTAGTTTGGAAATAAATACGCATATTATACAGTCATTACCACTTTCCACCAGGTAGACCTTTTTGTGTATATTATATTTTACCAGAGGGAGACTTTGTACAAAAGTCGATTGCTTGGGTACCTCTGTCCCATTCGTGTTTCTACCGTGAAGCAGTTGTGTTTGCATGGCTGTGTTTCGGTTTGAAGGGTGGGATATGGCGTGAATTTACAGGGTACAGAGGAATAACACCTGAGTCCTCAGGAATGGCAACACATGGGGGGTATCATGGGCGAACAGTATACTCTGTTACGTCCATGGTACTGCTCATGTCTATAGGCGACGGTTACCACTTTCCATTAAGTGGGCCGTCGGTTTGTTTGCCATTCTAAGTTGTATAAAAAAAAGAATAATAAAAAAAGAGTTATGATTAAGTGGGACGCTGTTGCCCATCATTCAATCATTAAATACCTTTAATTGTCTATTAACGACGTTCACGGAAAGGAAGGGGTGTCCCATTGTATGCCGGGATCACACGGCAAAAAATAATATTATATAGTCAATAAAATTCTATTTATTTTTACTTCCGGTGTAATTAGTACAACCTTATTTATAATGTAATTATAAAATATATTTTTTATATTATATCAACCCCACAGTTCTGAGAGAGTACAGGGACAGTCAATTTTAAGTACAACCGAAAAGAGCATATAGTTCTTTAAACAATTGGTCACATTAAGTGTTTTTTTTTTCACGCTGTACACGAAAGATAGGATCAAAGAAACATATCACAGGGAAGGCCATTACACAGCCTTATAGCTTTACTCACGTAGAAGTCCACAAACCTATTTGTATGTACACACGGGTAGTTTACTGTAGTCCTACATAGTGAAACGCCCGGATCTGCCCTCTTTTTTTTAAATGGACCCATGGACAGTAGTGAGATGTTAATCTATTAAAGTTCCACTTCTGGGCTATATATACATATGTTATGATGATAAATGACAGTGATGAATAGAGTCATATAAAACTCCATCACCACAATATATATTTACATATATAAATAGTTTCAGATACAAATTTCATTTCGTATATATGATTACCGTACTGATTTAGATAATTACAACCTATAGAGATAAAATTGATAATGAAGGCATATAAAAGCCATACTGGACAATCAGAATAGAAAATAGTAAGCAAGCAGCAATTATAAGACATGCGTATCTTGGTGTTGCTAGGAGTGGTGGCGGTGGTAACCAGTAACCCACTAATAGGAGTGAGGAGTCCGTTGTCTTACCATGAGGAAATTGGCTTTCCCCTAGCAAAGAGAATTAAAGAAGCTGAAGACAGAATCTTCGCTGGAAGGGATTATGATGCCGTGGAGGAACAGGATGCGAGGATCGTTGGCGGAGTTGTGGCACCCAGTAATGCGCATCCGTATTTGGTGAATACATATGTATTTAAATTTATAAAAGTTAAATTAATAATAATTAATTGAAGAATTTGTTATTTCAACACTATCTCGATTTGACTTAAAATGAGTGATTAAAAATTAATGAATGAAATGAAGATATCGTGTAAACATACACATTAAAATGAGTCGAAATAAGAACCAAATTTTCCTATGGAATAAAAATGAAATATATTAAAAGTTGCTCTTTATACTGTGATATTAAACTAAGAAATTGTAATGTCAACTTTCGTAATAAATGATCTTTAAAATGGCAGGTTTATATGAGGTTTCATGTAGGGCTTTCCTCTCTATTGATATATCGTATTTTATTACCTTGATCGCTTTTTGCGACATCCCGGGAATGAACAGAAGCGGTAATATAATTATTTCTCATTACAGGTGAAATTAATATACTTATTTTATTAAATAAATACTATGGGATATGAATAGATGCACTCATGTGTCGTTTGTCGAAATTCGACCGAAGATACTAGTGACACTTAATTAAAGGGTTGAATTTTTTAATTTGAATAAAATTTGGTTGACAGATAGACCATATCTTTTAACACATAAGAGTCTTTTTAGTATGAAAACATTTTTTAAATTTTTTAACACCAAATGTGCGAGCATGTGATTGAACAAGTATTCAAAATTATTTCTTCATTTTGAGATTTCAAATAATGTAATTCACAAGGATGAATTACGGCTTTTATATTTCTTGATTATGGTTTAAATAATAAGTTATACTATCTATAGAGGACCTTTTTATTCCCTGTTTGTCTACCTAACGATATTAAAATCAAATAATTAAGATTTATAATGCACTTATCTCATAATAGAATAAAATTAGATATAATTGTTTACTTAGGAGATTGACCATATGGTTCCAAATTTAGTGAAAATTATAATTAATTATATTACTTATATAATGTTTGGGTACGTTAATAAGATTAGGATGTTCAGCTTAATCATCATCTTATCATCAGCTTAATTTATTATAATTGTGACGCAAGTGTAATCAATGTAATAGCCTATTAGGCGTGTCCTCTGTATTGATAAGTCCCCGATGATCCGATTGACGTGTAGATTATTATATTATTTTGATCTTTCCAAATCTAAGGATCTTTTCAAATGCCACAGTTCAACAGTGAGAAATTCAGAAGAGAACAAAGTTACATTCAGATCCTGTCTACGACTTTTTGATTTTGCGAGGAACAAAACAGATCCAAAATTTGTTTCTTATGAAATTGAACAAAATTATGCGGGATTCGAGATTGTAGAGTTATTGAGGCTAAGTTTAATACTTAACTTGACATTTGAATACATTCCGAATCCATGCCATTTTGGATTTTACCACTTACCATCCAGTTACATTAGGTGGGGCGTCAGATTTTTTGCTTTTCTAAATTGATTAACAAATCCTTGTATTGTCTGACTGGGATAAAAAAACAGCTTGTGATGTTTTCCACACTAAACATTACGTGTTTGCCTTCTTCTTTTTACTATTTAATAATATAATATTACCTTTTTAGATTTATATATTTTTTTTATATATTTGCAGGCTGGTCTTATAATCAACTTCGTGGGTATCTCAGGCCAGTCGGCTTGCGGTTCGAGCCTCATCTCGGCCACTCGTCTGGTGACCGCTGCCCACTGCTGGTCGTATGCACATCTACAAGGGCAGCAGTTGACTGTGGTGCTGGGTTCCCACTACTTGTTCTACGGCGGCACTCGGTTATTGACCTCTACAGTGGTCGTGCACCCGCAGTGGAACCAAAATAATCTGCACAATGATGTCGCTGTCATCTATCTTCAACAAAGCGTCGCTTTCTCAGGTGTGATATATCATCATTGTAATCATGTCTTATTGTCATGTTTGTATTATATCATATATTTTTGTAAACAATATGTAGTAAAATATATTACTATATTTGTTTAAACAGCGAGTATTCAGCCGATCGCACTACCAGCAAACCATTTGAACGATCAATTCATTGGAGAATGGTCTACGGCTGCAGGATATGGCTTCACAAGTGATCGTAAGTAAACATCTGTAAAGAACAGCTATTATTCACTTATACTCTGACATTCTGTATTTATAATTTAGAGGAAATTAGAAGAATTGTTCAAATTGATACCTGTTGCTGATTTTCACCATCGTACAACCCGCCATAAACTAAAATTTCATCCTAACCATCTGGACGAGTGTCGCTCTTCCACCATGCGTTTTTCAAGACACTTTCTCCTACGCACAACCACTCTTTGGAATCAACTTTCAGCAGCAGTATTTCCGAACCGATTCGACAACATAACGTTCAAGAAAAGAACATATTCCTTTTTAAAAGGTCGGCAGCACACTTGCAATGCCTTAGGTATTGTCGGTGACCATGGGCGACGGTAGTCACTTACCATCAGGTGCATGCGGCTGCTCGTTTGCCCCCTGAGTTGTAAAAAAAAAAGAATTCACTATTGATGAATTGACGAAGACGACATATAAAAAAATGACGAATCTAAACGGCGAATATTTGCTACAACAATAATTTTTTTTATTGTTATGTGATAAGAAAATTTAATTTTTTTTTAAGCAAAAAATCAATGTCTGTATTTCAGAGCAAACTGGCATTAATTTCGAAACCGTAGTGAGTCAGGTGAATCTGCAAGTAATCTCTGTGGCACAATGTCAAGCGATCTTCGGCGGATACGTGATACACAGCACCATCTGCACCAGTGGTACTGGCGGGGTGGGCATCTGCAGTGGCGACTCTGGTGGCCCCCTTGTCATTAATAAAAATGGACAGAATATATTGGTAAGAATATTATTTTTACAAGAGAAAGTATCACCAGAGAGAGACTTACAAAGTCAAAAGCCGATTGCTTGGGTACCTCTGTCCCATTCGTGTTTCAACCGTGAAGCAGTTGTGTTTACATGGCTGTGTTTCGGTTTGAAGGGTAGGATATGGTGTGAATTTACTGGGTACAGAGGAATAACACCTGAGTCCTCAGGAATGGCAACGCATGGGGGGTATCATGGGCGAAACAGTATACTCTGTTATGTCTATGGTACTGCTCATGTCTATAGGCGACGGTTACCACTTTCCATCAGGTGTGTCACGATACTAAAGAAATCTTAATACATCCTTTTTGTAGAACATCATACAGTAGTTTCTATAGAAAACCTCAGCAAAGAACTCATTTCGTAGTCGAAGCGTTTCGGGGAAGTAACTTTTTTGAAACGGCACTGTACGTGACCAGTTAGGTTCTAGCGTGTGAGGATTAATTCCTTGTCGATGGCGAGCGGTGCGATGATAAAAGTGGCTGGGATGCCTATTAAATTTTATCTACACATTTACGTTTTTTATTCACAGGTCGGTATCAGTTCATTCGTAGCTGGCAACGGATGTGAGCTAGGTTTTCCATCCGCCTTCGCTCGCGTCACCAGTTTCTACAGTTTCATATTGAACAACATGTAACAAAGGAATAAATGTTTAATGTGTATGTAAAATTAATGACTTTATTATTAAAATCTCTTAAGATAAGGATATGAGGTACATAGTGTAAAAAATGTATATTAGTAGATAAGTAATTTATAATTATATATAATCTGTGATTGCTATATAACGCGTATCTTATTTAAAAAGTATGATCCGAAAAAAAAACAAAATATATGAAATTTCTGTGCGTTTATGGGTGGTATAATTTTTCTCCCTTTAGTTTTTAACATTGGCTTGTTTTGTCCGACTTTAATATGTATCGAGTTTTGTTATTATACATTGTGTTTTATTAGGTTATAATGATATTGCTGATTACAAAAAAAAAAGAAGAAAAACTAAGGGAAAATAACTTTCATTTCCTTTAGTCTTTCTTTTGTTGAAAAATAATTAATTATTTAATGTATTAGCTATTAGGCCGCAAAAAAATCTATGAAAAAAATAGAATAAAAGTAAGTCACTGGTTCGTTATATTACAGTGTAAGTCTAAAATCAGGAAATTGAAATTGTAGTATGGCCAATAGCTAAAATGGATAAAACACCTGAAAGCACGGTAGTTGTCTTCATGAAGCATTATAAAACTAAAAGGCAAGATCGAAAAAAAATGTTGACAAACAATAGACAGTACAGTTATCAATCTGATTTAGATAATTATTTAGTATAAGAATACCTAGTTATAGATAATGTTGATAATGAGTTATATAAAATATCGAAAAATTTTAATTAAAATAGTAATACAACAACACTAAAACAATGCGCATCTTGGTGCTGCTCGGTTTAGTAACGGTGGTGGCCAGTAATCCACTAGCGGGAGTGAGGATTCCGCTGTCTTATCACGAGGAAATTGGATTTCCTCTAGCGAAGAGAATTAAGGAGACAGAGGACAGAATCTTTGCTGGGAAGGATTATGAGACAGTGTTAAGAGAGAATGGCAGAATCGTCGGGGGAGAAATTGCTCCCATTGCTGCGCATCCCTATATGGTGAATATATATTTAAATTTATTAAGGAACTAGCAACCCGTCCTGACTTAGTAAAGTTTTATTGGTATAAAATACAGGCCGTGGTACTCGCTTATAATGTAGGTGATAGATTTTTAAAATTTGTTAAGTATTTTTCAGTTTATTAATTTTAAACAAATATTAAATTTTTATTTTTTATAACATTAGTTAAAATTATTATTGGTTATAAGTTTAACTTATTACCCATAACATAACTTATCAATTTCCACGTTCAGTGGGAATACATTATTATAATTTTTTAAACGGGTTATCATTAGCATATAAGTTATAACTAATACTAAGTTATAATGATTATAATCAACAACATATAAGTCAATATATCGTAATTTCTTATATTGTCAATCATTTGCACACCGACATAGAGGCGCTCATTAGCTTCAAAACCCCTATTAAGTCCCACTATCTCTTCCTTTTGTACTATTTTCCTGTATAGTACGCCCTTTGTCTTTTTTCTCCATTTCCCTCAATAATTTTATTATTTATATATATTTTATTATTCGTCTAAAAATTACCTACAATCTAGCAAAATAAATAAATTTCATTTCATTTCATGTTCTATATACATATGTACTTACAGCCTTTATTCAAAAGAACTAAAACCTTTGACTATACACAGTTTCGTCACTTTCGTTCATTTTATGAATTTAGTGTAAAAGAAGGAGCGAAATAAGAGACAGAAGTTTATGAATAAAGGGTTTGTTAATTAGTAAAGTTGAACTTATTTTTGTATCAGTGTTCGTTAGACTGATAAATAGTAACACTACTTTATCGGATTTTGAATCAAATTAAAGTAAATGATATCAAATATATGTCTATATATAAATATAATATAGATAAAATAATTTTAATACGATAATTACTCCGATATAAAATGTTGGTTTCGTCAAGAAAAAAATAAAAGAAATGTTAAGAAGTTGAAAAATGTACATTTTATAAATTTTATAAAAGGAGGAATTTTTCCAAATCATATAATTCAAGTAACAAATATAAGATTTGAAAATTTAAAATCGAGGAAAAATAAAAAGATCTATGTTCCTAAATAATATTTTTTTCGTCGTATCAAAACTTTAAGAAAAAAGATTTAATTCTTTACATCTTTGTTTGTTTGTTTATTATGGATAATATAAACTATAAATATAATATAAATATTTGAATTTATACATATATGAATATATATAAACACATTAATTAAATAGATTAATTTTGACAATTCTTTCACCTACTCGTAGAAAACTCAACGAATAACACAGGCTATATATTGTATTTTAAAAATTAGAGATCTCTAAGATAGATTAGTTTCCAAATCAAACAATATTTTATTTTATTGTTACCAGTAGAATATTACTTTAAAAAGATGCTTACTATTTCGATTTTTTTCTGCAGGCAGATTCTATCTTAGGAAATAGAATTTTTTGAATAGTTCATTTTAAGAAAATTTTTAATATATTGCATTACAAAGAATAATTATTTGTGACTAGAGTTTATTTTTTATGTATACGTATGTATGTATTTATGTATATTTTATGAGAAATAAATATCTTAAACTATCAGAAAATCTTAACAGATATTACAAAAACTTAGTATTTTATTTTTTTGACGATTTTTATTGATTGATTTTATTAATTTTTGTTACTTCAGGCTGGTCTTGTAATAATGTTCTTGGGCATCGTCGGCCAGTCGGCTTGCGGTGCGAGCCTTATCTCGTCCACTCGTCTAGTCACCGCAGCCCACTGTTGGTCTTACGGACAATTACAAGGGCTACAAGTCACTGTAGTGCTGGGCTCGCACTTCTTGTTCTACGGCGGGAATCGAATACCGACCACAAGGGTCGTCGTGCATCCAAACTGGGACCAAACCACTTTAAACAATGACGTTGCTGTTATTATTCTTCCACAAAATGTCACATTCACAGGTATAGTATATTTTTCGTTATAACAACTAAGTTATAGTTGCCGTATGATCCTGGCATAAAATGGGGTACCCTTCCTTTCACGTCTGCGTCGTAAAAGGCGACTAAGGGAAATTAATGGACGAAGGTTGGACAGCAGCATTCCTTTTAAAACATTACCAAAAGTTAAACTGCGGTTGCCAAGCATGGTAACTACTGGCAAAAGTCCCCCAATGCTAAATTGCTATAAGGAATGGTCCCGTTTCTTAATGTAGACTATGTTGGAGGCTTATGTTTAATAGTGGACAGATAACGGCTGATGTGATGATGATGATGATGATTTAGTTATACTGCTCGTGCCAATTGAGATAAAAGTTTTTTTATGTAACCTAAAGTGGTAAACAGCCCACCTGATGGAAAGTGGTAACCGTCGTTTCTAAACATGAGCAGTACCATGAACATAACAGAGTAGATATACTGTTTCGTCCATGATTCCCTCCATCGATATTTCTGAGGACTCAGCTATTTCGGAGGTGTTATTCCTCTGTACCTTGTAAATTCACCGTCATATCCCACTCTTCAAACCGAAACACAGCCATGCAAACACAACTGCTTCACGGTAGAAACACGAATGGGACAGAGGTGCTCAAACGACTTTTGACTTTTCATTTAATGTAAAATGAGATATAATCTATTTCCATTCGATGACGTGATTGATTTTGTAACATCCATCACTTAAATATTATTATATATATTTATTGACGTGGTATATGGTCCACAGCTATGTATTTATAATTTTGACGTTACTTGTATTAAATTATTTTTGTATGAAGATCAATAACGGAGCGGTACGTGACCTGTATTGTAATTTTTTTCTTTTTTATTTATCTACAGGAGACATCCAACCGATAGCACTGCCTGGGTACCATTTGGACGATCAGTTTATCGGAGAGTGGGCTACGGCTGTGGGATACGGTCGCACTAGTGATCGTGAGTAAATATCTTTTTCCGACCCTTATTTTTTTTAATGGAATGAAAATGGAATAGTAACCCTGCCCACGTTATCGGTATATATTTACGGGGTACCAGTGGACAGTTAACGGCTGATATAATGATGATGATGAATCACGTGATGATAGGTGAATATAAAGTCTGGTCAATTGGCTCATCGTTACGAATTAACCAGGAATTAAGTACGTTATTTTTAGATAATATTTACGATTTTGGTGAATGATATTTATCGATACTATTCAAATATCAATATCAATAAGCAAAATTTTTATATTTTAATATTAATAGTGATATAATATTGTAGGAAAATATCGATATATCGAAAGTTACATCTTTAAACACTATACCGCGTTAGGATTACTATGTTAGTTATTGTACCTTAAAAATTGGTGGTGCATTTTTGTGCAATTGGTATTGATTAGACTGTAATGTAATAATATAATAGTGTCCTCTATCCAAAGGTTATCTGGAAGAGATTGCTTAGCCGTTTTATTATTAGCAGTTTTATTATAAGACCGTCTTTTGTATCACTTTTTATTACAATTTACTGTATTTATTATTTTTATAAATAAGGGCAAATAAGTGTAAATAAATAAATAATGTTACAGCACAGTTAATAAAACACGTATGTTATTATTTGTGATAATACTAATTACTATCTAATGTTTTCTGAGTGTATAGTAAAACAAGCCAAACTTTTTTTAGTTGACAGGGTTATTATTTTCATTTGTTGTTAAAACAAATATCGGTATTGAAAAATATCGATATTTTATTTCCGATAATACCAGAGTATCGGTATTAAATTAACGACATGAAAAATAATTAAAAATTCATTTTTGATTTCAGAGCAAGTTGGAATTAATGCAAATGCTGTGGTGAGCCATGTGAATTTACAAGTGATCTCTGTGCAACAATGTCAAGCAACTTTTGGCACGACATTCGTTCGAGAGAGTACGATTTGCACCAGCGGTACTGATGGGGTGGGCGTTTGCAACGGAGATTCTGGTGGTCCCCTTTTCATCAATAGAAATGGACAGAATATATTGGTGAGTATATAATCTTTATAAAATAATTCATTTATATAAGTACACCGAACAAAAATAGTCTGCAAAAGGTATCTCAGTCTCATTGGGGTCTCTGCCAACAACTAACTGAGTTTACATGGCTGTGTTTCCGCTTCAAAGGTGGGATCTGGTTGTGAAATTACAGTGCTGACTAAGGTCTTACAGAGGTTTAAAGTCATAATGGCCAGGAATGGTAACGCATGAGGTATATGCGAATTGGCAAGCGTAGTGTGGAATGATCCGCGGCTAAGTGGAATACGATATATGTAGGCTTTGCGGGTAATAACTTGTAGCGAAGAGCCGAAGATCGTGATCATGCTTTGGGAGAAGTCTATGTCCAGCAGCAGGCTGAGTGTAATGATGATTATTTGTCCAAAGGAATGGGCTCTTCTTTACGTAATTCTAATTTAATGGTCGAGAGTGGGCAGCAGCCATCTTAAAACGTCATCAAAGCCTACTGCGGTTGTCAACTTGCTTATCAAGCGTAGCAACAATTGACAAATCCCATCCCAAGTGGGAAGCCTATAGGCTGCCGCACTTGCTGTGTACTGCTTTTGCACTCAACGGCAAATTTGACGATAATGATTGTAACGACATGAAATATATTTCATTCGCAGGTTGGAATTAGTTCCTTCGTAGCAGCAGCCGGCTGCGAGCTCGGCTTCCCGTCCGCCTTCGCTCGCGTCACCAGTTTCTACAGTTTCATATTGCACAACATGTAATCTTTTTTATGTGTATATACAAAGTGAAATCAAACTCATTAACATTTTATTTAAGAACGTCTATAACGAAGTGTGGCAACACCGTAATTATCTGTCAATTTTTTAAAATAAAAATTATTTAATGTTTCTTTATTCTAAAAAATTGACTTCAATTGAAGCATTGCACTTCGTAATTAATCAATTAAAAAAATTGCATTGATTATTTGAAAAGAGCTCTGCTTATAAACTGAAACGTTAATCAAACAATAATATTCTTGATAAGCGGTCACTGAAATTTGAATTTTTGATGTCAAACACATATTTGAAAAATTTCAAAGCAAAATATGAAGTAGGCCAAAAGATTTTAATAGTAGATTTGAATGTAATGTATTCTACAGTTATCATTTAAACTCACTAATAGAGCACTATTTGAATAATCAGTCAGAATTTTTTAAAATATAAAAATGTTTTTGAAAATTGACAGATACTTGCAACGTTGCCACTCTTCGGTAAGAATAAAAAAAACGCTTTTAAGGGATTATTCCATTGTTTTCTCTTCGATTTTTAGTTTCTCATACTAACACAGCGTGTTCAGCTATCTAGCTAGCATCTTTTTTTTTTATATTTTTCGATGCGACATACTTTCAAGAACCGTTTAGTTCCACTAATACATTTTTTTTAAAATATGCTAATGATTTCGATTTCATCTCTGTAATACAAATAGCTCCTTAGACTGTGATAAAAGGTAGACAGACGTTTGCAGTTTGATAAGTAATAGAAAATCTACGTCCTATTATAGAAATTCTTATATTTATTATATTGTTTAAAAAGTAAAAAAACAAAGTCATTTCATTCAAGCTCCTTTATTTCCATCCAGGTACCGTCTCTGTTAACAATGCCAACGTCACATATAGCCAGCTTTGCATACATATCAGTAATTATTCTAATAAAACATAACACTGCATATTTAGCGCCACACTGGGCTCAATGACTATTTAAGACAACTTAAACTATTACATATTCATTTATTAAAATTGTACAGCACATTGAAATTTAAACGTTACTATAAATACACTAAGATTCAGTTTAATTGTTCACAATTTTTTCACGACAAATAAATATTTACTTTTATTGGATAATTAGCCACAATGTTTTAGTGACACACTAAAACAATCATTACATAAAATATATACACCTTAATAAAGTCGGTTTCACAACGGTCGCCTTAACTCGTGTCGCATTCGGGTACCTTATCCCTCGTTCATATATTAACACATTTTGCACAACAATACGGTGTTTCACTATATAAAATTAATAATGTGCTACACAAGCTTCCACAATATCGCAAACAAAATGTAATTTTCAATAATAATATCTCGAGAATCACAACAATTAACTTTACATATATCATGCAGTTGTTATGTGTAAATTCAAATTTTTTAATAACAAATTATGACTAAGGAAAGTTGAGACTAGAGATACTTATACGTAATAAATGATTTCACGGCTACATCTAGGTATATTAATTAACTATTAGTTTCGTGACAAGTGAAAACATTTAGCTGGTTCTTTCGGGCATTTATTGAATTACTACAACACTAATAACTATGTTTTATCTGTAAGAAATAAAAATATTATTTTACAATAATTCGATGTTTAAAACAAACAAATTAATAAACAGTTAGATATATTGAACGAATGATTTGATATAATAATGTTATTTCAGTACAGATCTAAGAGTTAAATATTAAAAACTATTTACAAGCCTCTGCAGCCAGTGACACCACGTTACAACTATTTATTAGACACATTTATTTTGAGAGGACAATTCCATTTTCAATATTATATTTTTAATTATATTTACAAAATTATTATCCAATTCACATTCTGCCAGAGACAATTGATGAAATTTTTAAAATAAGAATGTTACAAACGGCAAATTAGAACGTAGTGTTTGATTATGAATAGCAAGAAAATTAAATACATTAAATGACATAATTTACGATTAATAGAAAAATAACATGTATAAATCTTAAAAGGAAGCATCAATTAATCAACTACTATAATGATATCACAGTTCATTTATGCAAATAAAGTAATCGCACGGATACAAATAAACATCGATCATGAATATGATAATAATCACAAGATTGTTATGGCAATATCGATTCAAACATTTCAACAAAAACCACTTGTTTCATCGGCCAATTGTCTTGTAAAATGTGTATTTGAATTGTATTATGAACACGAACAAATGTAAGCTAAGGTTCCAGTTATGACGATAAAATAAAACCAATAGAATTCAAAATAGTTTTTAAGCAATTTACAAATGCAGAAGATTCTTAAAATTTACCTATAAAACTTGATTATTTCATAAAACAATTTTTGAACATTATATTTGCAATTGTTAGGGATTACTCTCGTTTTAGACCTATTTTCATTTAATAACATGCTAAGCAAAATGTTGTCTTGTCCAACGTATCGACTGTGAATATAGTGAGCTTAGATAGTGAAATTATAAGTCAAGTTAAATGTGTCATAAACGAATCTTTTTTTTTTAAATAAAATCTCAACTAGATATACTTTAAAAAATATCTGGAACCTTATGGACTTATTTATTAATAATCTATGGAAGCAATTTAAAAGTAGTGTTCTTTAACACGATAGGTGATCTTAATATATTATAAATATGTTTATTTTTTAGAATGACATTAAAAATAAATATGAATGTGCAATGTTGAAATGTTCATTTGAAATATTAGACCCAACGTACACTGGTCACTATTAGCAACTACACTATCTTGTTATTAGACAGACATGTCTTCGTGACATATGTTTTAGTATAAATATAGTATATTTATCACAGTACTAACTATCCTGACAGACGTCTCGGTGCAAATTAAATTTTTTCTTCTTCAAAAACCCTTGTTATTCTATTGAAAATATTAACAAAAATCAGGCAATTAATCTTTACTTATATATCCAGAAAGATTTATTTTTAAATATTTGCTTTGACTTGACTTATAGTTATGTATTTAATATAACTTAACGATAATTAAAATGGGACCTGTATTTTTTATTCTTTGGTCCATTAATAAACAATTGCATTATGTTTTTTCCCATCGAATTTAGATTTTTTATATTTATGATGATAATGATTTATGATTTTAAATAATAGATATAAAACCTTTTTTGATTTAACTGTGACAAGTATAGAAAAGGAGACGATAAATATATGTATATAGTTAATATTTTAGCTTTGTATCTACGGCAATTGAATTATAAAGAATAAAAATCAGAACATGTCCGTACAGTTTCTTAATACCGTATATGCATTAAAAGGTTTCAAAACAAATAGGTATACAGTGTTGAACTAAAAGTAACCATATGTACGTACAGGTTTATATAAATTAGCTAGGATTGTGTTCAACATTTATGTTGGACAAAGTACTTTGAGAATGTAGTCCGTTAATAGCGTAGGTACTGTGGGACTGTCTTCGTTTATCGCCTTTAGTACTGTAAAGAAAAGTGGGTATTAATACGAGTTGGTACATGGCAGTATTATATGTAGATTTTTATATAATATACAAGTAAACAGAATAAATAAAAATTACATTATTGTAATTATGTATACCGGATTTTCTCACATTTTAAATTAATAGATGCCTGACTAGTAATACGACAATACAGTTGACTCACGATAGTTATTGTTCAACAAAAATTAATTTATTAAATTTGGATATATTCATTAACTATATTTAATATGTAAGTAAATAATATGCTCACGACTGTAATCCCTGATAGGGTAGTCAGATGCTGGTGTCAATTATTACCGTTGTGGTTAATGTAACCAGTCGAGATTCCCTTATTAGAACCCAACTTTTGTATGGGACGAGTCTAAGGTAGTCAAACGGGTTAATTTGGTTTGTTAACGATGTTTCTATTACCGGAGAGTTAGAAAATTTAATGACTTACAAGCCTTTGGGGTCTATACAGGATAGTATATCACGGTCACGAAAAACAGATTTTTTTTTTAAATAATGATATAAAAAAAATGTAATTTAATGAACTTACTCTTGATAAGTACTTGCAGTGTCTGGTTGTCTGGTGGGCCGTTGTCCAAGTGGAAGGGTATCACTGTTGTCAAGTACTGTAATAAGAAGAAAAGTTTCCGTTGAAATTCAGTTCACAACATGGTCTAGCAACATTTATTTTCTATTGATTTTCAAACACAATTATTCGCTATGAGAACACTTTTTAAAATCAGAACGTTGAAAATTGTTTGTCTATTTATGTTAATATTTATAATAATAAAAATAAAGGATTTAATTGTTTATTTGTAATGAAAAAAATTATAAATAATTTAAGTGATTTTAAAAATTGATTTACCAAAGAAAGCTACCTTATCAGTAAGTAACATAGGCTATATATGTATATTATTTGCGAAAATTCTATATACCCGTTCGAAGCTGGACCGGATTTTTTTAATATTACTGGTAACCAATTGACAAAACTTCGGGTTTAAACTTTATCCTGTGTTTGAAATTATTGTAAATGCAATATAATTTGCACAATACAATTTGAGTTGAGATTGATATTGAAGATAACTAAAATCAGTTTTAAATATATCGTGTAACGTACACATAAAATGAATGTGATTTACATTCATAATTTATTGTCGCTTGTCTTTTATTGTGTATGTGTGTGTTGTCATTTTATTGTGTAATAAAATAGGCATATTATCAGCATTATTGAGGTCATATGTGGTACAGGACAAATAAAGGGAAAAATCTGAAAACCGTAATTATGTCGCATTTTTTTTTATTATAAATTTATTCTGATCCCTTGGTATGCGAGTCCGATTCGCATTTATCTGTTTTTTTTTTACATAACAAAATTCATCATATATTCTGAATGAAACACCAAATGATTGAATTCTCTCACTTCAGTTCGGAAATTTAAGCAACTTGATTTTTTTTCTTTATACTGTCTGATGATAAACGGTTGTAGTCTATGGATGCCTACAGCACTAGGGGTGTTTTAAACTAACATGAAAATGAACTTCATTATTTAGAACGTTCCTTTGAATTTTTATTGCCAAATTTTGTTTTTTAATCGCTATTTCATACGAGTGTATTGCAGCAATATGAAAGAAAACCAATGAAACAAACCACTTCTAAATATTATATCAAAATGAAACATGCAGCATATTTTAAGGTAGATTTTCAAAAACACAGCTGAGAAAACAGCATTCAATTTGGTACAGTAGCCTTTGTGTGATGCCAGAACATATAGACAGACAGATAAAATTAAAAAATATATTGTTTCAGCATCTATCGGACCTCTGATGTAATTTTTTTTAAATATCTCCCATATACAGATAATATCAAGTTACAATTTTAATAATATTTATATAAATAATAATTATAAGTATTAATATTATAATAAATAATATAATAATTAATTATAATAATAAGGTTAGAAATTATTTGATAAAAACTCTCTCTCTCTTTCTCTCTCTTCCTGTCACGTAATCGACGAAAAAATATACCTTAGATTCCGAATGACTGTTGTTCAAGTTAGGCGACCGCGGTGGGCCCGGTCGCTTCTTCTTCTCTATGTGGTACTGCCGACGCTTGTTCTGTACGGCCAGTAGGAGAGATATAAATGTATTTTTCAGTTCCTTCTCATACTCTAACTCGTCCCGCAGCGCCAGCTCGGCGATCAGCGTCTCCGAGAACTCCCTGATTAGGACTTCTAACTCCATAAATATCTCGTTCAGTTGAGCAAGCGAAAGCTGACGTAGTTCTGAAAGTTAAAGAAATATTTTTTTTTTATACAACTTAGAATGGCAAACAAGTTGACGGCCCACCTGATGGAAAGTGGTAACCGTCGCCTATAGACATGAGCAGTACCATGGACATAACAGAGTATACTGTTTCGCCCATGATACCCCCCATGCGTTGCCATTCCTGAGGACTCAGGTGTTATTCCTCTGTACCCAGTAATTTCACGTCATATCCCACCCTTTAAACCGAAACACAGCCATGCAAACACAACTGCTTCACGGTTGAAACACGAATGGGACACAGGTATCCAAGCAATCGACTTTTGTACAAAGTCTCCCTCTGGTATTTTTACTTTCATGCGAATAGGTGGCTCAGGACCGTTGGCAATGTATGGGAGAGACCTTTGTTCAGCAGTGGACAGACAATGGCTCAGATGATGATAATGAATACGAATAGGATAAAATATATCGTATGTGATAAATACTCATCTTGCCAATGTAAACTAATACCGCAGATGGATTGTAACTTCATTTTTATTCATTACAAAATGCACTTAGTGATTTTACTGCCACGTTTTATATTTTAAAGTAAACAGCACGCGATTATTTATTTAACGAAATGAAATAAAATGGAACAAAAAGAAACGAAATGGAATGATATGGAATAAACTGAAGTGAATTGTGCTTAACTGCTTAACTCCAAACATATGATACATTAGTAAAACATATCACTACATAGTATAAAACAAAATCGGCTTCCCGCTTTTTGTCCCTATGTATGCTTAGATCTTTAAACTACGCAACGGATTTTGATGTATTTTTTTTAACAGATAGAGTGGTTCAAGAGTAAGGTATTTATTTGTATAATACATGTATAATATAGTAGAGAAACAATGACAATTTTAGAGGTTTCTAATGTGATGTCGTAAATAAATACATTTTTTAGCATTTCACCCGTACGAAGCCGGGGTGGGTCGCTAGTAATACGGGTTTCTGTAAATCATAATTACTATCGTCATCATAATTATGACTTATAGAAACCTTAATTAATTATATTAGAACTTTCTTTGGGGGAACAATAAAATTTTTCATTCATTCGTTCGTAATAATGAGTAGTTATTAAAATCCTCGCGATTGTCTATGTAATTATAGTACATATATCACAATAATTACAAAAAGGTGAACGTTCTCATCGCCAAATTGGTTACAGACGGCCAATGGACTATATAGATAGAAGGCAAGTTTATAATGATTGTATATGATATTACATTTAAATACGATAATTGTTACCTACGCTTTTGCAATGTAATGTTACTTGTTTATTTTAGATGATTAAGTAATTATATTGTAGATTGTAGATACTTAAGCAATTATAAGCTTATAGGAAAATGAGTTCAGTGCAAATAGTGGTTTGATTCAATTTAAAAGAAGGTCAAAAATTTAGGCGCATTTCAAATGGTAAATGTCACCCACGCGAACGAAATCGTTTAAACTTATTTAAACTTACAAGTGGAAATAATCTGTTTAAATGCTCCCTTTATAACGAACTTAACGCAAAAATAAAGGACCTCAACGAACTTAACGCAAAAATAAAGGTCCTCAACGAACTTAACGCAAAAATAAAGGTCCTCAACGAACTTAACGCAAAAATAAAGGAATTTAGTATTTTCCATGATTCATAGCGTACCTTCGAGTATATACTATTAAATCACATTAAAAGCCGTCATACAAGCTAAATGTTTTCTTTCTCTTTTTTTGCTGTATTTCTGTAAAATAATTTAAGTAATTACGTATTTCCAAATATTATGATTATTATATAGCCAATACTGTGTACATTATTAACTGGTGTGCATATATTACCATGGTAATATTAAGTACTGTATTGCACCAAATTATATGTAATACTGTCGATGTATCAATTAATAAATAAAATAAATAAATGCTTTGTTGCGTACTATTGAACCGTTCAGGTGCGCACAGTCTTTTTTTTTAATAAAATAGAGCCCATGTTACTAGTTGTAATGTTGCTTTCTATAGACGAATTTTTAAAATTGGTTAAACAATTCTTAAGTTTATTCATTATAAAGAAAAAATAATATTTACTCTGTGTTATTTTAGTTTAGATTACAAAACGGCGTAGAAAATTATGTCGAAAACTTTTTATTCGAAGTTTCTCACGGCAGTACTTATTATTATATTATTACGTGACAAAAGTAGCGATTCTCGATGCAAATTTGAAATGAGTATACCTTCTTTCAATTATATCATACTTTTTTGTGCTATTATATAAAAACTTAACCGGTAACCAGTCGTGGAAATCGTCATTTTATGAATTAACCGGTTCCCACAGATCATTATAATCGCTTAATTTAAAACCTGATTAAAGTATTTTCGAATTCGTCATAATGGACAGAATGGGCCAATTGAACTAACTTCATTTTCACCTATCATCCCTCACCGGTGTCCTGTCTGCGTATACTGATAGCGTAGGCAGGATAGCCATTCTATTATCATCCCATAAAAATGCCTGCCGGGTATCATTAGTAATATTATAAAGAGAATAGATTTGAATGTAATGGATAAACTCAAAAATAGTCAAGCGATTTTTAAAATCTGTCATCTATAAAAAGCTAGATTAACAAGCTATATATTGTTTTAAAAAAATTCTATCTACACGTGTGAAACCGGGCTGAGTTGCCAGTTTTTAATAAAATGAATCTAATAGATTGAAAAGTTTTCTTAAACCAATTCAAACAAAGCCTTGGACTCACGTATGTATGTAATTAGTTACGAAGTAAATTTTTTTATACCACTGAGGCGGCAAATAAGCATACCCACCTGATGGTAAGCGGTTACCGTAGCCTATGAACGGCTGCAAAGCCAGAGGTGTTACGCGCGCATTGCCGACCTCTTTATCCCTTTTTTAAAGAACCCCATGCTGTAGTCTTTTGGAAAAACCTCGACAGGGAGCTCATTACATAATCTGAGCGTTCATGGGAGGAAATATCTCTGAAACCGCGCTACACGCGACCATCTAGCCTTTAAGATATGGAGGTGAATTTCCTGTCGATGGCGAACTGTACGATGGTAGAAGGTGATAGTAGAATTTGTTTACAATGATGAAATGTATACCAATCGACTGAATAATTTGAAGCGTCAACTTACTGTCTTCGTATAAGGGTGAGCTGAGGACCTCCTTTCCTTTCTCCAGAGCTTCGTTATATTCAATTATGTCGCCTTCCGACGAAGGTGTCTCCTGCATCATGTCGTCTATTTCTTGGATTACCTGTGAATTAAAAATAATACTATTAATATAATCAATGCAAAAGTTTGTAACGATGGATGGATGGATAGATGGATGTTTGTTTTTTTGATGGGTGAAAATGGTATGGTAACCCCGCCTGCGCTAACGGGATACGTTGGCGGAGCACCAGTGACGGGTGATAGATGAGAATGAAAACAGGCCAATTAGCCCATCATGATGAATTCATCAGGAATTAACCATGATAGGTAACAGGGAGAACCGCGAGGAGGTCGACCTGGTTGGGTATATTGCTAGCAATGGGATTCTCAGTCTCCATTACTAACAATCCCTTTCCCCCCAATAGATGGATGTTACTCTTTTTTTATGCAACTTCGAATGGCAAACAAGCTGACAGCCCACCTTCACCTATAGGGGCAATGGGGGCTAACCTCCCCATTACGGGGAAAGGGATTGTTAGTAATGGGGTCTAACTGACCCATTGCCAGAAATATACCCATCAGGTTTACCTCCACGCGGTTCCCCTGGAAACTATCGTGATTAATTCTAGTGGAATGAGTCACGTTAGTGGGCTAACTGACGTGCCTTTTCATCGTCATCTATCATGCCTCACTGGTGTCCTGTCAGCATATACTGATAGCGCGGGCTAGGTTACCATTCCATTATCATCCATTAAAAAAAACCTCTCCATTACTAACAATCCCTTCCCCCCACCTAACAATGTTAACCATATCAGAAAACGATATTTAATATGTGATGATGAATGTGAATTATGGTATTTTTTAGGATTCCGTATCTCTAAAGAAAAAAACGGAACCTTTATACGATCACTTCGTTGTCCGTCTGTCCGTCTGTCAAGACTTTTTTCTTAGGAATATGTGGAGATATCAAGTTCAAATTAATATCATATGCTCAGGTCTGCAATCTCTTAAAGCAGTGAAAAAATCAAGCTTCGAAATCGACGCAATCAAAAGATACGGCTGTTTATGTTCCATTTATATTGCGTATTTTGATATTCGCAACGGGAATTCAAACTTATAAGACATTTCCCGTTGACCTAGAAACATGAAATTTGGCAAGAAGCAATGTTATGTAGCACAAGTAAAGGAAAAAATCCGAAAACCCTGAATTTATAGTTATTAAAAAAAAAAAACTTGATGATTCTGTACGGAACCTTCGTTGCGCGAGTCCGACTCGCACTTGACCGGCTTTTTTATATCAATGCCGACCATAAAGATCGACTCGAATTACTGATTTGACTTATGGATTTTCTCATTCCCACGGTTTGTATTTTAACATGCAGTCAGCAAAGATCATTTTACAACAAAGACTACAGATTGCTTAATACTTAATATCTAAATTATTTTTTCATGTTCACCGACTTGCGTGTCAAAACACCATGGGACCATGGGAATGAAGTCATTGGAAGAATTTATTTATTTAACTCTTTATTGCACCAAAAACATAAAAATAAACAATGACATATAACCAATTCAAGTGAAATACAGTAGCATGAAGTACAGATTAAAATATACATATAAAGGTGCAAAAGGCGGACTTATCGCTATATAAGAATCTATAATTACCTCGTCAGCAGTTTTGACGGGACACTCGTGGTCCTGATGGAGGCCGCCCAGAATGAGAGCGTGCATGTCCAAGTCGGAAGCCACGGCCTCGTCCTCAGAACTGTGGATCTCGTCGTCAGGAGTCATCGAACCCTGTAAAAGCAGTAATTATTTATATTAGTAATTGAATCTTATTATAAAATAGTAACTAAACAATGACTGTACATGAGAGATATTAAAAAAAAATGAGGAGTAGATATAGATAGAGTAATAAGAGCGATAGAAGCCAAAACAAAAATTTTTAAAATCTTTGTGTTTGTTCCAACAAAAGCACCAAATTGGATACGATGTTCATTAATATATTCAAAAGTGGTGTATTTCTTTTTACCCACTGAGGTGGCAAACAAGCATACGGTCCACCTGATGGTAAGAGATTACCGTAGCCTATAAACACCTGCAATACCAATGGTTGCCGACTCTGAAGAAACATCTTTACCCCCCTTTCGAAGAACCCCATACTGTAGTCTCTTGGGAAAACCTCGACAGAGTATATGAGTATTACGCGGGCGTTGCCGACCCTGAAGAAATCTCTTTATCCCCCTTTTTGAAGAACCCTAAACTAACTAAACTAAACTAACCCTAAACCTAAAGAAAAAAGATAAAAAAGACAAAGTGTATATTTTATTCTAAGAACATTTTTTATTATTTAAAATGGCAACGAGAAGATCGTGCGCTGTTATCATTTATTTGTTTCGTCGATTTTTCTTTATATCTTAATTTTTATTTTATGGAACTTACTTAATATGTCATTGCTTTGATAGCGTGAAGCTACTCTCAAAGTATACTCTTCTGCAAAAGGTTTTCTTTAACGCTGTATAAGTGGACATTTTGTCTATATATGTAAGTATTTATTTATTTTTATTTTTATACAACTTAAAATGGCAAACAAGCTGACGGCCCACCTGATGGAAAGTGGTAACCGTTGCCTATAGACATGAACAGTACCACGGACATAACAGAGTATACTGTTTCGCACATGATACTCCCCAAGCGTTGCCATTCCTGAAGACTCAGGTGGTATTCCTCTATACCCTGTAAATTCACTGTCAAAATAAAATGTAAGTAGAAATAGGTAAAAAAATCTAAATTAAAAAATAATGGTGACCTCATATAAATACTGTAATGCAAAACTATTTTGAATATTTTGTATCAATAATAACAGTAAAATAGATAAGCAACTTAGGTTAAAATAGTTGGACCAAATTTAATGTTCAAGTCCATAGAGTTAAACTGAATAAAATATGTCTCTGAAATTAAAATCCAACCTTTATGCATAAATTCGTTATAGAAATCAGGGGAGTTCATGCATATATATCCTCTTTTGCACTAAAGCATTTAAGCGCTTTAAAATTAGCTTTATTTTTATTTATTAGAGTAGAAAATCCAATAAAAGCTCGGATGCCATACAAACTTTAATATCCGGCCAGACAACTCGAAAACCATAAAGCTATAGCCACCGGAAAGCCATCGGTATTCTTTGTGCTCCATTTATTCCACAACGTTTATTTTTAGTTACAATTTTATGGGGTATAAAAGGTTACCTTTCTATCGCTCAGGTTCAAGGTGGGTATATGCATTTTCCTGGAGAATGATTTGGTCCAATCGATTGGGAGAATGTTTCCAAAGTTGCCTGTGATTGTCCACCACATCCTGAAACCAATTAAAGATATATATTAGCGGTGTCACAGTTTAATATACTGACTCACCCTATGATTTGGTACGTCATAAAATGTAGTGAAATAAAAACCTATTGAAGCAGTACAAGTGTTTTCTTATTTATAAAAATGTATTATATGGTGTTTTTATTTTTAAACAGCTCAATTCCTGGGCAATGTAGCTCTATGAACGTTTTGGGTATACCATCTTTATGTATATTTTATATACAAATAATGTATTATTGAATAGGTATTGAAAAACATTTATATAACAATAAAATGTAACTATTACAATAATATACCTACATAAGTCCATCGGTACATAGAATTAATCATTAAGTTCGTATCCATATGGTAGCTAGTCATCGAGTGATGACGTTCGTGTCTCATTTTAGGGAAGATGATGTGTCTATAATTGTTATTGTGTATTGTTATTAATTGTTATAACATTAAGATGTTTTATATGGAGCAATTACGTATGATTGCAGTACTCTTTTGTAATCAAATCAATTATAAAAACATAATACAAATAGGTACTAATGATTTTAAGGCTTGATTCAGAAAGATGTTATTTAAGGAGAAGAACTTACTTTATATAAAGTAGAGAAGAATCTTTGGAAATAATTTAGAAACCTAATAAGTATAAATATTGTATATAAAATTATAAAATAAGATGTTAAGATTTTTTCACTTGATTCGATTATAGGTGATGATGATGGTAGCAGCTCATCATCATGATCCTTGTAGATCTAAAAAGGGGACTCTTACTGTTCTTGAAATTATCAAAACTGATATTAATATATACTAGCTGTGCCCGCGATTTCATCTGTGTGACCGGAGTAAAAAGTAGCTTTGACATTGAAATGAATGACCTTGGCTATTCTAAATATAACACAATATGTGTGTCAAATAACATGACGATTTGTTGAGCCATTAGAGTACTAAGAGATAATACCTAAACTCATGTTCACATTTACAATATTACTAGCTTTTAACCGCGGCATAGTCCGTGATTATCGTGATAAACATGATAAAAAGTATCCTATGTCCTCTACACCATATAGTATAATTATAGTAAATTGGTTAAGTCGTTAAGGTGCTAAGAGATAACAAACAATCGTTAGTAAAGCGGACTACCAGTCCCATTGCTAGCAATAATCTATCAGGTCGACCTCCACGTGGCCGCACCTGGAAACCATCGTGCTGAATTCCAGATGTATTCATCACGATGGGCTAACCGATCTGAATTTTCATTCTCACCTATATTATTCCTTACCGGTGCCTCGCCAGCGTATATCGTTAGCGCGGGCGGAGTTACTATTCCATTATTATACATAAAAAAAAAATTAAAATTAAATAGGTAAGACAAATATCTTCGAAGTAATAAAATTTAATGAATCATGTTCAATAAATTATGTATTCAAAATTTATTTTAAAGTTATAATCATATATTTATCATCAAATTAAAATTATAGATTAAGTTCTAAATATTATAATTAACTTAATATGAAGGAGTTTATCAGAATTATGAAGTAACGAATGATCTGCGTGCGTGAGAGATTATCTTAATAGTGTAGACGCCGGCGCCTTTGGAATAAGTTTAAAATAAGTTCGTTTTATTTTTATTACATTTTGAACAGATTATCTAAAGCCAATGTGATATATCTACATGACTTTCTAATACTATATTGGATCAAATCAGCGGTATGTTTATTCCCTGTTGTTCTCTTTTTAGTTGTGTTACATTCCAGGATTCTGAGACGGAGTCATGATTTTGTATGTTGGAGTCTCTTTTACTGTAAGTAATAAATAGGTACTACGTATGGTACGAAGACCATCAGGTGGGCAGTCAGTTTAATTGCCATTCTAAATTGTATAAAACAATTTACTTTAAACAAAATAATTTGTTCAAATAATTGTATTTACAAAAATATTATTAAAATATGAAAATTATATTCCAATAATAACAATTGTTTTGAGTGAAAAAATACGAAGCCTAAATATTGTTTCTAGATTTTTTAATCATTCCACAATTATTGGAATTTGGTTTTCATATTTAAAGAGAATTTTATATCAATTTGCAATTATGTAATATACTGCTAAGTATCTTATTATAAATAAAACGGTATTTAAATCTTAGTAAAAGAAAATCATGCGAATTTAGCCTCATTGAACTCGGTAAGTTGCTGCAAGATAGTTGATTTTAAATTATCGCATTGTTTACACATATTTACATACACTATCAGGACTTAACGGTATGTGAATTTTTTTGCAGGTAAATAGTACCTACATGCCTGCTTCTTTATTATCGACGTTTCAATCAAACTTAACGCCTTAAAAAATCGCGCAAATTCCTGATAACGTATTCCTGTAATTTTTTTTGGGAATTAGGTAGTTTATAAGAAATTATATTATTATCTAATGAATGCCTATGCAAAATATCAGAATTTGACCTCGAGTTATTTTAATTGCGTAGTTGCCAATTACAGACTGGCAACTAACTGTTCATATCTTTTATATATACAGAAGATACATTTATCAACCTACATAAAAGGTATATAATTTATTACTTCAGGAAAAATCCGTTATTTAGGTTATTTTATTTCACGCCTGTTTACCAGATTGCCGAGTGATAGGCTATCAGTGTTTATTACCAACCCGTGAAACGAAGCTCACAGTACGTGAGTATTAATTTTGCCAGTTTCTGTCAAAACAATTCATTAATAAACTATTTTTAAACTTCCTTAGTGCGATAAAAACTGAATCTAGTAACAAATACTGACTATA
The DNA here is from genome assembly GCF_026898425.1 of Galleria mellonella. NCBI lineage: Eukaryota > Metazoa > Arthropoda > Insecta > Lepidoptera > Pyralidae > Galleria > Galleria mellonella. The sequence goes on from NW_026442023.1 coordinate 1,885,900, forward strand.
GTACTTTATACTACATAGGTTAGACTAGATATTAATATATACATATATATATACATATACATATATATATATAGTATATATTAATATATACTTAGTATTTATTTCGTGGCCGTGTAGTCCCGGCATAGAATAGGTCACCTCTTCTTTCCCCGTGGGTATTCTAAGAGGCGATTAAGGGAGGGCGAGAGATGTGAAACAGCGCCTTTCTTAAAACATCTCCAAAGCCTAACTACGGTTGCCAATCCGCCAAGCATGGCAACTACTGGCAACACTCTCTTATGGGGAAGGCCTATGTTCAGCAGTGAATAGTTAACGGCTGATATAATTATAAAAAAAGAAAACCACTTCGAGTATGAACATTTTAAAAATGGCATTTAAGTATGACCTCTTTCAGTAGAACTAATCGAAAAAGTAAATGATTAATTTTTCCGACTATAAGACCGTCTACTGAAATCGAATAGTTTTACAAATAAGAAATCATTGATTAAACATTTGTTTTGTAACTAACTTAATTTAGAGAATTTTTAATTACTATAAAAATAGGTTACCTTTTTTGTTAAATTCTATTGAAGGTGACTACGTGTTATTTTACTGTGTAAGTACATTATAAGACTCGTTTTATCTGTCCTTACATCCTAATAAGGTCATAATAATAACAACTAAGCAGTGTTACAACGAAGCGTGACTAATTCTCTGAGCTTGCCTCCATGTGCTCGGTGGGAAGCGCTAAATTGCCGCTTCCACTTTTGCAGAGCAAGGTCGATGTTATCTCTCTGGACCTCCACTCAAACTTTGTACATGTTACCATTTATTTACATCTTTTAATAAATTAATCAGGTTATTTAATGTAACCTGTTGCTCTAAAATAAGGCGAACGGGATAAGTTCATTTTATATGGCTTTTAAATTTCAAAATTAAACATAAATAATAATAATAATATTTATTTAATTAGACTACATAAGGCCCATTTTGTTAGTTATAAATTGACTTAACCTATGTTAGTAAATGAGCAGTCATAACGCTCTTACATTGATAACCTGTCCCACCCAATATTTTAGGATGGGACAATCCATTTTATCAGCAATTGTCTTCAGGACACCGTTTGAGCTAACACGCACCCTACCCAACAGCGAAACAATTCGTTTACTCCGTATTGTGTAAAAATCATCCGTACGCTCCCGTGCAAACATGTGTGACGCACTACAGTGACTAGGTAGCCCCAACAGTATCCTGAAGGCATTATTATATTGGACTTGAAGAGCATTGTAAGTTTTTTGACTATAGTTGACCCACAAGCTACTCGTGTAGAACACCTGACAAAAAGCTTTAAACAGGGTTATTTTTACTTGTTTTGTACATCTAGTAAACCTGCGGGCCAACATGTTACTTCTAACTGCCAATGCTCTTCTTTCCTAAAGCCTACATAGAAAAATCTACCTAATGATAAATAAGGGAAAAGTATGTATAGTTAATTTTTATATTGCTAACTATTATAAGAATAATTGTGACCTAGCATGGATTCAGAAAAATAATTATATTACATTTTAATATGTACTGTTTTATTTTATATATTTACATAAGTATTTGAGTAAAATAGGTAGATTATTTTTTCTATGTATGTGTGTAAGTATAAATGTAAAGTATAAAGTATTTACATAAATAAACTCTATGAATATGAAATTATGTGTAGATATATGTATTATAAGTGACATGATGATGATATAATCTAGGCTTTTAATATGTAAAGTCAATTTAAATAATATAATTGAATTATAAATCTGTTTACCGCTTTTTTTTTATAAAATGTAAAATATTTGCATGCCTACATCTCTTAAGGCAATTAAACAGGTGCCAAAATAATACCACGTGGCTTTTGTAATAATTTTAAACTGTTTAATGGAAAACTCATTAAAAAATTATTTACATACTTATTAAGAAATCACATATATATGTTGAAACGGCCTTTTCAGAAATGGAATGAGAAAGTTTATTCAGGATCAATAACGCGGAAACATATAGAAATTACAGCAAAATTAGAGAATATTTAAATTTATACTCATGCCGTGAGTAGGTACGACGTAGTGCAATCCACATCGAAACGTTGATTATATGTCAAATAATATTTATAACTATTTTACTTTTTATAGCTGACCAAATAATAATACTTTTTTTATTGTTAGAGAGGCAAACGAGCAGACGGCCCACCTCATGGAAAACTACCGTCGTCCATGAACACTTGCAACACGAGAAGAGTTGTCTGTGCATTGCCGGCTTTTAAGTATATTTTAGTTACTCGAAAATTAACTAAAATACGAAAATTAAGCGAATTTGATTTCCATGCACCTAGCGGTACCCCCCAGGCCGTGAGTCAGCCGGAGACACAAATTGGCGCTAATTCGAGATCTCGTCGCGGCCGTCGCTCAATTGAGGAATGTGTCACTTTTTATTACGCTCATGTACTGCAGCATACATTCGTAATATGTCTCCAACCTCCAGCGTGTATGATAAGTATTGCTTCATTTACATACAGTTACAAAATTTGAGTTCTTTTTCTACGGTATTATCAGTACTTTGGAAGATATAGGTAAGCCATTTCTATTTATGAACCATTTATGAATAGATGTGCTCGCGACGTATTCCCGAGGCGAATTGTTTGTATTTTCCCATGCGAATAAATTACTTTACCACAATAAAATGTATTTTATAAGTTAACTCACATATTTAGTTATTGACCACACAAAATTTTATCAAAATCAGACTAGTGGTTTTTGCGTGATGTAAGTTTAAATTTGGTTCAGATATTTTCCGAGACTGTTTCTTGGAGATTTCATTTATGAGGAAATCCTATATAGACTATAATTACCTTACAACGGATAACGAATAAATGAAATGATGGTGATGGTAATATTCTAAGAATAAATAAGGCATGAAATATTATAATGACTGTAAAAATGTTAATTAAAAAAACATCGCTGAGGTACGCCTTTGATTTCAAGGGCGCTCTTTGAAGTGCGATTGAACACAAATATTTTAGGACAGATTCTTCTAATTCAGTTGGACAGTTATAATAGACGCCTACTTAAACATATATAAAAAATGCAATGTGTCTATTTATTCACACATGGTTATGTAGTCTCGATGCGCGTCCTTCGTATGGTCATGTAACCCACATAGACAATTTAGTCGTGCCAGTAACTGCTAAAGGAGTTGCCATAACTGACCGAGTAAAATTTATCTTTATTTGAATATAGTGATATTTCTGGCTCTTAAGAATTGATTTAAGCGTCCAGGCCAAACGGTAGGAATGTTAAAATTTTCAACGTAAATTGATCCCATGTCTAAATTTAGTCCATTAGCGTCAGAAATGGCAACGTATGTGTACCATGGGCCTTATACAGACACACAGTGTTCTTTGATGCTGTTCATGCCTATAGGTGTGCTGACGACAACTGCTTTCCATCAGGTGGGCCGTCAGCTTGTTTGCTGCTCTCTGTGGCGTGAAAAATGTAGTTCATTTGTAGAGAAGGCGAGAGCTGTGTAATGCACAAAGATTAAAGACACTAAACCATGAAAAGTTAACAGGTCAACTGAAGAATGATAGTGTATATCTTACAATCTTTATGAGGTTAATTAAAACAATATCTGCATATATAATGTATATATAAACATATATTTAGCAAAATAAAGTGTTTGAATAAATACACAAACTAGTATGATGAAAAATTAAGAAAAATCTTTTTTCTTAGCTCTTTACATTAAAAAATATTAGAAGTAACGGGTGGCAAAATAGACGTAAAATTATAATTAATAATATGTATGGGCGACACAGTATACCATGATACTGTTCATGTCTATAGATGATGGTTATCACTTTCCATCACGTGGGCCATCAGTTGCTTGTCATTTTAAATTGCATAAAAAAAAGTAAAACAAAAGTCTTAAAATAAAATTCAATAAAACAATAACCTATATAAATCATCTCAATTTATATAAATCATCTTCTCCTTGTCTTGCCACCTTGTTGCACTCATACCAATTGTTTGTATGTGATTGTTTCAATCCAAATTCATGTGTAGTGCAAATAAAGCATACAGGGGGACGGATTTTGTTATTAATAAAGAATTTAGTCCTCATTGCTAACGATATACTCAGGTCGATATCCACAGGTGGAATTTTGGAAACCATCGTGGTTATAACCACGGGCCAACTGATCCGAATTCATTTTCACCTATCATCACTCACTGGTGCTCTGTCGGTGTACTCGTATACTGATGGGGCGAGCAGAGTGTTATATTTGAAAATGGAATTTAAGCCTACATGCGCTACCTACCATTTCATCGGCATCCATTAAAAAAAAAATAAAGCATTGATTCTCTATTTTTCTCTCAATAATTTTAAATTGTCTTTTATTTTAATACAAACACATATATGGTGCAATTAAAGCATATTTTCTCTCGCACACGCAATTATTTTTAATTGTTTTAATATCGTGCATAATCTAAGTAAACACCATCTGTGAATTAAAGGCGCGCATTCGTCCATTGTTGGTTTCTTATTTAAGTTTGCCTCATCGAACACCAGCTGTGAACAAGCGTAATGACATCAATAATATTAAAAACATGGCGTCCGGAGGAGTCGTTATGGTTGCATTGCATCATCAGCACACCATATGGCCGTTAAACTACCACAATCAAGCTTATGACATTTCGCGTAGTTGTCATTCTTATATAATATTTATATCCTGCGGTTTTTTAAGATACGGTCTATCTGAAACACCATATTTTATTCAAATCTGTCCAGCTTTTTACGCTTATATATTATAAGCGGGAAAGGTATTATTTCGTAGGAAGATGAGTGAAAATGGAATGATAACCCCACTTGCGCTATCGGTTTACACTGGCAGGGCTACAGTGAGGGATGATAGGTGAGGATGAAAGCAGGTCAGTTAGCTTATTGTGACAAATTCACCAGAAATACGCAAAGCGGGTTTCCAAGGAGAACCGTGTGGAGGTCGATATGATAGAGTATGTTACTAATATTGGGGCTTTTCGAACCCATTACTAACAAGGTATTATTCTTTGTGTATACATATCTTATGTGTTTATACAATATATGCAGATCGTATGACTGCCTATTTTTATTTTTAAAATAGCATACAATTTACATGAAAAGGTTTTGTTGGAAGAAATCTCTTATTAGAGATAAGCTCGCCTTTGTACATTATGTTTCAAATGAATTGTGGTTAACATTATATTTTGTGTACAATAAAGAATAAGGTCTTTTCCCCTGATACGTCTCATTTTGATATCTTTATCTAGCTTTAAGCTTACTTCTAGCATTGTACATATTCTGTTTAATTATTGCCATATCTTATATAAATAAATAAATAGGAAGACAATCAGGAGTTGTTAAATATAAGGTTATCTATTTATAGTTGTATTTTTGCACACTTAACTTAGGATAAAAAAAACCCTATTGTACGACGATGTAATTCTTTATTTATAAGGAATACTGGGTGGATATTTGTGATACTTGTATATGTATATCAAGTACCGACAGAGAAGAGTAAATCCTTGTCATCAAATTAGTCTATGGTAGAAGCCTACGTTGAACAGTGGACGATAATAGTTTTTTTTATAGGTGAAAATGGATAGGTAACCCCGCCTGCGCTAACGGGATACGCTGACGGAGCACCTGTGAAGGGTGATCGATGAGAATGAAAACAGGTCAGTTAGCCCATCATGATGAATTAATTAGGAATTAACCATGATAGTTTCCAGGGAGAACCGCGAGGAGGTAGACGTGGTTGGTTGGTTGGTTGCTAGCAATGAGATTCTCAGTCTCCATTACTAACAATCCCTTTCCCCCCGACGATAACAGTTGATATGATGATAAAATTAGTTTAACCACCATGGTTAACCGCTATAGAAAGCGACCAAATTCGTTCATCCGTTTAAGCTGGTTTAAGTGTGATTAAGTAACAAACCAAATATATCCGAATATCTCTACTTTCACATTAATAAAATTAGTGAAATCAACATTGCTGTATTTCTACGATCTACGACTGCAATTCTAGATAAGATAGGCTCATGCATTAATCGTCAGTTGCTATGATATTTACATTGCATAAAGTATACTTGAATGGACTTATTTACATATATGACCAAAGAGATATGTTTAAGATAATATATAATGTCAGAAAAGGATACTTTCCTTACTTTTACATTATTTATCAGAAATATTTTGTGTCTTTAGACCGATTTCAAAAGGAAGGAACTTCTCAAATCGGTTGTAATTATTTTATGTTTTTTTACCATATAATTTCGTCGGATTGGAACCATAGAAATTTTATCAAAATTGATTCATTGGTTTAGTTTATAAAGTTAAAAATATGCCACTGGTTTTCTCCCAATCGAAGTCTGGTTTCAAATCACAATTATTTGAAAAAAATATTTCTTTTTAAAGTGCAAGGAGAAATGAAATGCATGTGCTTAAAAAATATTAATACATATATGCGCAATTGGCACCGTTAGACCTGGCTGTTGTAATTTATTTTTTTCAATAACTGATTATTCCAAAACTTATTCTTTTTATTTTATCACATTTATGTAACAACTAAAGTTATATAGTTGCCATTACAGAGATCGTCAAACTGTCTGTTCTTGTAACTGTAATAAATGTTAAATTAATTAATGAAAAAATATATATATATATATATATATATATATATATATATATATATATATATATATATATATATATATATATATATTATTCATCTCAAAATATTATTTGCGAACATGTCGTATAACATATACAAAAATATAATCTCCGATAGTAACGCTTAAAAATAAAATGTTGATTTACTCAAATTAACTACACAATTTCAAAACAGTAGTAAACGTTTAACAGCTGGTCCAGTTCCCTGACCCGAGGTTTCACTACCTAGAGACCAAAATGGTGGTGACCGTTACTTTTGTTTAACATTCGATTTACCTGCTATTATTTGTATTATCCACTAGCTGTTGTCAGCGACTTCCTTCGTGTGGAATTTACGAGTAGATATGTTTGGGGGCTTCGAGCAATAACACTGGCTAGATGCATCACAAAATAAAACAAAACTCAGATAGATGTTCATTAAATTATACTCGTAAATTAAAAATATAAACTTTTCTAATATCGATGTAACATAATTTATAATAATAATAGTTTTGTTTACGTCGATATGAAATCTAAGCTAAAGCTTTTCATCAGGTGAACCGTCTGCTCAATTGCCTCCCTAGCAATAAAAAAGTCTCGAATTTAAAAAATTTAAAATTTAAAAAATTATCCAATAGTTCTTGAATTTAAAAGGAGTGTATAGCCGATATAGATAAAATGCAAATCATATTCATTGGAACATTATTTAGAATTATTCTGTGATTGAAAAAATAATTAACATAAAATAAGATTCCACTCTGCAAGTGAGGCGATATTTGCTTATGACAGTTTGATTGGAGATCTAGTAGTATTAATGATCGAAGGTTAGAGGTTATTTTTTAATATTTTCTCATTGTTCCAATTCCGACAGTATTCTGAGAAGAATGTGTAAGTAATTTATATACTGACAAAATGAATTTTAAGTACATAAATGTATATGGAATTTAATCGAAATTAGGACCTACTGTTTTAATGGTTATACGGTTTAGTGTACATATTTGTTAAAAAAGTGCTGAAGGTATAATACGATTTTCAACTCACTTTAAAAAGGAGTAGATTCCCAATTAGACTGTATGTTTTTGTGTGTACGTAAAATGATATCTTTTTCAATTTTGCATTGAGAGCATGATTGTTTTTATGTAAATATTATTATTATTTTATGTAATTATGTAAATATTTATTTTTGTCGATTAGTTTCTTGTTTGGCACTATTACTGCTCACTCACTACTTCCTATGTCACCGTGTTAGGTTGACTGGAAGAAATCTTTTAGAGATAAGTTAGCCTTTGCTTTGCTTACTTTTTTACTAAAATGTTATTATTGTTGTATGTTATAGTGTAATATATATATATATATATATATATATATATATATATATATATAATATATATATATATATATATATATATGACATCATTAGCCGTGTAAGCCTCTCATGTTTGTTTTCATAGTAATTTTGTCCTTAATAAAATCAAATTTTTATGTAGAATAAATTTTTAATTTACACAAAAGCACTTGAATTGGTCGAGTTATCTAAATATAAAAACTTTTGTAATTATCAGTAACTTTCAATATTAAGTTCAAGTGAGTGACATATTATATGTATGATGTAATAACTATTATATATTTATAGATACGTAGGTTACATTATAACAATACTATTTTATGGTAATAGTATTAGATTAGTATCGCTTATTCCGTGATGTAGGTTGATGTAAGGCCAAATTTGCAATAACCTCCGTAATCCTTATGTGGGCGAAACTTTGATTTACGCTGCAAATAAAAAATACCTTTTGATTTAAAATACACATAATATATATGGATATTAATTCAATCTGATATTGCATTATAACTGCATCAAGTAATTATCTGTTATCTGTTTAAATTTCAATTCGATTTTTTAACAGAAATGCGAAATCAGTAAATTCTGTTCTGCAGAAAAATGGCGACTTTTGCAGCTGCCGTAATTAACAAGTAGACTTTACAAAAAAAGCGAAGCTACAAAATATTACGAACTAATAGGTAAATTGAATGGATATATTTTGAAAACTATTTTATCTTTTCGAAATTTTATCAACATCGTCTCAATAGTTTAATTTTCAAATCAAAGTAACGGGTTTTGCCATATGATCATGATTTAAGATAAGTTACTAAGATTACTTAGATAAGTACCCATTCTTTTCTAAATTCTTTAAATAAAAAAAAACTAACTATAAAATACAATGTAACATAAACGCCTTAAGTTTTTCGTTTTTGTTTAGCAGCTTTGTTATACAGTTCTTGGAACAGGCTCTCTCAAATTACACGATCGATCGAGCATACGGTACACTTATTAAATTGCTAACACCACGGTACTACATCGAACTCTTTTATAGGTATTAGTATTTAAAATTATGTTCATTGATACTCATACTTTTAATAGATTTAACACATGATAGATATCAAAAACATACGTAGAATCAATATTAAAATATCTATTTAACTATATCTTCGCGCCAGTAAGAGATATAAATATAATGTAGGCAGTAAGGAACAAGTAATAATAGATTTTAGGACACTTTTTTAAATGAACTTATAGTCTATTTGATAGAAAGTAGTTGGCGAGTATTATATATGCATACAAAAGAAAACTTCAGAGAAATGTACACTGTTCATTATTCATTCATTTGCTACGTCATCTGTCATCTAATGCAAACCCGCCGTTTAGGCAAAATCTCTATATGTAATTTATTGCTCAAATAATTAATTAATTTAACACTATTGCAACGATATTACAATACTTGTTGAAGGATTTTCAATAAGCATTGTATAGAACATTGTGTGTTGGCCGTGTGATTCCGGCATAAAATAGGCCACCCTTTCCTTTCTCGTAAGTGTCATAAGAGGCTACTAAAGGAGTGCGAGAGATGGCCAGTAGCGTCCCTCTTAAAATATCTCCAAAGCTTAACTGCGATTGCCAATCCACCTGCCTAACGTGGCAACTACTGGCAAAACATCCCAAGGGGGAGGTTTATGTTCAGCAGTGAACAGTTAAAAGCTAATATGGTGATGATGATGATGAGTGTGTAGAGTAAAATGCAGTCTTATTGCTAAGCAACCTCTTCCAGACAACCTTCGAGTAGAAGGAATTTAGCTATAACTTAGATAAATATTTATGTAAGTTTACATTCGTAGACTCACTATCTGCAACTTAATATTCGTGTTTATGCACGGCAGTCTACAATTAGTTAAAAATAACATTCATATTAATAAAACAAAACTGTAACAATGTTTGGAAATATTTTCGGTTAAACAAATAAGGATTAGGTTATATATAACTTTTTAACAGAACTGTAATCTTATATTTACATGGTAGATATTTTTTATTGTGTTGTGTATGTTATGCTGTATGGTATCTTTGTCAATTCGAAACCGATTTTGAAATTATTTTTTGAATAGAAATATATATATATATAAGTAACGCGGAAGGCACAACTTAGAATATTCAGTCGCTAGCCAATTTAGAAAAACTTGTTTCCTAAATAGGCCTGACTAGAAATTGAACCCAGGACTTCACCCACGTTAAATAACTGTAGCACAGAGGTTGTCAAAAAAGGATATTATTGACATTAATTTCATCGTGTGTAAAGACAATATACCTTTTTAATACAATATTTTTTATTGTACTTTTAAATTACATAGATTACAGTTATAAATATTGTAAGGGAGGACTTATCTCTGAATGGGATCTCTTCCAGCTAATCCAATACAATACACATAAAGCATGTAGTTAATTTATAACTATTCCATAGATATCAATAATAATAATTGTTTAAACACTCATTTATGTGTTAATCTAGTATATGGTCTATTTATGTAATAAATTTCATTCAAATCGGTTCAGCTGTCAAAGTATGATTAAGTAACAAAGTTACAAACATCAAAACATCTATGCAAATTTTCGCCTTTATAATATTAGTAACAGTGTGATATGATAAATCACTAAGATACAAGCGAAGCTATGTGCGCCTCTCAGTATAAAATAAAAATAAAAGATGCTAACGTCTGAGAGCTACAGACAAAGCTGTACAGGGTCCGAGTTCCAAGAATCTTGGACTGGATTTTGGGTACTGCATTCCTTGTCTGCTTTGCCGAAAAAGAAATTATTTTAAAACAAAAACTAAGTACTAGGTAAATTTCTAAATTCGCTTATATTTTGTGTGCGTATATTAAGCGATGTTTTTAATAAATTCTAAATCCCGTAGTCTTTTAACATTTGATACACATAATTACGATAACATTGATATGAACTTAACCTCATTTTATTATCTCACTTGCTCTCAATCTCAAATGCCATAAGTATTACTCATACATAGAACATTCTTCTTCTGATTAATAACTCTGATCGTGTACAAAATGTATAAATAAGTCTATACGAACGATCAAGCCGAGTCTGGCTTATATTAATAATATTCTTGTTTAAAAACACGTGTTCCAAGTTCATAAACGCAAATAGTGGCCATTGAGCTTTAAATACTACTATTGCACTAATAAAAAAATCTATTTATTTTACATTTTATAGCACTATACACAAAAAAAGGATCATAGAATTTGGGTGAAGTAATACAAAAGGTGGCCATTCGCTAAGTATTTATAGCATTAAGGTCATACACGAAATACTAGAGGGCACTGGATCGGGATTTGTAGATTTTGTTGAATATTTTGTAATTAAAAATAATTTGATGCAATATTCTTAAACTGGCGAGTGGTTTTATTTATTTTTTATCGATATAGTAATAATTTATTATAATTTTTGTCTTTATTCTCTTGTATGGTACAATTTTGAAAAAAAAAAACATACTAGCCAGTAACATTGTAATTTTATGGATTATAATTAATTTAGGAAAAGATCACGTATTATCTGTTACTTTATATTTACATAGTAATAAAAATCACTCGTTAATTTAGGAAATTTACTTTTTGTTGACTACGATAAATTATTTTTTTACTACAAGTCTCAATTGCAACGCCATCTAGTATCTCTTGTCTAATTTAATTATAACCAAACACATTAAAAAATACATAAACATACATACACAAATATAGTAATACTATATTATTATTACTAGTAATGGTGTACTTCTTTGGCTTACAAAGTAGCGAGAAAAAGTTAGTAAGATATATGTATAATGTTATCTTAACCAATGACCTTTCGTTATTTTCTGCAATCTATTTTCTGTAAAGGTTAATGTCATATAGTAGAATAGTTCCCCTTTGTCACGGTGAAATTTCTAATAAGTACGTGACCTATGAAAAGCTTTGTTAAAATGCCATACTTCACGGGCATATTATACTATACTAGTTGAATAGATAGTCTTTATTATTACTTTATCATGCCACTTCTACTATGAAATGACAAAAGATCACACAGAGAAGACAATGAGCGGCTATGCTGTCATATAAAAGTCAATCAAGCAACCCTAGAATCGTATATACATATATGCTAAAAAATAAACGGGTTAAGAAAAGAATAAAAAAATATGGCATTCATTTTCATATTTATAATATGTAAGTATAAAAGTAAAAATAAGGACTGTCGCATACACTATGAAGCGATAGATGATAATACTCGAAGTGCCCCAGGTTTGTTCCACTTACTTGCTTTAAAAAACCTACCTAAACCTACCTCATACCTTGACAAATTGAATTGAATCGACGCAACGGCTCTTTCGTCTATTGTAAAATTGTATTTTTATAACATTTCTCAAATAAAGTCGAAAAATCAAGCTTCTTTACATCAACTTGACCTCACAACCTTCAGACCTTCACAGACTTCAGCACGTACCAAGGACGTATGTCCTTAATAAATTAATAGACGGACGGAATAAATTATTAAAACTACCTTACATTTCATGACAATTGTTTCCACTAATTACACCTACCCATTTTTATTTATCTTATATGCCGTTTTTCGCATTTCGCATGCCGATTAATATGTTTTAAAAAGGTGAAACCATTTAGATATTTTTTTGTAACAAATTATGGAAATATTATTATAGTATTGTATTCACAAATTACTTGACAAAATAAGAGAATTTCTATTTGTTGGGACCAGCCTTGTGTAAACTAAGATAATTGAGTAATAGGTAAAATACAAGAGAATGCCATTATGGCCGGCTAATATTTATTGATAGTAAGCACAGAGCAAATTGTAGGTAATCACTGCGTTATTTAATAGCAAGTAAATGAATGGCGCATATTATTATATAGGTAATATTTATTATATTATACGTATATACATTTTAAAGTTAGCTTATTTCTAATTAAAAAATCTAAACTAATATTATAAAGAGGTATGATTCCAGCATCGAATAGACCATTCATTTTCCGTGGGTGTCGTAAGAGGCGACTAAGGTTGAATGGTCGAGAGGTGGACGGCAGCGTCCCTCTTAAAATATCACCAAAAGCCTACCTGTCCATTGCTGAAGATAAGCCTCCTCTATAAGAGGGGTTTAGCCAGTAGTTGCCATGCTTGGTAAGCGAATTTGCAAGTTGCAGTTAGAATTTTGGTGGTGTTCTAAAAGGGATGTTGCTGTTCATCCCTCGACCATTCAACTCCCTTAGCTCTTACGACACCCACAGGAAAGTAAGTGGTGATCCATTCTATGCTGGAACCACACGGCAGTGTGGCGAAATGCTACCATAATATTTAGAGAATAATATTTGAAGACAATATGGTAAAATAATTAATAATGTTAGGAAACCCTATATAAAATAAACGGCGCCTCTCGGCCGGGGTTAGTGGGGTAAACGTATTGCGGTTGCCTCCATTCTAGGACAGGGATCGATAACGCATCAATCTACGCCAATATTAACGCCATTGAACTATATGTATCATATAAATTTTAGAGTTATTATTACAAATAAGTTTTCAAATACTTATCTGATAGATTTGTAATCAATAAATGGCTTTTATAACATTATGACACAAAGCATACACACACACACTTGGACACGCTTCTTGGACTTGATTATTATAAGAATAATTAGAATTATGAACGTTACATAGTTGATTTTGTTTGGCCTGGTGGCTGTAGCACAGGTTTCCCTAATTCAGCCATCAGTCTCCACAATACATAAACTGTGTATACTTAAGTAAATAGTTTTTTTTTTTTTTAAATGAATGATAATGGGATGGTAACCCTACCCGCACTATCGGTATACACCGGCGGGGCCCCAGTGAAGAATGATAGGTAAGGATTAAGTAGGTCAGTTAGCCCATCGTGACGAATTCAACAAGAATTGTTCACGATGATTTCCAGGGGGAATCACGTGGAGGTCGACCTAATAAGGTATATTCCTAGCAATGGGGCTGTCAAACTCCATTGCTAACAATCCTTTTCCCCCTAAGTAAATAGTTTATTCGTACAGTACTGTGGAGAATGAATAAATATTTTGAATTTAAATTTGATTACATAATGACATGAAGTGTAATAATGGCGTGAGAGGCAAAATTTTTATATTATGTATTTAGGTTCTGGTATCGTTTCTATCATTCTAAATCTTTAATATTATTTATGTTTTTTTTACATATTGTAATATGTAAAAACAGCGCCATCTAATACTGTTACTTACTATATACTTAATACAACTTATTATGTATATTATGATAATAAAATTTTATAAAAGGGGTACTAGATAACTTATAAATATAACATATATTTTTTGTGAACATAAATATTTTTATTAATGCATAAAAAATATTTAAACCCATACAAAAAGATATAAATACAAATGTTTGTATTGTGTGGGAATCGAGACCGCAACTATTAAACGGCGAGGCAGTGTGTTGAACCACTATACTATAAAAATCTTCGCGTTTATCTATTAGTAATATAGATAATTCTATACAGGAGTGACATAAAATTATGTCAACGTTGGGCGCGTCTTAAATAAACCGCGTTGGTGATAATATATCGTATAGTGGCGTCGCACAGAATGGCAGGAGAGATTCAAATTTAGAATTTTATATCAGGCCGCACACTACTGTTTTTTATTTCGATGTCACTAACCGGGGAGTGTGAATTGAGGTCGTCTCGGAAGTCTTAATCTACTGTGTATTAAAAAAAATCTCCTCACCTAATGTTTTTAAAACTATAGGAAGGTGGCATCGACGTACCTGTTTTTATGCTTTAAAAAAATATCGTCCCTCTTAGAGATGTCGAAGCAATAATTCACAGTTCACTGGCTCTCCAGTAATAATAGTGAGCCCAAAATAGCTACAGTGTTTATATATTTTTTTGTGGAAAACAGGTGCGATGTTACTATAGATGCAGGCGTCAGGTAGTGGACCAAACTCCTTGGCCACTTCCTCAATGAAAAAAAAAGTTTATAAATGGATGCGCATCCTTAATGGTTAGGTGTTAAAGAAGATGATTTTGAGCGGTTTATTGTATTAAATATTTACGTAAAGGAAACTCTGTTAGGCGTACGAGCTATTTAAAAAGATTTTTTATAATAATACTAAGAATAGAACTTAAAAAGAACATCGTATATTTCTTGTTCGGTGCGTGTTTCAATATTTCATTAGGAGAGGTTATTTCCTTCCAGATAAATGCTATTCGCTTGATTAATGACTTTAAATTCTCGAGTTTTATTTTTTTTATCCACTTCACAAAAAAGTTTAGAGAAAAGTTATCGCTTTTGAGATTATTTTTAATTGGATGACGCAACAGATTGAAGATGCTTTTATTTGTTTGGTAGAAAAACTGGCAGCTAGAAGATAATAAGGTCATACGTTTAAACCCACAGTCACCGGTAATCAGTAACAGCAACTGCTAATAATCTTAAAGTAGATATATAAGAGGTCGTTTTTAATCTTTTTTTTTTTATCTTGGCATAATTAGTATAGTTTTATTTATTTATTTGATTCATGAAGACTCGTTTTGTTAATAAGACTTAAAACTATATTAGTAGGACAATTTTATTATAATTCATTACGATATACAAAAAAGTATATATATTTTAGCATGTCTTTTTATCGAATTTATTCATTTAAAAATAAAATAGACTAAAAGTAATAATATATGCACAATAATATTAATAAATAAAAAATCTATTTAACGTCAAATTGCCAATTTTAGACACTGCTAATTGGATAAATATATCAAGACTGTTTACTAACTGTGACAAGTAAAAAAATATATTATATAAACTAATATTGGACTATTAATATAATACTCGGATACCTCAGTAAACACCCACATTTGCAAGATGAAAATAATCTTGAAGTTGTACTTACCTGTAACAAAAAATATTTAAAATCAGTAATACTCTTACAGCTATTAGATAATTATAAGTAGGAGTTTTTTTTTATGGGTGAAAATGGTATGCTAACTCCGCCTGCGCTAACGGGATACGCTGGCGGAGCACCAGTGAAGGGTGATCGATGAGAATGAAAACAGGTCAGTTAGCCCATCATGATGAATTCATCAGGAATTAACCATGATAGTTTTCAGGGAGAACCGCGAAGAGGTCGACCTGGTTAGGTATATTGCTAGCAATGGGATTCTCAGTCTCCATTACTAACAATCCCTTTCCCCCCTATAAGTAGGAGTTATACTTATGTTCCTATTCTATGCATATTTTGCAAATGAATATACCAATTTAAATAAACACGTCTCAATCCCACACACACACATATACACCAGAAATTATATATTTATCTATCAGATTTAATCGTAATGATTTCTAGGGGAAACTGCGTGGAAGTAAGTCTGACTAGAAATTCCTTCTCTCATAGTATGAAGTAATGTATTCAAGGAACATTCTTGCTTTAAAAGTAAAAGTTGTAACTACTGGACGACAGATAAGTCTCAGCCGAGAGGTCGGTCGGCGTGGGCACCATGTCAATAAGGCAAGAGCGTCCATTAGCATACGGCCTTTGGCGCGCCCAACTTGATAGCCGGCCACCTACTTTATTTAGCGAAGCCCAATGACATGAGTACATAATTATCCACTAAACGCCTTGTATACACATAGTAAATTGCAAAAAAGCCTAATCAGGGACAACTGCTTATTTTTAAACTAGAATACATTAAGCGTGATTTGTAAACACAGCTGATATGAAAATATTAAAAAAAAATATTTTTTTTATGGCAAAGGACTCATAATAAACTGTAACATGGCAATGAAACAGTATATCGATAAGTGCTTTAGAATCCGTAAATTACATTGGTAATATGAACGTACAAATTATCTTTTCATACGATACCCAATTACCGATTTAAGAAAGAAAGAAAGAAAACAAAGCTTTATTGACAACCAATTGTATTTACGAAACAAAACAAAAAAGACAATAATATTACTATAGCTACAAGTACTATAATTCATTTTAATAAAATTATATTTAATATTATAACAAATTATATCTACTCGTTTTTATACAAATCTATGCACAGAAATTATCTATGTTATACATATATAGGTAACATAACATAGATAATAGAAGTGTGATAGGTATCACACTTGTCTAAATACTACAATTATAAATTTTACGATCATAAATAAATTAAAAAAATATTATGATAAATACATAGAGCATACTGGTCACCTGTTCTATATTCAAAGTTTCATCTATCAGTGACGTGTACCTTTTGATTTATCTTGTCATTATAAAATATTTACTCCTACGTGAAATGTATATTTAATACAGAATGACATCGGAATAATTAGCATTTAATTAAAGGAAGTATTCTACCAGGAAACTGAACACGAGCAATAAAAAAAATGATGCTAATAAATTAGATTTTACTTTGTATATATTATACATAGTAGCTAATTATAGAATCCTATAAATATAATTAAAGTTATGTTATTTTTAAAACTTATGTTTATTTTTAACGATTGTTATACACAAGCACAACGGAAAGTTCATGAACTTACTGTGTTTGTCGTTTCGACTTCATTGGGAAGTCTTCTGCAGGGAGAGCGCTTTATATCACAAAGTCTCGACTAATTATGTTAATTTTTATCGCCTAATTATTTAATTACAATTATCGGAAACGACAGACACAGTAAGTTCATAAAATTTTTTGTTGTGTATTTGTAAATAGGCGAAACAGTATACTCTGTTATGTCCATGGTACTGCTCATGTCTATAGGCGACGGTTACCACTTTCCATCAGGTGGGCCGTCAGCTTGTTTGCCATTCTAACTTGTATAAAAAATATATATACTTAATTAAAGTCGTCTGCATGTGTACTTTAGCTTTACTTGTGTTTTTACTGTGCAACCACTATGTTTGTATGACTGGGTTTCAGTTTTAATTGTGGGGCATGACAGTGAAATTATAAGGTACGGAAGCATAAGATATTCAATCTAGGTCAGAGTTATCATCACATCACGTACCATCACAGTGTATATAGATCACAGTGTACACAGTGATGCAATCAGCACTATCACAGGTATCAGCTCATGATCACAGATAATATCCATGGTATCTTACATATCTATAGGCGATGGTTACCTGTCATTACGTGGGCCATCACCTTGTCTGCTATTCGATATTCAATACATAGATGCATAAATAAAAACAAAAAACTTGGAAATTATGTACGAAGCGAAAGTGCGCAAAATTCACGGATAGTATTGTTACCGCAACTGATTTAATGAAGACGGGCCCAGTAAAAGTGAACAAAAACGGTAGTAAAAGTAGTCGTGCTGGGACTCGGCAATCAATCGCCGACCACGCGTGCAGTGACGAATGTAGAAGAAGCGAAATGCAACGCAACAATCGCAATAGTGACGGACAATACTCGACGTACATTTATGTCCATCATAATAGAACGTAATGTAGCATTATACAGTATTATTACTTTGTCTATGGACTATATTTAGGTACGTATGGTCAGGTAATGACAAGAGTAAGGCCAGTGATCAATGCTGATAAGTGGAAAAAGTATTAACATCAATCCCTATCAATCCTTAGCATAGTAAGTTTTTTAAATCAAAAACTTGAATTTATGGAATTTATGGGTACAGTTTTTCCCCAATAGTGCAATAATGTAACAAGTATTTTGTTTATTGTAATTTATGATTAATTTACACTAACTTGTTTTCTAGTTTATTCCGTACCTACGTATAATGGTACTTCTTCGTATCACTAAAAAAAACTGAAATAAACGTATCGTTATATCACGAAATCTTCATCGATTAGTAAAGGAATCTTAATCTTCAAAAGTACCAATGCATGAAGGATGCCATGAGTGTTATAAAATAGTATAAGTATTTACTTTAGATATGTCCGTGAATTTGTTTGTATTAATAGGCGATGATTACTAGTTTCTATCAAAGAAAAATAAACAAGCTGACGGCCTACCCATCGCCTGCTTTTTTCATTTTATGTGCATGTAAAGGATTAATACAATTAATATAATATATATAATAATACAATTATAATAGAAATTTATTAATAATAAGATAAATTATTGACAATTTACTATTTACATATATTTTACTAATATTCAATTTGTATCATATGGACTACACAAGGTCATCTAAATCGAAATTTGTTATTTTAACGACTGTATTAGCTAGGTCAAATGGCTGACGGTTCTTGTACAAATATTTGACGATAAACATATAATTGTAATGTATTATTTATTATGACATGGATGCTTGATATTATGTTCCGTTCTTAGAACAAGGAATTACATCGAAAGAGTGATAAAATAAAAACTGTAAATCATATGGTTGCCTCCTTTTTTTTATGGCGAAAATTTTTAGGACGAAATATTTTCACCCTCAGTTGCTATTTTTCTTAATTCATAGCAGGCTAGTGTATAGAAAATGTTTAATATGTCAAATATTTGACAATAACAAATTTTACATTACTAGATTATATATTCGACAAAGTGTATGTGGAAAGTATGCAAGCAGGTTGTATCTGAATTTGGTAGGGTTATATTTTATAAGGATTATATTTTCTATACACTAGCTTGCTATGAATTGACAATTCTATCACTCCTTCTATGTAATACCTTGTTCTTAGGTTACGTTGGCGGTACATCTGACATTGACATTGCATAACTTGCTCGCATCATGATCACGACTATCAATAAACGAGTTTTTAATACGCAATCAATGGTTTCAATCGGATGTAATATGTTTTATGATATAGATCCGTAGTGGTACGATTAGGTAATCCGACTGAGAAGGTAGCGAAGAGAAAAAAAGAAACACATCTCATATTGCATTTATGTTAAATAAATTGCTTTAACGATTTTTTCCGGAGCTACATGTCAAATGAGATCGATTAGCTACGAACGCATCCGGATTAAATAATTTGACGTTCGTAATATCAGTTAATTATTTTTTTACCCAACTGCCGGAGAAAGGAGGTTAATGTTTTCCGGGTATATAATGTTGGTACTTAGGAGCAATGATTATTAGCTTGACAGGTTTTAGTAAAAAGGGAGTATGCTCGATATGTTTTAATTTTGAGAATACTAAATGGCATGTAGGTAGTAAGAAACGTTGTGATTTTAAACTGTCAAAAAGTTGCAAAATTTAACAGGCATGTCACGTCCACTTGTTATCCTCCAAATTATAGTGAATATGTGTAATATATAAATATATGTTATGAATTTTATATACAGTGAACGCTCTATATAAGTAACTCATTTGAACCAATTTCAATAAAAAAAATCTTATTGGAAAAAGTTGCTTACAGGGGAAAAAGGAGTATAAAAATATTTACTGTCTGGAAAATATTTTTATTTATTTATATTACTAACTAAGCTGAGTAGAATAAATAAAATATAAAGAACGTTGCTTATAGAGAGTTTGCTTATATAGAGCGTCCACTGTATTTATTTATGTAGTATATACATACATACATACATATCTGTCACGCCTGTCTCCCATTAGGGTAGGCAGAAACAATGGAACGCCAAATGCTTCGATTCAAACAAACCTCTTTCGCTTCTTCCACATTCATCAATCTTGTCATACACGCTCGTCGGTTACGGGTACTTTTAATTTGGCCCTTCTTCAGCACGTCGCCTATTTGGTCGACATACGTCCGTCTAGGGCGGCCCCTACCGACATCTCCATTCATTCTTGCTCGGTAAATCTCTTTCGTAATTCTTCTTTCATCCATCCTCTCCAAATGACCAAACCAACGCAACATTCCTTTTTCAATTTTTGTCACTACATCGTCTTTCAGTCCACACTTCTCTCTAATCACACTGTTTCTTACTCTATCTTTTAAAGTAATACCACACATACTTCTCAAAGCTCTCATCTGTACAGCATTTATCTTACTTTCATGCTTCTTCTGCCATACCCACGATTCGCTTCCATACATGAGTGTTGGTGTCAGTACTCCTTGAATTATAGCAAGGCGAGCTTTGCTCGATACATTTTTACTTGACATAATCGAGAGCAGTGCACCGTTAACACTGTTTCCCGCTTTTACTTTTATGTAGTATATACTATTGTAAATACTTAGATGTAATGTGTGTATATGATTATTTGCATATGTTTTATTAACCTGAGCATTTTTCTTTGTTTATTAGTTACACTTCTAGCGCTAAATAGCGATCGTCTTTTTTCTTTCTCCTCTAACCAAAGGTTGTCTGGAAGAGATTGCTTTAGCGATAAGAACGCCTTTTGTACTTCATAAGTGTGATATACATATATTGTTCTTTAAGTGTTGCAATAAAGAGTAAATAAATAACGATAATTAATTATTATAGACATCGTTTAAAATGGGCGTAAATTATTATGTCAATTTAAATATATCCTTTTCAAAAAATAATTTTCAAAATCGGGTTAGAACTAATGTAGTTATGAGGTAATAAACATAAAAAAAATACAATCGAAATGAGAACCTCCTTCTTTTTGAAATAGGTTAAAAATAACTCTTTTCTTATATTGCTTCTCACAGTTAATAATATTGTTGCGTACGTGAGTACGGGATAAAATAAATGTGTGTACCATCATCTATCTACAAAACATGTTTTTATGTACTATATAACATGTTTGTATGTACTTTATTACAATAGAAAAAAGACTATTTTTGTCTATATATTATCTATATACAAATATTCTTATGAAGTAGTTATAGATAGTATTCTGTGGCAATTTGATTTTTATCGCATTAGATAAATAACTTCTTAAAGAATTATTTATTTAAGGTTTATTTTAATTCATATAAATTTCGAGACTTTATCACCATGTGTGTTGTTATATTACAAGATTCAAGTTACTAACGAAAACGGTCGCTTTGTATAATGATATAAAGGAAAAATTAAAAATAAACAAACATAAGGGTTTACTTGACACATTTTTTATTTAGTGAAGCTATAATAATTGTGAATTATCATAATTGTAACGTTTATTCAACGTTTATGCTATGTTGACTGCTTCCTGTATTTTATGCTAAGCAATTATCATTGACTACAAAATGAATAAACCGTGGTCCATTCGTGCTTCTACAATGTCGAGAAATACGCAAAATTTAATCAGGAACATTGTGGAAAAGATTCAAGTGAAACCTAATCCTAATAAAAACTTTATACCACTTTCTATTGGTAAGTATGTAAACTAAGTACATATATTTATTTATCTGTTTATAGTGTAACATTTTAGAACCTTTTTGTGGCATATGTTCAATGATTGTAAAAATTGAAATAATTGGCAGAGAACTGTACAAAGCATTCAGCTTTTAGAAATATAATGGAAATAAAATGGAATGTGTTGTCATATAAATTAAAAAAAAAGAACTAGCTTTAATGTAATCGATACTTACAAGTAATTCTATAATTGTTTTTGAGCATAATATTATTCGAAAAATACGACAATACCTACCTACTATGTTCATGTAAGATTCTCTACTATTAGTATGATTAAAGGATTAAAAAAAAAAAACAAGTGTATCTAATAATAATAATATCTAGTAGTTCATAAAATATGTTTATTTATTTATAGGATTATCAACATAAGATACAGCTAAAAATTTCAGTACAATGGTAGGTTAGATCTAACTGTTCTTACATTTATAGGCATGCCTTGAGTTTGATAAAAATTTAAATAGAATCAAATTATTAAATGTCATTATATGAGTAAAGACATTAACAATATGAATAATAATATAATATAAATAATGGAAATTGTATTTAAATTATTATAAATAAATATAATGTAATGGGGAGGTACATCAACATTTTAATTTAGCCACGAATACAGAGTGACTATCATTGTGAATATCAAGTTCAGGCTTGGTTTTTAAGTAAAACTTGTTGAAGTAAAACTGTAATAAATCCGGAGTCCCAAATGGATAAATGGTAAATTAATTAAATGAAATTATTATTCTAGGCGATCCAACTGCTTTTGGAAATCTTACACCGCCAGAGGAGTTGCTACAAGCAGTCCGAAACAGCTTAGATGAGAATGAAAGCAGATGCTATGGTCTTACTAACGGTGCTTTGGTTGCAAGACAAGCCGTGGCGGAGTATTACGCGCACCAAGGACAGGTCTCAGCAGACGATGTTATCCTGTGTAATGGATGCGCACAAGCATTAGACTTGGCTATAACAGTTCTTGCTGAACCTGGTCAGAATATACTGGTACCGAGACCTGGCTACATGTTATACCGTACTATAGCTGAAGGACTGGGTATAGTTATCAAGCACTATAATTTATTGGTGAGTTAATGATTATATTAATTGAACACTTTAGTAAATCTATAATATATATAATATATATTGGATCTGCCAATCTAATTTCTACTAGTGTCACCAAATTTAATGGTTCTGCTTTAAAATTTTTAAAAAATAAAATATTCAGTACTTGCAAATAAAAAACTGCGATTTCCAAACATTAACTTATTTCGTTTCAGCCTGAGAAAAATTGGGAAGTTGATTTAAAGAATTTGGAAGACCAAATTGATGATAAAACCGCCGCATTAATTGTCTTAAACCCTTCGAATCCTTGTGGTTCTGTATATACAAAGGAACATTTGAGAGACATACTGCGAATATCAGCCAAACATCGTTTACCTATAATAGCTGATGAAATATATGAGAAATTCGTTATATTTGATAACAAATTTACTTCGTTAGCGAGTATATCTAAGGATGTGCCAATACTTGTCTGCAGTGGTCTTACCAAAGGATTCTTAGTTCCTGGATGGCGAATGGGTTGGTTAGTTATTCATGACAGGCAAGATATATTTAGTAAAGATATCCGTGATGGGTTAAGAAATTTAACGGGAAGACTACTAGGACCTAATAAATTAATCCAAATGGCTTTGTCAAAAACATTAACAACTGTACCACAAAGCTTTTTTGATAGTGTAATGTCATTTATAGAGGTTAGTTCTTGTACCTATTACAAAATAAAATTAACGTAACCAAATATTTACTCTTAAATTTTAACTGTTGTTTAATAGTACTTAATAAATTAAAACACTTCGATCAAGGTGAACTTTACTAACTTCAGTTTTGCATGTTTTGGGTTGTTGCTATGGTTTTCTATAACACTATATTTATGTGGTATTCATTTTTTTTAATAACAACTAGTCATAAATTACCCGTTCTATTTACAGAGTCAAGCTAAATTGGCATATAAAGAGTTAAGCCACGCGCCTGGACTGCGACCAATTTTACCACAAGGAGCAATGTACATGATGATAGAAATAAAAATGTCAATGTTTCCAGTGTTTAGAGATGAACTGGAGTTTATTGAGCGCATGTATAGTGAACAGTCCATACTGTGTATACCAGGCCAAGTATGTATTACGTATTAGAACAATTTGTATTTGATAAACTGCTTGTTACTAGAACATTTTACCAATGATTCTGAGTATCTGTACCTGGCATTTTATTAAAGAATTGTACCTATATTATGTGAATAGCCAGAGGATTCACCGACATAGCTAAACGAATTTGCAAGTTCAAAAAGCGGGGAGATCATTATATCTATAGAGTTGCCAGAGAGTTGATTGGAGCACACTTGTTCTAGAGTGGAGATGAAAATAGGTGAAGGTCTGATAATATATAAGGTGGCAAGAAGTATCTGGAAGAGAAGAAATCTGGATCAAACCCAGTGATAGACCTCCAGTTAAACAGGCTTCAATGTTTAGCAGTGGATTGAAAATGATGATGATGTTCTTTTTTGTTACTTATAGTTTTAAAATTTGAAAGTGTCCCTGTTTGTTCGCTTATTATTATAGTAGGAACTATGACAACTGAACTGATAAAGATCTTTTTTATGCAATTTGGGAATGGCAAACAAACTGACGGCCCACCTGATGGAATGTGGTAACCGTCGCCTATAGACATGAGCAGTACCATGGACATAACAGAGTATACTATTTCGTCCATGATACCCCCATGCGTTGCCATTCCAGAGAACTCAGGTGTTATTTCTCTGTACCCTGTAAATTCATTGGCATATCCCAACCTTCAAACCAAAACTCATGCAAACACAACTGTTTCACGATAGAAGCACGAATGGGGCAGAAGTAGGGTACCCAAGCAAACGACTTTTGTACAAAGTCTCTGCTAAGATAAGTGTGTTTATTTATTCTACATTTACATCAAAATAGAGCATCGTGGAGAGCCGAACCGGGTAATACTTTTTAGACAGATAGATAGATATATAATTTATTTGCGTTACTTACACTTTACTTTTTTTTGTATTTTTTTATAAAAAAATTATAATGGAAATGGATCGTAAATTTGAATTAGAATTCTATACGTCTAATTGTTCTAATAATCGAATGGGTTTACGTCTGTATTAGGATTATACAAATTTTATAAAAATTAAAGATTTCTTTTATTTATAAATTTTATGAGATACTTACGGTTAAGTAAATCGTTATAATACCGTTAAATAGTTATAGTTAGTTATAATACCGTGAAATAAGATATATTTTTTTGTTTACAGTGTTTCGACTTTCCTAATTTCATGAGAATAGTACTCACTGTGCCTGAACATATACTACGCGAGGCCTGCGCGAGGATACAACAATTCTGTCGCGATCACATCATGCAGGAAAACAATATTAATTAATTATACATTCAGGAAATTTAATTAATTATAAGTAGTACACAGTAAGTAGTTTAATAACATTTTTTTTATATTATTGTATTTAATTTGCTATCTAAGTATGAGATTAGTATTAAAAATCGATCAGTATAAATATGTATATATAAATAAATAAAATAACAAATATTTGTCTTTATAGACAAATACTTTTCAGATGATTGATGTATAACAATATTAAATTTGTATACTTGAATTATATATTAATTATATATAGCATTAAATGATTCCTCAGACTACAGACCGTAAATAATTTTCTTTTTTCCTTATATGGCTTATCTCTCTATCAACCTCGTTATCTAAAAGTTGTCTTAAAAAGGTAGTATTTAGCAGTAAAATCGCTTTGTTGCAGTTATGTTTTATTTTTATATGCATTCACTTTAATGTATTTACTTGTACCTGTAAACTATAGTAAATTTAGCATATTCAATGTTATAAATTTGGAGGCATTAT
This sequence comes from Galleria mellonella, assembly GCF_026898425.1. Classification (NCBI taxonomy): domain Eukaryota; kingdom Metazoa; phylum Arthropoda; class Insecta; order Lepidoptera; family Pyralidae; genus Galleria; species Galleria mellonella. Next base: position 1,912,144 of record NW_026442023.1, read on the forward strand.
AAATTAGGGTTACTTAAACCTTGTATTAAAAGATGTATGAATGTAAAAGAAGCAATAGAACATGTCAGGATAGAAGCAAGCAGTGGTCTGTAGTTTATGCCTATCCCAAGAGAAAAAAGGCGTGAAGATATCATAATAACATCTTTTATGCTACTGACATACCTAGTATATATTATTAATATTGGTAATTTTAGCAGGTGCCTATTAATACCATCATATTGAGGTGTAGGCCAAATCAGCAATGAAACCACAGTTACGACCACGCATAAAGCAGTATTGTTTTACAGAACAGTAATAACAATCTCGTATAGTTCATTTCGTATTGTATGTACGTGCTGTTATCGAAGGATGAGACCGTTGCATAATTCGACCTGATTCGTATATTATGATTACAGAAATATAGGTCAGCATTCGCCAACGCGACGCAGACGTAATCAGATCGGTTGGGTATGACAAGAGACATGATGTGTAGTATCATCTAGGACATTGTAACCACTGTGTGAAATTTTCGGTATTTTTTAAGGTTAAAATACTCAATAAATTAAAGGCCGCTGTAAAAACGGGCAATTCAAAATGTATCATTTCTCGCCGTTTTTTTTTTCTAGAGAAAATACTCCTTTTTGCTGGTGGAATACTCCTTTATAGGATGCCAACGACTTTTGTTTTAACCAGTATATTATGTGACTATATTTGTCTACATTGTAACTCAACATTACAATGGGTTAACCTAAATGCGAAGTTGACAGGTTAAAATATGGTTAACATTATTTACACTGAAGAAGATGTAAGACAGCCTTTTTACTTCATAAATGAAATATATGTGTGTGTGTATATATATATATATATATATATATATATATATATATATATATATATATATATATATATATATATATATATATATATATATATATATATATATATATATATATATATATATATTTATGTACTACATCTAAGCATAATTTAAACCACAATTTCTAATGATATCTAATATGCACTTGACCGATTTTTACACATTGAAGAATTAATTATGTGTTATGTTATAAATATTAACGAGGCTCAACTGATTGGCGGAAGCACAAACATACAAGTTCCTGATATAGGTAATTATAAGCAGTAATTACAGAACGGATGGATATATTACAATTTTTTATGGCAAACCAAACAACATTATTTTAATTTATTGCTAATAATTGGTAAATTGAATACATATTTGTGAGTTATACTAGAATATCAAAATTATGTGTTTAGTTATTTCCGCTATATATATATATATATATATATATATATATATATATATATATATATGATATTGAATGTTCACTTCTATCTGTTCTCCTTTAACCAATGGTTGTCTGTAAGAAATTGCCCTAGCGATAAGACCGCCTTTTGTACCTTTATGTGTATATTTGTATTTATGTTACTGTATTTCACTTGAATTATTCACTTGTCATTGTATATTTTTATTTATGGTGCAATATAGAGTTAAATAAATAAATAAATGTTCATCTTCATCATCATATCAACCTTTAACTGTCGACTGCCGAACATAAGCCTTTCCCTTGGGTGGTTTTGCCAAAAGGTGCCACGTTTGGCAGGCGGATTGGCAACCGCAGTCAGGCTTTAGAGATGTTTTAAGAGGGACGCTGCTGCCCATCCCTTGCCTTCCCTTAGTCTGCTCTTACGACACCCACGGAATAGAAAATTGTGACTTATTCTATACCGAGACTACACGGCCATATTGAATGTTATTTAGTATTAATAGCGCAAAATTTATTCTAGATGGCGCTGTTTGATAAGTAAGACCAAAAGTAAAAACTAATTAAATTCAATATTACGTATCTTTTACAGGTACGTATAAAAATATTTCATCATTCATTCACATATAACGTATGAATAGTATTCAAAAGGCTTCTAACTCAATTATTATATTAACGGTTTCCATAGAAATATTATTATATCGATTTGTCGTGACTTAAATCGATTCTTTATACTTATCGATTTATTGATGCAATATCACACACTGGTCAGATGTGGATCGAACATTTTAATATACACGCAACGGTACTGCCCTTGGCACGCCTTTCTTATGATCGATAGATTGCTATTTCAATATATTGAAGAAAATTACTATTTTAAAACTACATAAAACTAATTTTTATGGCATATTTTATACCATGATTACTTTATTACAGGCAATAAAGGTCGCAAGAAGTCGATGGATACATGTGGGTCAGGGTCGTACTTTGAGCAGAGGTCTTAGTTCAATGTTCTAGTTTCGTTCTGTTTTATCTATTCCCGCTGCATAACAGCGTGTTTTCCTATTAGAAGATAGGCTTTATATATTTACATATAGGTATAGAAATAAAATATTTTCGAATGGATGCATCAATTTGGCTCATAATTTTATTGTTGTATTTGTAATTGGCCGGACAAATTTGTGTTAAAGAAAATGTTTGAACAATCGTACGTAATACTGAAAGCTTTTGAATAAAAAAATAGAAGACAGTACGGAGATCTTAAAAAATATTAAATCACATCGGGTATTCGGGTAGCTAGTTTATATTATTTGTGAGATTACTGTATATACATATATTATATTTCAGATTAACAAACAACCAGAGGGAGACTTTGTACAAAAGTCGATTGCTTGGGTACCTCTGTCCCATTCGTGTTTCAACCGTGAAGCAGTTGTGTTTGTGGGATATGGCGTGAATTTACTGGGTACAGAGGAATAACACCTGAGTCCTCAGGAATGGCAACGCATGGGGGGTATCATGGGCGAAACAGTATACTCTGTTATGTCCATGGTACTGCTCATGTCTATAAGCGATGGTTACCACTTTCCTTCAGGTGGGCCGTCAGTTTGTTTGCCATTCTAAGTTGTATAAAAAAATATTTTACCTAGTTTATATAGGTATTGCTGTGTATTAGGGCAATACAGGCAATACAGCAATACCTATATATTGTGTTTAGATATTAATCCATTAATAGATATATTCAATACTAATATAATATAGAAATAAAGAATCCGATCGGCATTAATATAGATATCCGACTGGTATGGGCGATATTGAAATAGGTAATGACCTTTTCTTTCATTATAGTCCAGAGAAACCTAATATATAAATATCAGCGGTACCAATATTACCTATGCCTATAGCCACTTAAAATATGTATAATGCAAATGGAGATTTACGTATGTAATGTATACTTATCTAGGTAGAGGTTCGCCAAGTCAAATATCGTGACTAAGACACCGGCAGAGAGCTCATTAGAATACTAATTATACATTTTGAGCCATGTCGGTTTGTCTATCGCGTGTCATAATTCCTTATCGGTGCGCGAACAAAGGAAACTAGAAGTGGGAAAGTGGGTACTAGGTTTTATCGTTATGGTGATTACAGTGCATTCAACTCGCTTTTTCATGGTGTATTTTATTTGTTAAAGCATGATCCTTACTATGTTATAAATGTGAAAGTGAGTTAGTTTTTTTTCGCTTCTCGACGCCTTAATTACTTAACTAATTGTTTTAAAAATATAACATGAACGTCGTATTTGAGTTGGGAAAGGACATGAATTTTTTATACGACTGTCCAAAAAAGGATAGATAAGTTTTTAGGATTAATTTATTTCGTTTCATTAGTTTCTGTGCCTCACTATGTTTTGGAAATGTCTGAAGATTTCTAATAATAGGTATCCCATAAAATGGGGTATTGTTAGAAACGTTACACCATTCCGAATAACATTGGTTATATATTTTTTACAATAATCATATTTTAGCTGGGAAGACGTGTAATATTAATTTGTAAAGCACAACGTAACAGTTACTTCAGTCACATAAACGAAGTCGGGGGCAAAGCTTGTTTTTAATACTCAAATAAAAATTTATTTTATTTTTCTTTGACTCATCGGAAATGGACAACGAAATCATCATCATCATCATCATTTTAGCCATTATCAGTCCACTGCTGGAATAAGCCTTCCCCATAGAATATAACATAGTAATGGTGTTAAATTATCACCAGGTGTAGATATATATTAATCTATTTTATTCTAATATTACTGAACTTTCTATTTTAATACTTTTCATACTGACGGATCATTAAGCTCGTATCTGTAAATCTCTGACCTATTCAATAAAACTATTATGGTATGATATGGCCTTATAAAGGGCTTTATAAACTACTTACATTCATTATAACAAACTATTGCAACAAATCTTCTTAATGAGGTGAAAGTCTCGGTTTATGTAAGGTGTATGGGTCAACATTTAATGTTTATTATATTCACTAGCCGTGTGTCTGATGTGACTCATATGTTTATTTAATAAATATAAAAATTAAGCCCAATGTTTTTAGTGTTTGCTTTAGTCTACCTTATATAAATATGTCAGGTATTTTTAAAGGAAAAAAAATTATAAGAGAATGATAAATGAAGAAAAATAAACGACACTATCCTTTGTTAAATTGTCCAGAGTACATTCATATTAAGATTTTTCGAGATAAATATTAGGTCATATCAGGTTTTACCAGAGGGAGACTTTGTACAAAAGTCGTTTGCTTGGGTACTTCTGTCCCATTCGTATTTCAACCGTAAAGCAGTTGTGTTTGCATGGCTGTGTTTCGGTTTGAAGGCTATTTTCGCCATATCCCACATATGTCGTGATTTTACAGGGTACAGAGGAATAACATCTGAGTCCTCAAGAATGACAAGGCATGGGGAGTATCATGGGCGAAACAGTATACTCTGTTATGTCCATGGTACTGCTCATGTCTATAGGCGACGACTAACACTTTCCATCAAGTGGGTCATCAGCTTGTTTGCTATTTTAAGTTGTACAAACAAAAGGTACTCTACAGAGTTCGCTGCTAGAATTTTTGTCAGAACCAAAATTTTTTAATATTTTTAGCAAAGTTATTCTTCACTTTCTTACAATAGAATGTATGTAAGTTTGGTTAATTAATAACATAACATTATAAGAACTGATTATTATTTACATATTCTTGTTGTTTTAAATACAAACGGGTATAAACAGACAAATATCTTTCATTGCATGCGAAATGTTTATTGCATCTGTGAATGAATATGCTTATTTATTATCATCAAACAATTGAAATCTCAATAGAAAACTATAAACATGACACGAAATAGCCAATCGAAATAGGTCGATCATAATTTTATTTTTCGTATACAATTGTGAAATCAGATCGCGTTGTACGGAAACTGGGCTTTTCATATAAAATTCTTATATGTTTATTTAATAGTAATACTTAAATTAGAACGCTTACAACTCTGACTGTAAGCATTTTATTTTTAGTACTACTCAATAATGTGTTTGTAAACAAAGATGAAAAAAAAAATAGTCCAAGACCAAGTACAGTTGGTACTAAATTTAGGGTTACCAACCTCAATTCGATATACCTATAGACAAAGAGATTGATATTTTTGGTTTAGATTTTATTAGAAAACTAGCTGACCCCGCAAACGTTGTTTTGCCATATACATTATTTCTAGAAAATAGTTTTTTTAGTTCAATCAAAAATAGCTAACACTATAAGTGTGTTAGGATGTAATTATAATTGAAAGAGGAATGAAGCATTGCAGGCAATTAAAGTATACTTATTTTATTATATTCGATTGCCATCTTGCAACCCTATAGCGGAATATAAAAATCGCGCTTAAAAAACAGGAGTTGATCGTAAAAGGGTGAAAATTTGAAGCTGTGTGTATTTTTTTAATGCTAAGTTATATTTAAATAAAAATAAAATATTTTGTCAAAAAAATAAAAAAAAAATTTTTAGAGGTGGGTCACCCTTATCATTGAGGGGTATAAAAAATAGATGTTGGCCGATTCTCAGATCTACCCAATATGCACACAAAATTTCATAAAAATCGATAAAGCCGTTTCGGAGGAGTTTGGTAACAAACACCGTGACACGAGAATTTTATATATAAGATGTTTACTTGTGTTTTTTAAACGTTAACATGCGCATGAAAAATGGAATCGATTATAATGATAACCATCTTTTAAAGCTCGATTTTTTTATATGAATTAAAACCTCTAATTCGACTTATTGATTTAAAAGATCGATAACTTTACCTAAGATCGAAAACCCTAATAAATTAAAAATATTATTTCTATAAAAATTAAAATTAAAATCTAATGTGGGCGTTTAGTGTTTATCTTTACACGTATGTATCTACAATGGAATTTGTTTCTGGAACAATAATGTTATCATCTACATTACAAACATTGTAATGTTGAAACGAGAAAATAAACAAACATCTACGAGTAGACGTAGAAATACTCATTACGTTATTCTGGAATTAGGTAAGGGGTCTGTGATAAAAGGTTAGCTAGGTGCGCAGTTAATCACTGATGTCATATATATGAATGTAATTGGATGTTGCAACTGCGTATATTTTCGTGCTATTTTAAGCGATTTCTAAAAGGAGAGAGGTTCACAACATCCATTTATTTTGTGCATGTTACGCGATTGCATCGCTAATTGTAAACTAACTCTGAAAATATTTTTTGCGATTTCTTTTTCCATGTAGGTTTCATATTAATCTTGCGATAATTGAAACAAACAGAAGAAAAATCCTGTTTATTGCGAAGCAAGATCTATTTGGAAACATGATTCCGCGTTCTAAATTTGAATATTTTAAATATATATAACATATCTACGAAACATCTCGTCATTGCGTTTTGTTCGTTTTAAAATAAGAAAAGTGAGCTAAGATTAAAATTCCTGTTTTTATTTGTTTTAAGTAATCTTAAGTATGTATTAAGATATCTACTGCTAAATATGCAAAAAATTCTGAGAATTGAAAAACAGTATATTTTAGAACTAGTTTACTATGAATGAGGGTTCGTTACTAATATAGAGCTATTTAATAATATCACAGCAATTACAAAAAAAATGAGATATGCTTGACAAGTTTATTTTTCATATACGTATATGCGTCCTCTAACTACGTGTATATCTGTAACTGATGCCTAGTAAGCTATAATCTGTATGTATGACGACATACACGTGCACTTATATGTCTTCAAACGGCACGTGCAAATCTAGAAGATAGAAGAAAGACTTATTTCATCGTCATCGTTATATCAAACGTTAACTGTCCACTGCTGTACACAGACCTCCTCCTACTGGGGGGTTTTGTAAGGAGTCGCCACGCTTGGCAGTCAAGTTGAAAACCGTAGTTAGCCTTTGGTGATGTTTTAAAAGGGACGCCGCTGCCCATTCCTCGACCGCTAAGTACTCTTAGTCGCCTCTTACGACGTCCACGGGACTTATTTATGCACTTAATTATTCACTTACAACAAAATACGTAATTACAATCGTAATGTATCAATAGAAAGCAACTAATGTACAATATTGCTTATAATCAGTATCAGAATATATTCTGTAGGTACTCCAGCAACGCAAAAGGTCATAGCTTACTGGGAAACATTGCGCAAGTGAGCAAGTATGAAGTTAATCATTAATACTAGATATACTATGATTATTGATTCATATGATAACGGTAAATGTTTTTAACCAGTAGAAAATATGTTAAGCATTTTATGCATTTTTATGCAACTTAGAATGGCAAACAAGCTGACGGCCCACCTGATGGAAAGTGGTAACCATCACCTATAGACATAGGCAGTACCATGGATATAACAGGGTATACTGTTTTCCCATGATTGCGCGTTGTCATTCCTGAAGACTCACTGTGAATTCACTGCCATATCCTACCCTTCAAACCGAAACACAGCCATGCAAACACAATTGCTTCACGGTAGAAACACGAATAGGACAGAGGTGCCCAATCAAACGACTTTTGTGCAAACTCTCTCTGGTCTGGTCATATAAATATGCAAAGTAGATGCAATTATGACATTTAATGGATTTTTGTTTGACATTATAGAAAATACCATCTGTACCTAATGTTGTTTTTGTTTATTAAATAAACTCTGATTCAAAATTTAACTGATATTCAAATTGATTCTCTTCTTATGTAGTAAAAAAATTATACTTATGCAAGGTAGATGTTGCAAAATGTATTTGAATTACATTTTGTAAATACAGTCGCAGAATCTTACGTTTGCTTTTAAAACAAACAGTAATGTGACCTTATCGCTAGGAGTATGTTGCATGAGTGTTGTTCAATATACAGTGTCAACGCAGTTGTATTATTAAAGTAAATATGCACACGTCTGGACGAGAAGGGGTAGACAGAGGTCAGAGGTATTTTTTTTTTATTGTTACCAATCTGAGGATGTGTTACTACAATGAATTTTGATTATATTAGTGCATATGTTTTTATAATTTGCCTTTTATTTTAAAGTTGATAATATTTTTCTTTTTTTTTTATATCTACAATTGTACCACCAACAAATATTTATGCTTGTTCCATGGTTGACTGGTAGAGAACATTTTTAGGTGTTTTTCCAGCCATATGTAACTTAAAAAATTAATAAATAACTTATGTTTCTCGTAGCATATTACTTTTTCAAATATATAAATATTTGGTAAAATAATAATAAAATAATTTACTGTATTATTATTAGCAGAGTTAATTATGTAATTTTCTACGGTGAAGGTGATATAAGGATATTATGTAAGGATTTGAAAACTCGTTGATCTAGACGGTTCTTACGATACCGTACCACTACATTGTCCGCATTTAAATTGCTTTTCGAATGTATAGAATATATTTTATTGAAAGTTATTTCATTGTGTGTGTGTGTGTTTTTTTTTTTAATTTTTATATTGTTTCTTTCATAAAAAAAGAAATTGACTGTTATGCTACCAATGATAGGCAGTTAAGTTAAAGTTTAACAATAGCAATGAAAATCTTCATGAAATTCTTTTTTTTATTAATGTAAATGTCTTGTTAATATAATTAATTGTATATAATTATACTTTTTAAGGTTTAGTTATTATATTTATTTTGGTTGTTGATACAACTGTCTAAAACAAAGACCGTTCCAGTAGGTACAGTGATAATCGTTCTCACGGTTAGATATCGTGGTAAATGCAACAACTAGTACACAGTATGGGTGTTAGCGCCAGGATTCGCGCCGGTCAAACCGGTCGATGGCTGGAGAATGTAGGTACAGATCCAGTTTTACCGAACTGACTTGACTTTCTTTGGTCTGTACACTTCTTTTGTGAAAGCCCTTCGAAATATCCCCGAGTGAATTAGATATTTCAAATTTCATAGGCTTCGTCAATCATTGTACTTCTAAGAAGAATAAATGAATATTAATTTTGTAAGTAATCCCTTTATGGGAAAAGGCTATATGATGATGATGATGAAGTGGTAGATTTTTGCAACTTTCGTTGATTTTTACAAGTTGACGAAATAAGTAAATTATTCATTTATTTATTTTACTCACTGATAATACATAATAATATGACAGAGGTAAGTAAATGTACAAAGGCAATTTTAGCTCTCAAAGAGTTCTCTTCCAGCAAACCCAAATTACGTATTTATTATTGTGAACTTAATATTTTTTTTTTAATTCTGTTTCTGCGATGTAACGAGTTAAATTACAAAGTTTAAGATTAACACTAACGTAATTATTTCTCTTCAGTTTTGAATCATAGAAAACCTTAATACGATTTGTGCTATTGACGCCTGAAGCTAAACATTACCAGTTAAGAATCTACAATTGAGTACCAGTTTTACTATCTATCTATATCTAGGTAATACAATATATTGGAGGGGGGGGGGGAAGGGATTGTTAGTAATGGAGACTGAGAATCCCATTGCTAGCAATATACCCAACCAGGTCGACCTCCTCGCAGTTCCCCCTGGAAACTATCATGATGAATTCCAGATGAATTCATCATGATGGGCTAACTGGCCTGTTTTAATTCTCATCGATCACCTTTCACTGGTGCCCCGCCAGCGTATCCCGTTAGCGCAGGCGAGGTTACCATTCCATTTTCATCCAATAAAAAAAAAATACAATACATTCCATAAGCGTCTGTGAAACGCCGATGAAATAATTCTATGTACATATCAAATGTGTGAAACTATTCTATCGACAGTACGTAGGTCAAATATTGATAAGATTTTAATTCAACAAAATTGGGACCGTATTAATTGCATACAACACTTTATTAATTTGTTAGTACACAAGTGTTACTACAGGACTATGTCTCAAAACAAACTTAAACTATTTAATAAACATTATAAATTCATGAAATAACTATGCTGAAGATACTAAATATGGGTTGCACTTGTATTGATCACCCGTAGGGGAAATACCAAGCTATTTCAGTTGAGACGCGATTAGCAGAGCCACTTATAGCGACAAGCTTGGTTCAAGTGGTCTTAAACTTCACTACGTAACTGTCGTTGGAGGTATCTTGGTAGACACTGATTTACCAGTTTCACGATGGGTGCGAAAGGAATGAAAGATATGACCTGAGTAGCCGACTATATCTAAAACGGTCATTTCAAAATGAAAAGCCATAAAGGAGGATGAACTCACAACTCGCTTGGGTAATATGAGTAAAAAGGATGCAGAGAACGCGTGACCGTTCTTACATCTCGGGGATAAGCTGGAATGCCGTGATAAATAAGTACAAATCAAACTATATAGTGAATTTATCATAAGGTATATCCAAATATATTTAAAAGGAATACTCATTCATATATCACATTACGAATGTGAACTTTATGGAGATCGTAAATAATTTCGTTTTTGAAACTGGATATAGAGCCTTTTGTTTTTAACAGGCGGTAATGGAGCATGCGTAAAGCGGAGTTGTAGGGGGAGCCGGCTTCGGTGGGGTGGGGAGAGGGTCCTTGAGGTCTCGAATGCTTTACATAAAGAAACTGTCCTTGAATGAAGCTTTTGACAAGGTTACGTGTGTCTGGGAAGACGCGCAGAGAAAGGCGACATTATTCTCATAATGACGCGTACATTTCAGTTTATAGAAAGAACGTTTTAGAAAAGAAAGTTTATGTATTGCATTTTTATTTATTTAAGAGTTTCCTCTTGTCGAAACAACTATTTCATATAATCTCTTCCAGCCAGCTATATTCCAAGCTATATTTTTACCTCCTTATATGACATGACACCTAGTGTTTCATTTATCTGTCCCATGTAGTTACCTCTCAGTCTTCCTCTTTCTCTTTTGCCCTCTATTTTTTCTTCTAGTGTCCTCTTAAAAAATCGTCATGTCGTATAAGGTGGGTCAGCATTTGCCTTTTCTATTTTCAAATTGCTATATAAATAAAACAACTAAATATTAACATAACACATAAAAAATATAGATGACATATCAAATCAATAGGTATGAGTGACAGCGGAAAATTCTCGCTCTGTCACTTTGGCTTCTATATCCTCAGCAAAATGAGGGCTTATCTAACTCAATAGAAATTAGGTATAGTATTAGTGTAAATATATTTATTTTCATTGTCTCTAATGAGAAGTTCAGATATTATATCAGTTAGGAGGAGGGAGGAGGTTCAGGTAATAAGTTCCAAATATGCCTTTGAGTTCATGGAGAACAACAAACCTGAACAAGTATTATAGAACCCTACAGACCATTACAAAAAAAAAAAACCTCTAAAACTAAATGTTTCTCCGCAAAAAAAAGCAGCCTTAATCAAAATTAATATGAGATCAACGTGAGAGTCAACTCTATCGTTTGAAAAAAGAATTATTAAAAACCGAGCAGAATAGTATAAAAAAATCGCTTGTAAATAAAGACACAAAAAAATACAGATGTAAAGTGCGAGTAGGCTTGTGAAACGCAGTACTTATTGTGACGTCGCTTAGAATATGTTTCTCTCATATTCTGAGGATGAAAGTCTAACAGTTTAGTTAACTAGGTTCATATTATACCTTGCTAACCAGACAAGGCAAAATACACAACTTTTTTTTCATAATAATCATCTGCTCTCGTTTAATTCATTTACGTGTTTTGTGTTTTGTATGTTTCTCTATTAAAGTTAAATAAATAAATAAAATATCCAAAAATTATATGACGATATATAAACTACATATTCATTTCATAGTTATATTTACCTATTAAACAATGTAAATAACTTGGTGCGTACAGCATGCCTCAGTTAATTCATGTAAATTGACCAGTGGTAAGTTTTAGTCATACGCGCATGTAGTCATGCAAACAGTCAACGAGATGACGTGAACCTCGCAAAAATAATCGCAATGCACCAATCGAGCGCTGCGCTTATAACCAACTATACTTTGTTGAAATGACGTCATGTGAATTGTTAGGGATATTTTAGATCTTTGGGAATAATTTCTCATCATCATTACCTGTCCACTGCTGAACATAGGCCTCCCTCTATTGGGGGGTTTTGATAGTAGTTTTCACGCTTAGCAGGCGGGATGGTAAGCGCAGTTGGGTTATATTTAATAAGGGAGCTTCTTCCCATCCCTCGACCTTTGAGTTCCCTTAGTCGCCTCTTACGACACCCATGGGAAGAAAAGGGGTAATTTCTCATAAAAGTGTCCAAATAAATTAAACAGAAAACCCATGTACGCGATTTTTAAGCGACATTGAGAAAAAAATTATTAATCCATAATTTTTTCTGACACCATTTTGAACACGCTTTTCTATCGCGACTTCTAAACAGGTTTGCATATTTCTTTTTGCACTACAAAGGGCTTGTTCTGAATTCTATGTTGGGTCTATATTAATTTTGAAATGGTAGAAGCTGTCGTCTTTTTGCGGAACAATATTTGTGTATATATTTAAATGTAAGTTACTAAAACAAACTTAAAGCCAGAATGGATTAAAATAAAGTTGTCACAGTTTGACCATTGTCCTAGTTTAGCACATCGGATACTGTTGTTTTAATGCAAGTGCAAAAGCCGCGGGATACAGCTATTTAAAATTTACAATTAAAAAAATAATAACTTAGATATTGTGTACAGGTACAGGCACCGCTTTGACTTTCATAAAAGCATATAACACTAATGACATAAGAAACAATAGGTACTGTGCAAAAACTATTCTGCAGACGGTACTAGATTTTTTTTATTTTTTTTATTTATTTGACTTTTTTTATTTATTATAATAAAATAAAATCCCACCTGCTCTATTGGTTTTCGCTATGGCGAGACGTGACGAATACATCAGGAAGTCACTACGATAGTCCCTAGGGGATGCAACGTGGCGGTTGACTAGATAAGGTATATTGCTGGCAATGGGGTATTTAGTTCCCAATATTAATATTGTACAGTACGTAGATGAGATCGCAATCTCATATAGTTTCTGACAGTTACAAGAATTTATAAATCCATTAATAATTATAAAAGCAAAAGTTTGTAAGGATAGATAAATGTTTGTTACATTTTAAGCAAAAAATATTGAACAGATTTGAATGGAATTCAGTACATGGATAGATTATATCGTAACTTAACATATAAGATACTTTTCATAAACTAAATGTGAAACTAAGTTTGTTTGTTACCATTTGGCAATTGCAATTTTATTACATTTGGTATACGGGATGGAGAATGACACTACTTTTTACTGTTACTAGACGAAGTTACAAATTAGTAGTTAAATAAATATTTTCTATATGTTCTCCTTTAAAAGGTTGTCTGTAAGAGATTGCCCTAGCGTTAAGACCACCTTTTGTATCTTTATATGCATATTTCAATCTGTACTTCATGCTACTGTATTTCAATTGAATTGTTTATGTCATTGTTTATTTTTATGTTTTTGGTGCAATAAAGAAATAAATAAATCTAAAACGACAACGTACAAAAGTATTTAATATACGTTTGAATCATATACGATACTCACGATTACTCATGGGTACACAGGATTTTCTCTATACGAATAGATACATATCACTAATCGCCACTTGACATAAGTAGATAAAGACTTCATACTTTTTAGTTTTGAAAATTTTTAATTACATATCTGTAATGATAAGGCGTTTTTGTTATGAATGAACATTGTTAAGTACCATATTTTAGTTGTTTGACATAAGTTAAATAAATTTTCTACTGACTGGCAGAAATAATCGTGATCACAAATACACTGTCGTTGTTTACTTTCGTGTTAGGTTTTTTTTAATGGGTGATGATGGAATAATAACCCCGTCTGCGCTATCGGTATACGCTGGCGGGGCACCAGTGAGTGATGATAGGTGAGAATGAAAAGACAGGTCAGTTAGTTTGGAATTCAGCACGATGGTTTCCAGGGGGGACCACGAGGAGGTCGACCTGTTTGGGTATATTGCTAGCAATGGCGTCCTTAGTCTCTATTATTAACAATAACTCGGGCGGGGACTACACTAGTTTCTGCTTATGTAGGATGCTATATATAAAGCTTTCTTATCCATATTTTGTTAATTGAATAGAACTGAAATAATACACTCAAATTACAGTTCTGCGTTTTAGCCAATCTTTTATTATCATAAAGAGCGTCGCTTACAACGCAACGCGTAACGTAACCTCTTCAGCATTTTGCAAATTATACAATTTTAAAAATATTAATATTATGATCTCACTTGAATGTTTCGCACATACACAACGCGTGGGATGTAAGTGTGAGTAGTAGGTATAGTCTATTTTAAATTGAAGGAAGGTCATCGTATTGACGAACACCGTTTGCTCATTGCAGTTTAACATCAATGTTAAATACCTACTTATATATTCATGTATCTATTTTTACACCTATATATTTGTTACTTAAAAAATGTTTGAATGTTTGTTTAACCAGGATTTACGAGTTTTTTACGGAATCACAAATCCACAGAACAAGCTTAGCAGCTACCGAGAAAGAGTCGGCACTGAAAGGTAATAAAAAAATAATATCCTCCGATGAGTATTACTGGTATCATTCACCTGGGCTGAATTGGCAGCGTACTCAGCCAACAGAGCTGAGTCAGTTTTAAAGCAGAGTGTTTCCAATTACTTCATGGAAGGGATTACGTGACGTAATTGGAAACGCACTCAGCCAATTCACTTTTATAGGTGAAAAAAAACTAATTCCTAATATAGAATTATAGGTTTTTTATCTAATACTTATATTTGTTTAAAAATATTGTTATAACAGCTACTGCAAGTGTTATTTCATTTAATCTATCGACCTGTTTATTGCATCGTTATAAATATTGCGCTATAAAATATACCTGCTTACTGAAATAGATTAATCGTTTTCATTAAACACAGAATTTTCCCGTACATCATGGTATAAAACATTATACGTTAAATATTATTTCAATGTGCTTTTGGTTATTGTATAGGTATTTGTGAGGTGACGTTCGAACATATTGACCAATTCAAAGAACCACGACATATGGCGAGCGAGATGCGTCATACAAACGCGTTCACATCCAGTATTATATTTCATATTTATACTTAGACTTACTAGGTAGGTACCAAACAACGTTACCAGGTTGAGTATTTATTTGCAATTATGGGTAAAAATTGTTTTGTTTGAGAAATTAAGTGTTGGAGAGACTTTTGGAGAAAAATAAAATAGGTGTAGTGAAATTTGAGTAATTATTTTAGATAGTATTAGATCCAAAGAATATATCAATGAAGGTAACATGACATGAGTGAGAATGTCACGTAGAGAACGGCGACTATTTTCCTTTTTTTCATTCGCATAGTGGTAACATAGCAAAAGTAGTAAAAATCGAATAGAAAAAAGTTGAATTAATTTTGAAAAAAGATTTGTAAATTGGTTAGAAATATAAAAGCACATCTAGCAACACTGGTACTGAATGTACATAATGTAAGATATAGCTTTTAGATAGGAGGTCATTTAAAATATATGAGTCTACAAGGAAACACTATCAAAGAAGTTCTTTCCATATGATTATAATAACATAGTAGGGTAGTTACTTATTAATGGACTGTAATTTTCCTCCACATGTTTTAATCACTGTAGAATTGCCACAAATGTGTGAAATTGATACAATTTGCTTCAGGTAGAATATTATTACGGGCGTTACAGTGTATTCTTTGGTGTCAGTTGAGTTCAAGTCTGCGAGCGACAATTGCAAATTTTCATTAAATACGTCGTCAGATTGTTATAAAGATATATTTTTTTTAAGAAAGAAAATAACTTTTTTTTTTAAGTACAGACCTGTGCCCACCAGTGGTATATTGATGACGAGGTATTTATCTAATTATTTTGTTGATACAAGAATGATGTGTGTAACACAATATCAGTTATTATCAGCTTGAATTTCCTGTGCCTGCACATGGAAAAAGGACAGTAATGCAATATGAAACGTAACATAAACACATTGTATATTAAATCATTTAACAATGTTCAATGTGAATTATGTACAATAAAGATTTTACAATACAATACATTCCTATTCATGTATATTTATTTATTTGACTCTATATTGCACCAGAAACAAAAATATACTAAGGTACAAAAGGCGGTCTTATCGCTAGGGCAATCTCTTATAGACAACCTTTAAAGGAGAACAGATAGAAGTGGGGAGGTGGCACAAAAGTGAATAATCATTTTTATATTGTTACATGGCTGCCTAAAAAAAACTGTAATGATTTCAGGGTATATATAGGTTTTTTTTTTTTATTCTACCGTAGATTCTACATTCCTAAACAGATTTAAATATGGTATCGTTAAAATCCATTATCTCAAGTGAGACCGATTTTTATAATTATTTTAGGTCGGGCAGTCTGGTTTTTTTATTTACCAAGTAAAATATACTTGTTAGAAATGTAAGTAACAAATAAAAAAAAACTCTGAAGATCATTATTATATTTCTAAATCGTAAAATAAAAAAGTTTTGTTGACAAGTTAAGTAGGTAGCACTTTTTCCATTAAAGGAGTTACTCATGCATGCGGTCGATTAGGCCCATACAATGGTTGTTACTCGCCCACGTATCGGTGATGCTATTAACTTTATTAGCTTACAAAACATTTTAAAAAGCTATAAAATGGATTCGACGTGTCCAGTGAACATTTACATGTCAGTCTATTATGCCTGTATATTTATATTAGTTTCGATTTAAAGACATTTTGTATCTATTTACTGACATCCTCTATTAAGCATACGGATTAGGACATTAGTATTAAGTAATCGGCTTTACGAAAGTTACTAGTACTTATTGACAGCAAACTCCTGCCAAAACTTACAAATTACTATCTGCAATGAAGTTTTTGTCAAATCTTTAAATATTTTTCTACATAAATTTTATGTAAGAACTCGGAATCTAGATTAATTAGACCCTATTAAATCTAAGGCCAAAACTGGTACGCAAAGTAACCTACATGCACTTACGGAATTTATTTAAATCCATATCAGTCAATTAAGGGTTCAGTTAGACTTTATAATATAAAATAAAACATAAATAGTATACAATATATACAATAACAGTCTTTAAATTAGTGTATCATATATGAGTATTATTTCATTATTGCGTCTCTTTAAATCTGAAATATTTTATATATAAAAAATAACACTTCATTTTATAAATCATGAGTAAATAGATATACTGACAAAAAGCAGAACTGTTTTCTTTTTTATTACTGCAGATATAAAATTGTTGGCAAAACCAGACTACCGACTTTAATGATTATTATATGAATATAATTAGAATTAATTATAAAATAATGTACATTTTACTACTTTGTAATTATAAAACATTAAATTTAAAAAGGTACCTACAATATCTTGAGGTATGTACATACAACAGTAAAATATAAAAAAAATATAAATTATTTTTTTGTTTTTGTACATTAGTTTTAAAGTTTTTTTTTTTATTATAAGTTATAATATAGCAATAATTAATTGTACATGTACCTAATAGTGATAGATATGTTATTGTAAAGAGTTTTAAACGTAATAATTTGTCTTCATTTATGTCCGCACTAGATACTTGCGTTTAAAATACATATCTAGTAGATTTGATAAATGATGCCACTTACGAGAATAATTGTATGGAATAGATGAAAGCGGCCTTCTCAATTAGTTATTACTTAGTGTGAACATCATCATCAATCGTAATCAATCAAATGGAACTTATATTTTATACGACCTAAATGATGTCTGCACATAAGAGAGAGAGAGAGAGATGTTTAAGAAAAAATGTCATTAAGCCAATGATATTAAGCGAAGGGGTCTTAAGAAGTACAATAGGAGCCAAAACATTGAATTTTTAAAATCTCCGTCTGTCCGTTTCTCTCCGGCATCATGCAAATACTATTACACCAAATTGTATGCGATTTCATTGATACACCACGTTTTTTATGTTCAAAATCTACACGTATGAAGTCGCGGGAAAAAGGTAGTATACAATATTGATTTTTAAGTAATGAATTTAACAGCGTGTGGGAACGTTTAGACCACCTGAAGAGTTAATCCCATACGGACTTTCTAATCTGAATCAAACGATAAACAGTGAACTGGCGTGTCTAAGGGCATAATTGCATAATAAACTCTCTATTCATTATTTTCCAATGTCTTCACGGTCAGGTAGATAGTAGAGGTCAATTATGTAGGTAGTTGCGAATTGTAGGTCGTTCACCTCTCGTCCGCATGTGGGCGACGGTAAATTATGGCATTTTAGCTACCACCTTGATTGTTATGGGTTAAAGTAACGCGCTAGAAACATCTTGATGGCAATATTTTTTTTTAAATATGGAATATATATATTTTTCAAAATTTTTTAAAGAGATTTTTAATGACGTTATCTGATATATTTTTTATTGAAAATCCCGTGTATAGTTTACCGTTTACGATGTTTGCGAGTTCGATTCTCACGCATTACACAAGTGATTGCATTCAATAGATAGGTTTGTTCGTATTGGTTTCGGCTTTGTATATACATATATTAAAAAATGAATTTAAATATGTCTAATTATTTTTACTTAATATAATAGGCGTCGTATAGTTCTGACATAGAGCGAGCCACTTCTTTCTATCGTGTGGGTGTTGTAAGAGGTGACTAAAGAAATTTTATGGTCGAGAGATGGACAGTAGCATCCCTCTTAAAACATCACTAAAGCCTAACTGCGGTTGCCTACTCGCCTGCCAAAGCGTGGCAAAGCCCTTTCAAAGGGGAGGTCTATGTTCACCACTGGACAGTTAACAGTTGATATGATAATGATGAATCTTATAGAATTGAAAATGAGTTTATTTGTTTGTAATATCTTAATTCCTTAAAAGCTTAACCGATAGCTATGAAACTTAGTATATACATACTACGTGGGTTGGAGACGGATATAGGCATTTATGTTTATGACGGTGAATGAATATAACCCATTCACGCAGATAAAGTCGCGAATAAAAGCTAGTGTTGTCATAATGCTGCGCTAAGTAAGTAAAGTTATAGGTAGATTAACACGCAAATTCATTGCGATGGATGCATCCAGGCCGCACTTCCGCTGAGGAAGAACTGATAAACTTGCAAATTGAAACAGTAAAGAACACTTTTACACAACACTTTAAATGGTATTGTATTTAAATAAACACCTTATTTACATTGTAATCACCTAATTGTAAAATAATTGTGATGCCTCTGTAGTAAGCAAACAACTATAATATGACTATTGAGCAGGTATCTAACTGCCTATATTGAATATATTACAGTCGATAGGAATACTCATAACATTTTATAATTTACAGCTTGGCGAGAATCCAAACTTATTTAAAATTAAAAAGTATTTATATTTCTTTTTTATACTAGGTTAATGGGAGTAGCATATAAGGTGACAGTCCACTTAATAGAAAGTATTAACTGTTGTGTGATCAAGAAAATAATAGATCGTTTGGTGGTATTAGGTGTGTGTTACCAAATATGAAAGTCTGAATTTATGGAATGCCCAGAAGTTTCCCCAAGAGACTACTTTCCCGTGTACAATTTAAAATTAATTAATTTCATTTAAAAAAAATTCATTCTATTTCGTTCAGTAGTTTTTGTGTGAAAAATTAACAAATATCCATCCGTCCGTTATAAACTTTCTCATTTATTATATTAATAGGATAGGATTAATAGGATTTAGGTAAAATGTTTCGTGAGATCAATATAATTTTATGGTTCACGGTTCACGCGTTCAGACACGCAACCATATTTAGGGCATATAATAATTAAGACTTTAGAAACTTAATTATGAAATCAATTCTAAACACGCCAATAATATACGCATGTTGGAAGGTCACAGGTTATTCACACATGCAACAGCTATCAAGAAAGATAAATTACTATTTTATATTAGTTTTAATTTAGGAAATTTTCAATATTTTGAGTTTACATAGTTGTAATTTATGTATGGATCTCTAATTTTTGTTTTTAATTATATGTAGCTTACATTATTCGCTGATAATGTAGCTGTCAATAGGTGACGGAATTTTTAAATTCGGTTGAATTTATTCATTATAAACAAATATATAAAAAATCGTCTTCACAATATTAGTATAGAGAATCGGATAAAAATCTTTTTATATGTATATTGGTTACTTGAAATTAAAAAGGGAGATCTAAATGAGCCACATATTTTGAGTCCCTAGATATTATGAACAATGCTTTGCTTACTGGTGTTGTTTTAAAATTCTTTCAAAATTTGGACAGGCAAAGAACATGGCCTATACAGCCTAGTCATAAGATGATGTTTTGATTTTAAACTTTGAATCTTTCTTTTTTAATTTAAAAGATGGAGATAAAGGCAAAGGACTTAGATTTGTTCAATATCTATTTTTTTTTTATATTGAAGGGGTAGTTTTTTTTACTAATCATACAAAATACATAAATTGGTCAATTAGTTATTAAGCTGTAGTCAGTATAATGAAGATGAAAAAACAATTTAGTATATAAAGTGCGGAGTTTATTTTATTTAGTATTCATAATAAAATCAATGACGGACGTGAGTCGTGTGCCACGGTCGATTATTAAAAAAAATGCACGTCTCCCGAATGTTAATGTTTAATAAATTATGATTACAATTAGATATATGTACTTATCATTACGAAAATTTTTGACTCATATATGCATCATGATTGTGTTATAGTATTTTATGTAATGTCGATGATATGTATAAGTTGACGGTTACTGCTCTCATTAATTATTCGTAGATGAGGCATCATCTTGTTTGTTATTTCGAGTTGCTTAAAAAATTTACATATTTGTAGTAATTTATTTATATATTGTTTGTTTAAATGAAGTAACTAAATAACAGATATAAATATTCAATTAGTTAGGTAACACTTTCTTTCCCGCGCTTTTTTTTTTAATTTTAGAACATTTGTGCAAATTCAAACGATGTATTATCGGTCAATTGATATCTCTCTTAGTATGTGTTGTAATAAATTGATATAATTTTGTAAATGCCTATCAAAATTAAATCACGAGGTAGATATAGGTATCGTATATCTATCTATATTAAGTACATATGTTATAAATCGCAAATGTATTACTAAGAATAACGGCTCGAGACAGACGACAATAATTATTTTTGGGGACAATTGCTACGGAACCCATCCGTGTGCATTGAATAGTAATTACACATTATGGTAATGCAATGCAATTATTAAAAAATGAACGGAAATGAATGAGTAAATTTTGCTGATTGTTTTTGTAAATATATATATATGAAATTACAAAATGTCGCAAATTTGTTGTTAGGTATGAATTTTTATATAAGTAATATGTTCTAGCAGCCATTCGGATTAGCAGGACACTGTCATCACATAGATATCATCATGCCAATGTTTTTAGCAATATTTCAAATGCATAGTTTAGTTTGAGTAGCGACCAATAAATCAAAACATTAAACCATAACAGGTTTAATCCTTTTGGTCTTAATACTAAGTGTGTATACTTACAAAGTTATAGCAAACGATATTTGCAAGTAATTTTAAGTTAACACTTATAATAACGTAAGTATTACTTAAAATTAATACTGTCTTACAAAACATTCGGCAAGGTGTACTTGAAATTTTCGAGCAAGGTGGTCAAACATCTGCAGTGCCCCTTATACATGAATCACGGATGGAATCAATGCGAGCACCTGTCATGACATGTGGTTTTTACGAACAGGTGAATGGAGTATCATTTGTTACCCGAAAGTGCATTAAGGAGCCACTTTTTAAATAATCGTTCAAAATATTTGTAAGATATTACCTGCCAGACTTATAGTATAAAGGCACTTTCATTTAATGTAAATCGAAATTATTGCATGACAAATCTATTTAAAAACGAGCAATTATTTGTAGAAGCAATTAAATATAATCTAACATCTAAATTGACATTAATGCATGTATATTAGCTGCCTATCGATTATTTTTTTCTATAGTTAAACAGGGTTTATATACTTCCTTTTCATAAGTACATTGTAACAACTCTATATTATGTACATGAATGCATTATAATAAATAAATAATTTAAGTAAATAAATAAGTGTTGTTGTATAGTTATTTATTTACAACTTGGTAGGTTTTTGTCCGCTAATTCCTACGCGCGGATTTCAGAAGTAGGAGAACCAATGAAATAAACTATTTTCAGATGGCGTATCAAGATGAAACATTTTTAAATTGGAACACATTTTAAATTGGATATATAGTAACACAATTGTGGGAAACGCATCCAATTAGATGCAGTAGTTTTTGCGTGATTTCGGAACAAGCATACTGACAAAATATCTAAAAATTACTGTTTTGGTCTATATATAGTCTGTTTGTCTTATTAAGACCCCTCATATTAATTTTTCTTAACAAGTGTTAAATTATAAATAAATGTATTTATAAAAAAGAGCCAACATAGTATATTTTCATGAATTTATATTTTTACTAGATTTCAGTGTTTTAGCCCATGCAAAACTATATTTATAAAAATAATTTTATGGGATTTTATTATATATATTATATCACTTCATTTTTATGCAAAATTTCAAAAATCCAAATTCAGCAATTTCCTTCTTACCTTAGGGTCGTGTACTATGCACAGTCGACTTTATTTTGATTTAAATAAACTAGCATTTTGTGTATTCTATATAAAAATATCTTCGCCAGTTGTATTATATTCATTCATATCACATGTATGTTTGCAAATCTTTTCGTGAAAAATTTAATACTCTCTCTGACAACTCCGGCATTTGGGTCATATGGATTCTGGATTCAATCCAAGACATTTTGTTTCACACACGAAGAATAAAGTTCTGTTTACAAAATACGTCAATGGATTTATCTTATAAAGTTAGGTACCTACCTACATCAGTTTTATCGAAATATAGATTTATGCTAAAAAATATATTAATTATGTACATTCTTTTAAATAATATACTTTTTAATTATTTTAATTGATACACTGAAGTTCCATCGAGAAATCAAAACACAAACAGTAAATTATATAATGTAATTAATTATCTATGTAACATAAGGTAATTCGCAATGGTAATTATGATTATAAATTCACAAGTTTCTTCTTTCTCAGACATAATATTATGTAGTAGGTACCTATCTATTAGATATAAAAGAAAAATTAATTCTCATCATTTGTAATTCATAAGATGAAGCACTACTATTTATTATTTGATTAGTTATAAAACAATAGGTAAATGTGAGAAATTTTTGCCATTATGTATCTGTAACAAGCTTTGAGATATTATAGAAGACGTTCTGTCTACGACGAACAAAAACTTCAGAGAAAAATTGCGATGAGCCGTGACAGATTAGAATTTAAATAAAAGAAAACTAAAATCGTGGGAATCTATGTCTTTTTAAATTGATTTTTATTAAAAGAAATCTGTTACTTTTTCCTTCTAAAACTTTGGTGACCCTGTTCCATAGATAAATAAAAATATGTCACAGTACATTTACATACACGTGCGTTATAGTGTCTCGACCCGCCAAATTAGGCTGGAAACAAAAAAGAGGGTCGTGCGGGTGTGATGCGTCATCGGTACCACCCTCTGGCACGCACCCTCTGCACACCCCCGGCGCTACACTCGATCGATCTCGACCACTACTGCCATGCGCAAAGCCCACCCTTTTTGTTTATATTTCCGAATATTAACTTAACTATCATTTTTATCTAACTCAAACCTTGCAATTGTGCAAAATTTTGCACTTGGTAACCACCCAAAACAAACATGTGACCTAATTAATGAATCACAGCAGCTCTTTATCACTGACAATCCCAGAGGTGATATCATAATTAATGTTTCTCTCCATAACGGTAATTAATACTCACTGGCACTCGTTCATTATTTCTTCCTGCGAGCGAACTTGGACCGGTGCTAGCTTTTCCACACTCTCTTCGTAATTGCCGAAACACTTGGTGATCTTCTCGTCGAAGGTGTTCACCAGGTCCTCCAGCGAGCCGGAGAAAGTTTCCGTGAAGTTATCACCCTCCCCATTTCGCATATTGTCCTGTTTGCACTTCACCGGTTTCGGTTCATCGTTATCATTTATTTTATTGGAGTCAGTTTGTATTTTATTAATTTCACTTTTAAGATTGTTAATGTTGTTGAGACGTATGTCGTTGCCATTTATTGTTTTTTGTGGGTAATCCGCCGTAGTAAGGCAATCGTCCGCCTCCTCGATTTGAGCGAGCGGTGCTTCGAATTCGAGCTCGGCCATTCTGCCAGCTGCCTCTCGCATGACCGTACGTCCGATCACGCCGTTCGTCGCGGGAGCACTACCGTACAGTGTAAAGGTACTCTGTGACCGTATCGGAGCCCGGAGACTTGCTTGATGACATACTGCGGTCGCGCGCAATGACCGCCCTCCGCGCTGCGCCTGCGTAAAGACACATAATTGCCATGGGTATAATTTTTGCATAAGCATGCAGGAACTTATAAAAAAAAAAACATAAACATTGACCCCCTTACTAACAAACTTCAACTTTTATAATTTCTTTTAACGTTACATTAAACTGCTATGCCACTTTCTTTCAAATTGAAATATTTAGGTAGCATAAAAAAAAAAATAAAGAAACATATTAGCTAAAATAAGTTTATGAGTGGTTTAACGTTTTTATGAATAAGAAGGTAGCACGTCTTATTATCAGGTGAAAGATTAAAAATAGGCATCACTTGCCTTTTTTTATACAACTTAGAATGGCAAACAAGCTGATAGTAGACTGAAGCTATAGTGATAGTTCGATGTTTTGTATGAAGTCCCGAGTTCGATTTTATTGCAAAATAATTTAAAAACCTAACTTTTTTAAACTGACTTTCGGTTTATGTTGTCAGATTTTATTATTTGTTTTTTTTTTTTATATATCCCAGTTTAATTAGTGACACTTATTTACCTCATAATTATTATCGACTTTGGTGACGCAGTGTTGGAACAAAATAATATTGTTTTGCGTAAATGAGGTCCTGGGTTCGATTCCCGGTCGGACTAATATTGAAAATGTACTTTTCTAAATTGGCTCGGATCTGGTTGCTCTGGGTTGTCGTCCCAGATGTTCGTTAACTAGTCCTTTATAATCATTGGCGTGTTTAAGATTATTTTCCAAAGACAGCCTGGCCCCTTAATAAAGGCCTTTGTGCATAGTTTAAAGCTCCGCACACAACCTGAAGCGGGTACCAGTTAATTCTGGTTTTAATAGACGAAAATGGAATAGTAACCCCGTCTGCGGAATTCGGCAAACGCTGGTGAGACATCAGTATTTTTTTATATTATTTTAATAGATAACGCTAACGGTATCAGTGACTGACGTGGTATCAGTGAGGGATGATAGGTGAAAATGAAAAGGCAGGTCGGTTAGTCCATCGTGATGAATAAACCTGGAATTCAGCAAGATGGTTTCCAGGGAGGACTACGTGGATATCGACCTGACATATATTGCTACCAAAGGGGATTAGTAAACTTCATTACTAACAATCCGTTCTCCCCGGTGGGACACCAGTGAGGGATGATAGGTGGGAATGAAAGCAGGACAGGAAACAGGACAGGACATCGTGCCAAATTTAAGAATCAACCATGATGATTTCCAAAGAGAACCGTATGGAGGTGGATCTGATAAGGTATATTGCTAGCAATGAGCTGTTAAATCTTTATTACTAACAATCCCTTACCTCCCAGGCAGGGCAACAATCAGGGATTACCATTTGTAGGAGGTGTGGCGTATATGTATATATATTGTATATATAACAAACCTTTATAAATACCTTTTGAATTTCTGTAGAAAAATAAATTATAAATAACAGCGCATGCGAAGTTGCGCGCGCAGTATAAATTGAAATTGTCATTCTTTTTAAAATATATAGACGTTTGAATATTGAATTAAATATTTTACTTACTCATTTCCCATAACTGGTGACCCCGTAAAAACGCATATTACAATGGCATCGTCTAACAACAACGACGAAATATTTAAAGTGGGAATACGAGTTCCGCCATTTTGGCCGGAGGAACCCGAAATATGGTTTGCTCAGGTTGAAGGCCAATTCGCCGTCTCAAATATAACAGCAGATGCAACGAAGTTTAACTACGTTATTGGACAACTTGACCACCAATTTTCAAAGGAAGTGAAGGACATTATTATTTCACCACCTCCGACGGAAAAGTATGAAAAATTGAAAACTGAACTTATCAAACGTCTAAGTGCCTCACGCGAGAAGCAGGTAAAACAACTACTTATGCATGAGGAATTGGGAGACCGTCGCCCGTCACAATTTTTACGGCATTTACAAAGCCTCGCCGGACCGCACGTGCCAGAGGACTTTCTCAAGACCATATGGACAAGTAGGCTACCACGCAACGTACAGACAGTGATAGCTGCTCAACCTACAGCGTCACTGGAGGTGCTCTCTGATTTAGCAGACCGTATCCAGGATATCGCCCCTGCTACTCCGCAAGTGTCAGCTGCATCAACATGTGGATCATCACTTGACGCTATGGCCAACGAGATAGCCGAACTCCGGAGGCAGATGAAAGTGCTTATGGATCGTCAGTCTCGTCCCCGTTCCTGTCAGAGAAGTCGCAGCCGCTCTGAAACGCGATCGGAATCCAACTATAGAAAATTCCCGAAGTGTTGGTATCATGCAAAGTATGGATCTAAAGCAAAGCGATGCGTAAAGCCTTGTGATTATCAGGCGGGAAATGCACAGGGCGGTCGGTAATGGCGACGAACGGCCGTCCCAACACGTCTGGTCGCCTGTTCGTCGTAGATCGTCGGTCGAAGATGCAATTTCTAATCGATACAGGAAGCGATGTTTGTGTCTTCCCACGACGAGCACTGCATGAGCGTCGTCCTAAATCAGATTTCCAACTTTCTGCTGCTAACGGTACTACGATCAGCACATTTGGATATACTCACCTGGATTTGGATCTTGGTTTGCGCCGTGATTTCCCATGGCGTTTCATTGTTGGTGACGTCACTAAGGCGATTATAGGAGCTGATTTTCTAAAGTTCTATGGTCTTCTAGTAGACTTACGTAACCAACGATTGTTAGACAACACGACGACACTGTCCGTCGTTTGCTCTCCTGCACACTCGTCGACTGCAATTTCTTCTATCAAGATACCAATCGGCGAGTCTCGCTACGACCAAATCCTGAAGGAATTTCCTGAAATTACAAATCCATCCAGAAAACAAGCTGATATCAAACACAATACCGTTCACTTCATCAGGACTACGCCCGGACCTCCAATTTATTGTACTCCACGCCGTCTAGCGCCAGACAAATTAAAAATCGCAAAGGCAGAATTCGAGTCTATGATTAAATTAGGTATTGCTCGACCATCGGAAAGCTCCTGGGCCTCGCCATTACATCTGGTACCGAAGAAGGATAACGGGTGGCGGCCTTGTGGAGATTACCGAATGCTAAATGCTCGCACCATTCCTGACAGATATCCAGTTAGACATGTTCATGACTTCACACACAGTATAGCAGGTTGCACAGTATTCTCAACAATAGATCTTGTCAAAGCCTATCATCAAATCCCAGTAAATCCAAGCGATATCCACAAGACTGCCATCACAACACCGTTCGGGCTATATGAATTTCCTGCCATGACGTTTGGTTTACGAAATGCTGGGCAGACTTTTCAGCGTTTTGTTGATGAAATGACGCGTGGATTGGATTTTGTTTACCCTTACATTGATGACTTCTTAGTCTTTTCCAAAAATGAGGATCTTCATGAGCAGCACCTGCGTATACTATTCAATAGATTGAAAGATTACGGAATTGTCATCAATATTTCAAAATGTAACTTTGGTCGGTCTGAAGTAAAATTTCTTGGATATAATATATCAGCCAATGGTATCAAACCTCTTGATGAGAAAGTTGAAGCGATCAAATCGTTTCCTCCTCCCAAGACAGTTCGAGAACTCCGCAGATTTTTAGGGATGCTGAATTTCTACAGACGATTCATTCCCAGCGCTGCTGAAGTTCAAGCACCTCTACATGCTCTCATGACTGGCTCAGTTAAAGGTTCTTATCCTATCAACCTGTGTGATGATACCCTTCAAGCCTTTGAAGATTGCAAAGAGAGTCTATGCCGCGCTACACTTCTTGCTCATCCAGATTGCCAATGCAGACTTGGTCTTGTGACAGATGCCTCAGAAACTGCAATCGGAGCCGTCTTGCAACAATATAAAGATGAAGATTGGCAACCGTTAGCCTTCTTTTCACGTAAGCTAACCTCAGCGCAGCAAAAATATTCTCCTTATGATCGAGAGCTGCTTGCTGTGTATGAAGCATTAAAATATTTTAGACACATGGTTGAAGCCAGGGATTTCACGATCTTTACAGACCATAAACCATTGTGTTACGCCTTTCACCAACGCAGGGATAAATGTTCACCGAGACAGTTTCGTCATCTGGATTTTATATCCCAGTTTACAACTGACTTGGGACACATCTCGGGAAAGGACAACCTAGTCGCAGACACATTGAGTAGAGTGGAAGAGGTGGAACTGTCGATCAATTTCTCTCAACTTGCTGAGTCACAAGCAGCTGATCCAGAATTAAAGAATCTGTTAGAACATGGAACTTCATTACGTTTGGAGAAGGTGAAGATACCTGGAACGCATGCAGAATTATATTGCGATGCGAGCACTCCAATTCCTAGACCCTACGTAACAAAGTCCATACGCAAACAAGTCTTTGATAGCCTGCATTCATTGAGTCATCCTGGTGCTAATGCAACAATCAAGTTAGTAGCAGAACGCTACGTATGGCCAGGGATTAAAAAAGACTGCAGAAAGTGGACGCGTACATGTCTGGCTTGTCAACGTTCTAAGATAACTAGGCATGTATCCTCACCTTTAGGCACCTATCAGCTGCCACGAGCTCGATTCATGCATGTCCATATAGATCTCATCGGACCACTTCCAATCTGTAATGGAAATCGCTATTGCCTCACTGCTATAGATCGATTCACTCGATGGCCTGAGGTGATACCAATACCCGATGCTACAGCTGAAACAGTTGCTAAAGCTTTTCTTGCTGGGTGGATATCAAGATTTGGTTCTCCGGTGGATATAGTTACAGACCGCGGCAGACAGTTTGAATCTTCTTTGTTTCAACATCTTTCAAAAATATCAGGATTTCAGCATAAGAGAACTACTGCATACCATCCTGCAAGTAACGGTGTTATAGAAAGATTCCACAGACAGCTGAAGACCGCTATTACCTGTCATGCGACAGAGAACTGGATGGAAGTCTTACCTTTAGTTCTGCTCGGGATTCGAAGCGCCTATAAAGAGGACATACAAGCAAGCACTGCAGAGCTAGTCTATGGTGAACCGCTGCGATTACCGGGAGAATTCTTCGACCCAAGCACAGCTGGAACAACAGACGTTACAGAATACACTGCCCGCTTACGTTCGTTTGTTAATAACTTAAAGCCTTCCCCTGCATCAAGACATACAAAACCGTCCATATTTATTTATAAGGATTTACCAACAGCTTCACATGTATTTTTAAGAGAAGATGCAGTTCGAGCTTCCTTACAACCAGCATATACCGGTCCATATACTGTCCTGGAGAAATCTGAAAAAGTATACAAATTATTAGTTAAAGGCAAACCTGTTACTGTATCAATAGATCGCTTGAAACCTGCCTACATATTAGATGACCGCAGCCTCGCTCTACATGAACCTCTGGACGCCTTACCTCCACCTAAAGAAATTATAAAAACAAGAACAGGACGAGTAGTTAAATTTCCAGATTACTATCGCCCGTAGTAACGGTCTCGGAGGGGAGTGATGTGGCGTATATGTATATATATTGTATATATAACAAACCTTTATAAATACCTTTTGAATTTCTGTAGAAAAATAAATTATAAATAACAGCGCATGCGAAGTTGCGCGCGCAGTATAAATTGAAATTGTCATTCTTTTTAAAATATATAGACGTTTGAATATTGAATTAAATATTTTACTTACTCATTTCCCATAGAGGTTACCATTCCATTATCATTTATTAAAATTGGCGCAATGTATTGTAAATGCTTGTATTTAAAAAAAAGGTACTAAAGAAGTGTATTAAAGAGTCTTCTTCGATTACTTAAAAAATTGGAAGTACAGAGAAAATAATCATTACGTTAGTTTAAACTTTAAAGAATATGTATACATTTTTGATACATATTCTTTATTCTATATCTATTATATAAAATTGTTATCAATACATGATTAAAAAAAATAGAATATGAACGTACTATTCGAATTGATACTGTGGTTTCATTAAAACGAGGCAGCATGGTCTCCGACCTTAGCCTGTTCCACAACGGAACAAACGTACTAAAAAAAAAATTCATTAAAACGACTAGTACCTACGACACTTAAAAAAGAAAAATTTTAAGATTGCCAATTTAAATTTTCTCCCTATAATTAAGGAGAAAGTGAATATCTCTCCCTCTCTCATCGTGTGTGCACATGTGTGCGTTCGTGTGTGTGTGTATGACGGCAAGAGTACAAAAGAAAATGTATAATGTTTCTTTTTGAATTCATGTTGCATAAAAATGTCACTAAAATATGTCTATTACAAAATATGTCTTCATATTCATATCATAGTATAAATATAATTAGAGATTTCATTAAATTCCCATTATTATTTATTATAATTTAATCGATTAATGTATATTGTGTTTTAAAACTACAACAAGAAGGAGCATATTTTGAATTTCATGGTATTTATATATTTGTATTTTAGTTAGTGCAAGTATTAATTATGTTAATACATCAGTTACAATTTTAAATGACGTTTATTTCTATAAATAAACACATCTGTAATAATTTCGTATAACAAATCTATAATTTTGACTGAAATCTATAAGAAAATCAGTTCATAGTAATCCTTAGAATAAAAATTTCCCTCTTATATCAAATTGGACTTTTAATTCTAGAGATAGGCTTAGAGAAATGGTGTTTCAGAATCGTTCGGATGGTATTTTACAATTTTTTTAATGTTTATCTAATTTTTAGGCAGAAAAAATATCAAATGTTGGCAACATTAAAGTGGATGACAGATTGACTGCACCAGAAATGGATATTGCCAAAACATGAACTTTCAATACAATTTTAGAGAGATTGGGTAGGCAAAATCGTTATGTATTTTATGAAACGTAACACTGACTTCAAGTCAATTAGCACATTTATTAGGCTCTATAGGTATGTTTCATCTATTTCGTAATTTTATTTGGCAAAAATATGTCACTCATTACTCTGTGATTATATATAATATTGTTTTTATTTTTCAGTTTGGCTAGAAAGAATTACTATGAAATACTTAATTTGCGCAGAAATTGCTCCGATAAAGAGATTAAGGATGCGTTCATTCAAATGAGCAAGGAAGTAGGTTTTCAGTTTTTATTATATTATTCCACTTATAAGGGTACATTTTATTATTATTTTTTTAATAATTTTACAGAACATAATTTAAATATGATCTAGGTAGAAAGTTCTGTTTTTTTTCTAAAAAAAATTTTTGCATGCTGTTGTAATCTATCAAATTTGCAGAGAAATTTCCCTTAATTGAACCTAGTGATAGAAAAAATCATAACTAACAAAATTTGTAGCTTCTGTCTGCATACATTAGGATAAAACTATCATATTTTAATCTAGTATTTGGTCTGATTTGTTATTAGAAATGAAGTATGTTATATGACATGTTAAGCTAGGATATAGCCTACCCAAGTACCAAATTTAATTTACATCGATCAACCATTTGATTGACTAACCAAGTTTCACAATTATAATACTTATACAATTAGTAGCATTGCAAGAAACAATTATGTATTCTTCATATCAACATACAAGTTTGTAAAAATAAAAAAAAAGCTATCAGTATTTATCTATAGAACACTGAATAACTGTGAAGACCAATTCATATTCTATATAAATCAATATAAATCTCCATATTCCAGTACCACCCTGACAAGAATAAAGATGAGAAGGCACAGGAGAAATTTGTCAGTATTGTGGAGGCCTACAATGTCCTGGGCAAGCCATGCAGCCGTGCACAATATGACAGTATGATCACTGTGGCATCCCATACTGGCACTGCGACTGGCACATCATTTGTTTACAGAACACATGTGCCATACAAGTGAGATATCTTAACCCTTACTGTATTTTTTATGTTATTTATTATCCTTATTATAATCTTTCATTCAACTTACCTCTGATTCTAATAGTGATAATGTCATACAAGTTAGACTTCCTTTACTGTAATAATTAATCAATACTTATTGTATACATGCAGTAAATTATTATTTTAAAAATAGTTACAATACAAAATTTTGTATCTTTTTTTACTAGTTGATTTAACAAATGTTCTTTTACTTCTATAGATTACTTATCATAGTGAAAAATATTCTATCTCATGAGTTGGAGTGACTTCTCACACCATACACTTGAAAAATTTCATTAAAGCTGATTTTGCTTGGATTTTTGGAGTTTGGTCTGAATGAACATCTGGATTTTTAAAATTACATTATTATAATAGAGCATGCATGTATTGCCACTTTCCCATTAAGAAAAATATAATATTTTTGAACTTTTTGTTTTTATGTGTTGATAGAGTAAAACACTGTGTATTACCACTCCTTTTCATCTCTTGGATGTTGTAAGAGGCAACTATGGAACAATAAAATCATGAAATAAATCCTTAAAATAAATTACCTGACCAATATGGTAATACTCTTTTCTTGTGAGGGAGAGCTCCAGTGTACATTAAATAGTATTCTGTATATATTCTCTCATTTCCTCATCATTGAAAGGATCTTGGCACAATTGATCTTCAAGCCGTGCAGTCTTTAGCCATCCATATCCACTTTTGGGTAAATAATATTCTAGATGGACTGTTGTCATTTATTTTTAATTTTACATTTCAGTTTACGCAACAATCCAAACTACAGTTTTTACTATGAACACCAGAGGTCAGCAAACACAAGTGAAAAGGCAAAGACACAGGGAGCAGAAGTGAAAAAATTGCCAAACTATGTTATCATCATGATGTGCTTTGGAGTTGGTTTAATTGGATGTCTACTGCAGATCTATGTAATCAGGTAAATGTAATTAAAATCTCAACAGAGCTTGTAATACAACCAAACCAAAACAAAAAAAACCAGTCTTTTTTTATATAATATTAAAAAAAAAATAGAAAAAAATTATATTTATTTTCTTGCAGCTTATCTTATATTACCTATTACAACCTGTTAAATTTTATCCTTAACAAATGAAAGAGATTCTCTAAAATCTTGTATAGTTATAAAATAAATCATATTTGTGTATGGTTATTTATTTTGACTAATTTGTTGTGTTCATTACTTTGTTTATTTAATTTTTATTCAATTTTAGAGAGATGTATCTAGCTGGCAGCCGTCGATCTTTGGAAAGATCCAAGTATTTAGCAGCAGAATTAGATAAAGTGCGCGCTGCCGCTCACGAAAATACTAATGAGGTATTTACAAAAAGGTGTAACACACTATTAAATATCATTATGTAGATACATATTTTACACTCTTAAAAGCAAGATGGCGTTAGGGTAGATTCTGTGATATTTTTGTATAATAAAATTGCAATTTTACGGACCATCAGAAATTTAATTAATAATTTTTACTTAAATGTATTAGAAATTTAGTTCATATTGGCTCCTAGAATAAAGATTTCGCTCTGTTATTGAATAGAAATTTTAATTTTAAAAATGGTTTAGAAAAATTATGCCTCAGAATTGAACCCATTAAGTGAGCTCACTTATTTTCAAACTACTAACTACTAACTAATCGCCAGCACAGAGGGGGGGGGGGAAGGTTTGTTAGTAATTCAGACTACCAGATACATTGTTAGAAATATACCCTATCAGGTCGACCTGTACATGCTTTCCCCTGGAAACCATCGTGTTGGATTCCTGCTGTATTCATCACGATGATCTAACTGATCTGCCTTTTCATCTCACCTATTATCATTCATTGGCGCGCCGCTAGCTGCTAGCTTCAGGGTCGGCAACGCGCGCGTAATACCTCTGCTATTGCAGGCGTTGCAGGTTGTGGTAACCGCTTACCATCAGATGGGCCGTATGCTTGTTTGCCACCTCAGTGGTATAATAAAAAAGTTAGCCTATTGTGACGAATTATACAAGAATTAACTACGATGGTTTTCGGGGGAACCGCGCGGAGGTCGACCTGCTAGGGTAATATATTATATATATAAATATAATATATATAATATTGCTGGCAATGGGGCTGTTAGACCCCATTACTAACGTCACCTTCTCCCCTATCCTTAGTATTACCATATTCTAAATTACCTATTACTATTAACGTGAAAGAGTGTTAACCACTATTTAAAATAGTTACGATGGAGAAGGACATAGGTTGCTTTTTAATCCCATTAAACAGTATGTCCTAGTGACGTGTACAAAGTTGCAGGCATAGCTATTACAAAATATTGTAAAACACTGCTGTTGGAAATATCCATGATGTAGTATTTTGAATTAATATAGATAAAATCTTGTATATTTGATAGTGTAATATACCCCAAACACAAAATATGACATTTGTGACTACATTTTATTATCTTCATCATCTTGTTCATCATCAGTGTCTTAACACTAGAGTCTTATATGACTTATCTGGGTATCATGGCCTTTCTATTTCCATGGAATCTGTTTTATGAAAATTGTTTTATTTCGCTTCAAAGTCATTTCAGTCTTTCAGTTAAAACAAAATAAAAAAAAAAAAAAACTAGTCTTTTTTTCTTTTTAATGGCTGATAATGATAACCCCACCTGCCGGTATCGGTATTATATACGTTGACGGTCCACCTGCGAGGGATGATAAGTGAGGGTGAAAACAGGGTCCTTGTGTCTTTTGTCAGCTCTTTGTGACAAATTCCATAAGAATTAAACACATGGTTTCAATGGAAACCGTGTGAAGGTCAAACTTACAGGGTATATGGTTAGCAATGGGACTCTTAGACGCTATTACTGGCAATCCCTTTTCTCCTCAGCAAAAACTAGTCCTCAGGAGTGATAGCGTATGAGGGTAGTTATGAATTGCTTAGTAAATTCTATGTCAATATCATCATTTTAAATGAAATGGGATTTTTAATATTTAATTCTGGCAATATTTTTCAGGAGCAGACACGTCTACTAATGGAAAAAATAGTGACGGCTTCCAATCCGACAGTAGCGACGGCTTCCCTAGGACAAGCACTGGCCAGCGAGAAAAAGTGACTTTTTAATTCTGTAGAACTGTCTTCCTATTTAGTAGTTACGTTTTGTAGTTGAAATCAAATTTAGAACGAATTTATTTATTTTTAGTTTTTATATAATTCCAGAGTCTAAATTCACATTTAGACTATGGTTTGCAGTTTAAGACCCTATGTAGATTATTTAGTTTATTTTTTTACTAGTTTTATTAATTGCGAGTTAGAAAACAATGTGTACAGTCAGGTAAACCATATTTTTGCTAGGTATAATAATTTGAAAGTGGGCAAGACTAGAAATGTATAAGGATAGAGGCTTTTGGTTTCCAGTTTTCTTTACTTACCTCGTAGAAACATGGTGTGAATTGTTTCAATTTCATATTTAAAATAAAAAAAAAAATGTTTTAACTTTGCTGTTTTATACGTCTTGATATTACATGTAGAAATTAACTGGGTGTTATAAATATATTTTTGTTAAAATATCTTTAAAAGAAATGCAATATAATATTATAATACTCTAAAATGCTCAAAATAAAAACGTAAGTTATATCAGATATTATATGTTCAAATAGTACACGAAAGAAATTAGTTAATACAATTTTGAAAATAGCATTGATCAAATTTGTTTGCTGGAGAAAGAAATGGATTTTTGGGATTTTTATAAAATTAAATAAAAATATTTTAGTAAAATTTTGTACAATAAGATTGTTAAATTGTATACTTTTATATAGTTTATGATATTATATTTTTTGTACAGTAAATTATATAAAGTAATAAATGTATATTGCAAAAAAAAAAAAAAACAGAAAATATGTAAATAGTCACTATTGTACATAGTAGATAATATTATTGTACATATTTAAAATACATATGATATAGTTTATATAGATCATTTTATTTTTTTACTTCATCGATCAAGAAATATAACAAAGTATCCTTACCAAAATAGCATTGCTGTAGGTGTTTTCTTGCTTCTTGCGATATTTATTCAGCGTTATTATCGAGGTATATTTGTCATACATTACATAGTCAATTTTGATGCAATATTTGATCACATTTATGGTTTATTGTTTGAGGTTTTAGACTTGATCTTGCATGGTTACCATCACCATTTTTAATCAATGAAAATGTTATGATAACATCGCTTGCCTATGAGTATGTACTAGTGAGGTAACTAGTAATATGTAAGGATGAAGTCAGAGCAGTTTTTTTTTAATAGGCGAAGATGAAATAGTAACTTGCATGCTCAGGCAGGTGAGAATAAATGCAAATCAGTGTGACCATAGTGATCGATTGAACAAAAATTAACCACTATCTACCTGATAGGGTATGTTGCTAGCAATGGGCCTGTTAAACCTCATTAGTAACAATACCTTTCCCCCCAGTCAGGGCAGGTGGTTCATTGCAATGATCTAACGAATCAAAAATATATTTATTTATATAGGTTCATACAAGTTATTATATTGCTAGCTCTTAGACCACGCTTTACTAAAGACACCTTCCTCCAAAATATGGTGATAATTGTATTAGGTATATATTCTTTCATGTGGCCCCAGCATAAAATAGGCCTTCCATTCCTGTGAGTGTCGTAAGAGGCGACTAAATGAACTTAATGGTTGAGAGATGAGCAGCAGTGTCCCTTTTAGAACATAATCAAAGCCTAACTGCGGTTGTCAATGTACCTGTCAAGCGTTGCAACTACTTGAAAAACTTTTGGGGAGGCCTATTTTCAGCAGTGGACAGTAGATGGCTGATATTATAGTAATGGTGAGGAATGTGATATCAAATTTGGAATAAATTCCATTTCAAGCTGTCTTACCTGGGTTAATTATAGGATATCGTGCCTCCAATCAAACTGTTTATAATTACTTCTCTCCATCCAAATGTTGTCTGGAAGAGATCGCTTTTAGCGATAAGGTCGCCCATTGTTTTCTCATTGTGATTATTTCTTTTTATTGTTTATATCTAGAATAAGTTTACTATTATAATCTTTTGGAGGAAACAATAGTGTCTATTTATTTATCTAACATCCCTTTTCTATGGGGAGAGTTAATATGTATGTCAAAGAATAAGAACAATAAATAGTCCCAGATATGAAACAGGGCGCCAACTAGCCCCGAACTAAAGGACATTTTGTGTTGGAAACTATGATACGAATAGCAGTAATAAAAAAAATAAATTTAAAAAGTATTTAAATTTTCATATTGGGCGGACATCGAATTCGCTATCATCGAAAGGTGAAATACTAAAATTTTGTTTATGATAGCATCAATATTTTTTATCTTGTATTTCAGATTTCAGAGTGAATCATTGCTAACAGAAATAGATATACTAGAAGGATTAGACGATTGGTCTTACAATACATCGATGAGACAAAACATGAAGGTAATGTCGACTTGTAATTTGTTTTCACATTTTTTGTATCGAATAAATTTTTCTTCTTATTTTCAGGGTTGTCTGACAAACTTTTCTTTTCAAATTTGATACTAAATATAAAAGTGATTTTAAACCTTATTTTATTTGTAAATATGATTTACCAAACACGATCAATAAAATATCCAGTTATAAGGATTATTTTATTTAATAAAATAAAATAGTTTCATTATTAATTTTTTTACATACCCAATACGTACTTTTTTTTATAATGCATGATAATGAAATTGTAACCCGCTTGCGCTAACGGTATACGTTAGCGAGTCATCAGTAAGGGATGATAGGTGAGAATGAAAGGGCAGGTCGTTAGCCCATCGTGATGAATACATCTGGAATTCAACACAATGGTTTCCAGGGGGGGGGGGGGCACGTGGAGGTCGACCTGACAGGGTATATTGCTAGCAATGGGACTGGTAGTCCGCATTACTTACGATCCCTCCCCCCATCCTATAGGTACTTAACTTTTTGACAGTTCTGGGCTCGATTATCACACAATACAAAAATTGTATTGTTAGTTATATCTAATTGTGTGGCTCTGGGCGTATACTGTAGGTATATGTAAATATATCTGTTGCTAATCTATGACTTAAATACTGGTTATTTTTTAAACTAGATGGCGCTGTGTCCAGTGTTATTTTTATTAGCTATTCGAAGTTTATTTGTTCTGATAACAAAATTAAATTATTAATTTGCACTTAATAGGTATTTTGACCTAAAGAAGAAGTGTAATATTTATATATTTTAGCTACAATATTTATATACTGGTCTTTTAACGAATATGTTAAAAGTCTATTATCCAAAAAATAAATATTGAATAAGAGACTTGTAACTTTAGATATCCGACCGATATGGGCGATATCGAAATGGGTGATGACCTTTTTCCGCCATCATTAACTAAAGAAACCTAATATATAGAAATCGGATCAGTATCCATATTACTCGATGCCTACTTGAAGTCGCCGTTTAGTCCCGGCATAGAATAGGCCACCCCTTCCTTTCACATGGGTGTCGAAAGAGTCGACTAAGGGAGAGCGAGGGATGGGCAGCAGCGTCCCTCTTAAAACATATCTAAAAGCCTAACTGTGGTTGCCAACCCGTCGGCCAAGCGTGACAACTACTGGCATAACTCCCCTTACGAGGAAGGCTTATGTTCAGCAGTGGACAGTTAACGGCTGATGTGATGATAATTATGATGATAGAGACACAATTTGTGTGATGTGACGGCTGAAATAATAATAATACAATTAAAGTAACTCATAGGATGTGATTTATTTTACGATTATAATAAATAGGTGGCTGGATTGTAAAGAAAACAATATAGATTCAGAACAGTTTTGTTATCTATGACAATGATTAATCAATCAAAACAACTTCTTGATAAAAACCTTATCGTACAAATGTGGTGATTTAGGTACTATGAGTGGCTGGTCGTCCCTTTTTATTTCAGAATAGAGCGCTTGATAAACACACATGAAACCCAGCCTCTCTGCGGACATCGCTGAGTAGGCACTCGATGTGTCCATCCGTAGTAGTCTGATGCCTTTCTGCTCGGTAATCTTTCTGTAAAATATCCAAACATGACTTGTTAGGGGGGAAAGGGATTGTTAGTAATGGAGACTGAGAATTCTATTGACAGCAATATACCCAACCAGGTCGATCTCCTTGCGGTTCTCCCTGGAATTGCAATTATATTTTTTCACTAGGCAAAAAATTTTTTTTCGAATTGATAAGGTTTTGTTATTTTACCCAATCACAAACTTCTTTTCAATACGTTTTGTCATGCTAATAACTACGTGAATACTGAAAAAAAACTAGCAACACTGTTTCCAATAAGCTAGTCAATAGTAAAAATGCTTACTCAGTTTCCTTGACTAGAGCGTTCATTATGCCCCGTTTCCTCCAATTCTGGTCTGTGGCTGCCACCTTAACTTCCACCAGCCTCTGTTCCTGTGGAAATTTTTCCCAGAGTCTCGATACCTCCTCTCGGCGTGCGAGTATGTATAATATTTTCTGGAATTTTGGATTCTGACACCTTCGAGCTTGGCTTAGGAGGTCATTGCCGTTGTCCTCCTGTGACGAAATACAATTTTGTGTATAACACACATCTATTGTTACTATAATAAAGATAGATTATTAATTAAGTTGTCTTTTCCTATTTATAACAATAAAAGTTTATAAAAATGTCTATGGATTTCAATGAACGAATTTGTATGAAGTTTAGGTTTCCGTTCACTTGGATCCATCCATATATTTTTCTGGATTTAAAACAGATTATGCAACTAATAAATAGATTTTGGTCTACAAAAAAGAACATTGTCATCAATCGTGGACTTTGATAACATTGGTACCAATCTAAAAGTATATATAAAGTAGATAAAAAAAAACCAAATTGGACAGAGTTGTGACTAAAGAAACATAAAAAATACAACCGTATTGAGCACCTCCTGCTATTTTTAAATCAGTTAAAAATATACTTTATGGAATGTGTTCTTACCTCTTTCAATGGACTAACACCGTTTATTATCACTCCCACTATATTGTCATCTTGGTCTATAGCCTTAAAGGACAGTCCTTCCAGCAGTGAGTGTGTACAGTATTCGTCTAACTCGGGACATATGCCATTCTCGTCGCATAATTCGACCGCTTCGTTTAGTGGTTCGTCTATATAGAATGTTCTGGAAGAATTTTTTATGCAAAAATAAATGGCAAGCTACGGTGGCACTTTTTTAATGTCATCCTATTAAAAAAAGTAGATATGGAATAGTAGTATAGTAACCCAGCTTGCGCTATCAGTATACACTAGTGGGGTACAAGTGAATGATGACGTATTAAAATAAAGTCAGGTTGGATTATTGTGTTGAATTCTTCACAAATTAACCATAATGGTTTCTGAGAGGAGGAGGTTACGTGGAGGTCGACCTCATAGGGTGTATTGCTGACAGTGAGGCAGTTAGATTTCATTGTTAATAATACCTTTCACTGGTACCTCGCCAGTGTATACCGAGAGCGCAGGTGGGATTATCATTTTCCTGCATTAAAAAAAATAAGATCAAACAAATAGTGTTCTACCTGTAGGAGTCCCGAAACCAGCATGCAAGCATAAGATGAGTTTTAAAGGTCCAGGAAGTAAGAGATGTGTATAAGGATAGAGATATTTGGCACTTGATCCTCCCTCTTTAATATATATTATATATAAAGGAGGGGATATTTATTTCCTCCTTTTTTACAATCAGTTATTCATGTTTACAGGCAACAAACAACACTTTTAGATGAGCAATAAGCTATCAGTTTGTTTGTCATATCAAAGAGTTTATAATATTGTTAGCATTTATTCTCTTCACTGCGTGTGGATTGTCATATACCAGTACTTCGTCACGATAAACTATGTTAGCAGATGTGATACTATTTTGTACTCATCTGCATCCCACATGTCAGCTATTGTGATCCGCTTTGGTCAAAATGATATTATTTTGTATTGTGCAATAACTAATTGAGGCATTAGGCGTAAGCATAGATTATTTTTAATTCATTTACACGAGAGGCTGAAAAAGGTCATCGCCCATTTTGATATCCCCTATATCGGTCGGATATTCATTTTCGAATATGTTAAAAGTCTGTTATCCAATATTATTTTTTGGATAACAGACTTTTAACATATTCGTTATTATATATAGATATAGATATAGATTTCTCATCCTTAGTAGGTATATGAACATACGTACTATGTCTATAGATACCTCAATGAGTTAATGAAATTCTTAAATTTTGTTTATAATTGTCGAATAGTCGCTTACACACTTACAAATATAAAATGAAAAACGTATTGAGAACTTAGAAACACAAATAATGCTCGTTCACATAAATTCCAAAAACGGTGGATACTGATATGTCAATTAGTTATGGTCTAAAAGTATCACACGCTCAGTATCGTAAACAACAATGGGTAATATTAAAAAAAATACTTGCTTTTTAAGTAGTTTCATAACATCTGGGACGTCCTCTGCGCATACCGGCGCCACTCTGTACGATTGCGCCATTATCTAAGTTCGAATCTCAGCAGAAACAATAGAATAATTATATATTTAATGTATAGATGTCAGCTACATCTACGAGGATAACTGTAAAAGAGGATAATTATTTACATAGTTGTTATGTAATTTTGCTGTTTTATTTCGGTTTTAATATAAAGTAACCATCGGACAGTTAATCGTCTTACTTTTTTTTTATAGGTAATAATGAAATAGTAACCCCACCCGCGCTATCGGTATACGCTGATAGGGCACCAGTGAAGGATGATAAACGAAGATAGAATTGTTCATGATGGTTTCCAGGGGGGGGGGGGAACCACATGGAGGTTGAC
Organism: Galleria mellonella; assembly: GCF_026898425.1. NCBI lineage: Eukaryota > Metazoa > Arthropoda > Insecta > Lepidoptera > Pyralidae > Galleria > Galleria mellonella. The sequence continues at coordinate 1,954,532 of NW_026442023.1, forward strand.
CTGATAGGGCATATTGCTAGCAATGGGGCTGTCAAACTCCATTGCTAACAATCCCTTCCCCCCTCTGTACGCTTGTTTGTCACCTTTGTGGTACATACTCGTAAAAAGTGTAAAGTTAAAAAAAAAACTTTTTAGAAGGTCAGCAATGTATTTGTAAATTCTCTAGTGTCGTTAGAATCCATTGGATTGTTTACCGCCTTTACACATAAAAAAAAAGTTTATTTTGATCTAAGTACTCGTAATATAACTGTATTGGATCAGGTTTGCTAGATAACAATAATTTCAATTCAATGAAACATAATTTTGCATAGATACGGTCCTTAATTGTCATGTTGTGTTTACCCGTTCTGTAGTAAATTACTGATTATGGAGGTAGACCATGGACATGAGTGCAATCTGTATATCCATGGTGGAGTTCATATTTAATTATTTATATCACAGATTATGACCACTTTTTATCACAAATGTCATGTCATACACAAGCCTGCTAGTGTTTTTGCCGTAAAATATCTAAATGTGCTGGAATGTTGAATGTTTCGGTTTGAAGGATGGAATACCACAGTCCCTGGCAATGGCAATGCATGCCGACTATCATGGATATCACAGTGTATTCTATGATATCCATGGTGCTTATATCTTTAAACGACGGTTACCATTTTCCATCAGGTGGATCCATAGGTATTTAAATAAAGGAGGTGGATAATGTTAAACGTCTTGAATGCGGACCAGCTATTGCTACTTATCTGTCATATGACAGAGGTCAACTTGACCCAATGGATCTATGGATCTATCTAATCTATGGATTAAATGACATTAATCTATAACTGAATATCGATATACTCGTACATTGGGTACCATCGTCGTAGGGCCGCATGCGATTCGCGGGCATTTGTGGTTTATTTTTTTTTTACATTTTCATTAAATACAGAAAAAACCTTCGTGCAAGTCCGTCTCTGTATTAATGTAGTACATAGTATTTTTGTCTCGCCTTTTTCTATAATCAAATAGCTAGCCTAGTATGCCGTGTTCCCACTTGAAAGACAAAAATATGACAGTGAAATTACAAGGTATTATGACTCAGGTTTATCACCCCAGAATACAAAAATAATACGTAAGTGACTTTGATATTGTAAGCTTTTTAAGCTACTGTAACTCTTTTTACCGTTAAAAGAATCTTCTACGTAAATTGGCAAGTTTGTTACAAAAAAAAAAAGAATGCTCCTTCTCTTAAATCCCAGAGCAATCACTGCCTATTTAGACAACAAACAAAATTCTTTAGTGAAGTCGAAGTTACGTCATATTCATATTCATAAAATATCGATTGAAGCCAAAATTAGCGAAAAGAGTTTTAGTGAACTACCCACTTTAAAAAAACATATTTTACAACTCAGTTCAGAAAATAACACTTTTCTTTAATTTTTTTTATGGAACTTAAAATGGCAAAAAAGCTGATGGCCCACCTGATGGAAAATTGTAACCATCGCCTATAGACATGAACAGAACCACAGACATAAGAGAGTATACTGTTTCGCCCATGATACTCCCTATGCGTTGCGTATGCCTTTGTACTATATATATTCACTGTCATATTCCACTCTTTAAATCGAACACAGCCATGCAAACACAACTCCTTTAGGGTAGAAGCACAAGTAAGAGAGAGGAGGAGACAACTTTTGTGCAAAGTTCCTTCCACTGATAATTTAGTAGAATTATGCTGTAATAAATTTTCTATGACTTGGATCCGTATACGTTTTGAAAAACAATTGTATGTAGGGGTCATTATACTATGCGACTATGTCATAACTATTTAAAGTTTTTAATGATAGATACTTAAAAAAAAACTTCGCTACTTCGCATATAATTTTATTAGTATCTATAACAGTATATACCTATAATAATAATTACTAATGCTGAAGCCAAATATAATCAATTAATAAAATCATTATATTTTTATAAACATCAAGAATTTACTCACATTATCTTCGTGTCGGCAAGAATTTGGACCTTATTACTATACGTATTTAGTATATTTTACTTTAAATAGATAATCGTACGCATATCAATTGTAACAAGTGTTTTGAACGTTTCGCGGGCGGAGCACGACTAATCTTAAGCTTCATTGTACGCTCAACATTAGCATAGTACTAAAACGGTGAAAGATAAAAAAAGATTTATTTAAGGCGACAACGATCAGTAATTGACTTGATTTCATTTTGCGATTTATATTGACTTTGTTTTCGTGTCATTAAAAAATAAAATTAATTTATTAAGGTACATTAGATTTTTTTATACAACATTCGCAATTTTATTTTTCACGCCATCTATTATCTTGTAGGGTAAAATATATTATTTTTAAACTTTCAATAGCATATTGACCACGTTAGTTTGAGCTATATTTTTTTTTTAAATGGATGGTAATGGAATTGTAATCCCGCCTGCGCTAACGGTATACACTGGCGGGGCATCAGTGAGGGATGATAGGTGAGGATGAAAAGGCTGATCTGCACTTAGCTCATCATGGTAAATACGCCTGGAATTCATCACGATGGTTTCCAGGCGAAACCACGTGGAGGTCGACCTGATAGGTTGTATTGTTAACAATGGGGCTACTAATCCCCATTTTTAGCAATCCAATATGAGGGATTGCTAAAAATGATTTGAGCTGTATTTGGCGTTTAAATCTCGTCATAAATAGTCCAGTCGTTTTTGCGTGAAACGTTGATAGAACAATTTCAAAAATCATCATTTTTATGTTATATACGATACTAAAGTATTGTGTATAGTATACCTATCTATAAATTATTTTTTTATTAACAGACTTCGGTACAAATTATGTGATATGTGAAGATATAAATATATTTATGAGTGGTTAGGTACTGATATCATGATAACCGTTCCTATCAGAAGTTACCGCTCTGATAGCGCCTGCATGCACCGTTAAAATAGCAAATTTTTAATATAATACCGAGATTTACCGTACCATAGAGTTGGCAAACCTTCAGTCTATCTGATTGATATATTCTAAGGATGTAAAGATGCCTAGAACACCAGTGGAGTTATGTAATTACAATAATTATTTTATGAAGCTACTGGCTGTCTACCGCGTCTTTGACTTGTGACTTAAGATAAAAACTAGCTATATTTTATAAAAGTTAGGAACTAAAATGGTCATTTAGTTAAACTGTGACAATTTACATGAATTCAGATAAATTACCATATACATATATAAAAATCATCGCGGTAATTCCCGTTTCTTATAAAACATAAAACATGCAGTTCGAAAATCTAAAAGTTAAAAGTTGCTATGTTATTTAAAAACATCTATATAATGCATCAAACGTCATTAAAATCTGTTTAGGTGTTTAAGAGTGACTGAGTAACAAACATCTACAATCTTTCACATAGAAGGTAGGCAGGATTCTTCCTCTTCTTCCTACCCTTATCGCAATTATTATATGGGGTAATATGTTTTTTATACATATTACAAAAAGATTGGCTTAGTTTTATGACCGGCCGCCTGAAGGTAGGCAGGATTGTTGCACTGTAAATATTTTATAGTTTTTAAATTTATTTATATAAATTGTTTTGGTAATGTTGACGTTTTTTTAATGCTCTCTTGAACTACCGTTTTTTTTTTAAATAGATGAAAATGGAATGGTAACTCGGCTGACGCTAACGATAAACACTAGCGGGGCGCCAGTGAGAGATGATAGGTGAGGATGAAGTAGGTCAGTTGGCCCATCGTGATGAATTTAACAATTATGAATGGGTATATTGCTAGCAATAGGGTAGACCTCGTTGCTAATAATCCTTTTTTTATTTATGGTTACCCATAGTGCAAGGGGAGAAAAAAGATTACATAGATTCACCACTTTATATGCTACAATAGATTGATAAGAGATCTAACATATTTTAAAGATAAGTTCGCCTTTGCTCACAATGGGGTTGATTCTCAGATGCCATTTCTCCGGGTCCATCTTTTAATTTCATAATTTCGCGGACTTACTGTATCAGGCTATCTAAGACAAAAACTGTAACAGTTTTGACTTAAATGTATAAAAATATTGGTCCTTCAAACAAAGTTTTCGCTGGACTTCAAAAAGAAGGAGATTCTTAATTCAAATGTATTTTTTTTTATGTTTGTTACCTCATAACTTTGTCAGTTCTAAACCGATTTGGAAAATTATTTTTTATCTAAAAGGATATACATACAGATTGTTTTCGTAGAAATTTTATCAAAATCAATTCAGTGGTTTAGTTTTTAGATCAAAAGTAACAGCAGTAGTTTAATTTTGGACTAAAATTACTGGGTTTGTCATAATTAATACTAACAATAAATGTCGTAAATCCCGTTTTTTGATGTACCAAGCACTAGGAATAATATTTCTTTTAACAATCCAATTTTAAGAATGTATCATTCTTATAATAATGTTCAGCGTAATAGGTGATAATGGAGTGGTAATTCCACCTGCGCTAACGGTATACGCCAGAGGGGCACCATTAAGGGATGATTAATGAGGATGAAAAGCAGGTCAGTTAGCCCATCGTGATGAATTCATCTGGAATTAAACATGATGGATTCCAGGGGGGACCGGGAAGAGGTCGACCTGACAGGATGAATTGCTAGCAATGGGGAAGCTAGACCCTATTACTAACAATCCCTCCCTCCTAATGTACAGCGTAGCAGTGCTCTTCAAAATGGTGAAAAACTTGATGTATTTGGTGAGAAGTTCAGTAATTCTCGTCACGACATATATGTATTATATTCCTCTGTAATCTAAATCTGTGATTAAATCTACTTGCATTCATCACGATGGGCTAACTGACCTGCTTTCATACTCATCTATCATCCCTCACTGGTATCCTGCCAGTGTATATCGAAAGCGCAGGCAGGAATACCATTTCATTATCATCCATTAAAAAAAAACTTGCATAATTGTGTAACAAACGTATTACGAGTCATGATATCGTATCAACCGTTAACTGTCCACTGCTAAACATAGGCATTCCCCAAAAGGAAGGTTTTATCAGTAGTTGCCACGCTTGACAGACGGGTTGGCAACTGCATTTAGCCTTTAATGATGTTTAAAGAGGGACGCTGCTGCTCATCCTTCAACTATCGTGTAATATATATTAATTCTCCTTAAACAAATGTATTGTTTAAGTTGTATGTATAAGTGCATATGTAGGTATGCATATATTAAGGAGAAACCTCACTTTAAGCTAAGCTAAGCGAATCTATATTTGAGTAGTATTAGCTGTGGTTCATACTTAATTTTATAGTGAAATATTGCAAACTATAGAGTTGAGTAATTTAACTTAACTAAACTATATGGGAGCTAGATAAACCGTTAATACCATTTATTTAACACAAAGGAAGACAGTTCTTTGTATATTTAGTGTATATCCAGATAGTTTAATTTTCATAGAAAGAAAAATATTTTTATCTGAGTACACTGAATAGTTTTTTAATAGTAATTTTTCATAATTTTACTGTCCATTCGGAACGCAATTTCAATTAAGAAGAACGGGCAAGGAACTCAGCTGATTGTTGCGTTATTTGCAGGTTTGTTTAGTTCACACAGTTGAATATATGCAAAACTTGGCTTATATTATCTGTGGCAGAGTTAAGTTAAATTATGTTTTCTTTTTAATGGATGACAATGGAATGATAACCCCTCCTATGCTAACGGTATACGCTGGCGTGGTACCAATGAGGGATGATGGGAGAGAATGAAAGCTAGTCAGTTAATTTATCGTGATGAGTATACCTGAAATTAAGCGCGATAGTTTCCAAAAGGAACCACGTTGAGTTTAATCTGACCTGATCTGACCTGAGGATATATTGCCAGCAATGGGACTGATAGTCTGCGTTACTAACAATCCCTTCTCCTCAGCTAAATGACGTTAGGTGGGGGAAGGGATTGTTAGTAATGGTAAGATTAATCCCCAATGCTCTAAATATACCATCTGAAGTCGATCTTCATGCAGTTCCCCCTGGAAACTATCGTGACTAATTTATAGTTGAATTCGTCACAATGTGCTAACTGACCTGCCTTTTCATCTTCACCTATCATCTCTCACTGGTATCCCGCCAGTATACACCGATAGCGCAGGCGGTTACCATGCCATTTTCACTCGTTAAAAAAATGACATTAGGTTCACGTAGCTTAGCGCTTACTGTGAGCCGCTCTTTATCGGTCTGTATGTCCACAGGAATTTCAAGTGTGAATAATTGAGTCGTGACTTGTTTTTTAATTAGTTTTGTTTCCAAATTATACAAACACACCTGTACTTACGTAAATATGCTAGTACAAATGTACTTAAGTATACTTAAATAAATACCTAAGTAAGTAGGTACTTGTTTTACCCGTTTTGATTTTATCTCAGCATAATAATTAAAGTAGGTGCTTAGGTCGGTTGGTTAGTTCGTTCATTCCTTTTTGAAGTCAATATAAAATAGGGTTATTACAAATTTTAAAAACTTACATAGATTGCAACTTTAAAAAAAGTTCTAATAGGTGTTTCTCTATATAACATAAAATGGCAAACAAGCTGACGGCCCACCTGATGGAAAGTGGTAACCGTCGCTTATTGCTATGAACAATATCATGGACATATGTAATATATAGTCCATGATACCCTTCATGCGTTGTCATTCCTGAGGACTAAGGTGTTATACCTCTGTACCCTATAATTTCATTGCTATACCTGTTATATCATTTGTTATCCGTAAGTTATTCATAGTTTCCCATGCAACCTGTTTACCATACAAACCTCAGGCGAGATTTAGATTTCAATTTATCTGCATAAAACACCGTACAAGCTTTATAGCTTACAATCAGATATTCAAACTATAAAATAGGACATTTTACTGTACATTTAATTACTTAACCGTTAAAAACGGATTTTTTACAACTTTATAGTCAGTAGGATAAAAAATATCAATCGTCTAATATTTTTTTATGTTTCAGGATTCATATATATTCATATTTGGTTAGAAATTTGATTTTTAATTAAATATTAGATATTTGGGACATATTAAAAAATATTTTAAACTACATAGCTATCCTTTAGCTTTACACGGGTAGATACATGAGAGAAAGATAAATTAGTATTTTATGTAAGCTTTAATAGGAAAGTTTTTGATACCTTAGATTATATTATATTAATTTTCGTACTTAATTTGAATTTATATTCTAATTTTCTTAAAAATAATATATAGCCTGTGTTACTCGCTGGCTATATATAACTTTTTATAGGAGAAAATTTGTTAAAATTAGTTTAAGTAGTTTTTGAGTTTATCCATTACAAACAAATATTTTCATTTATTAATATTAGTATACTAGCGGTCCGTCCCGGCTTCGCGGGTGGGTATTTTTACATCATTTTAAACAGCGGTTATTGTGACATAACGATAATAGTTGGACATATAGCATTGCGAAGTTTTTTGTAGTTATTGATATTTTCTTCAATATTGTAGAACATACTTTTGTTCTATCACCAATAGTTTCCGCAGCGCACGCGACGAAAGATATTTTATAGCGTTTTTTTACACCTTGAGTTACGTTATTAAAGTTTTAGTAAGAATCCTTAATCTTTTCTAGCAATAAATATAGCCTATTTTACTCAGGGTGAATGTAGCTTTCTAATGGTGAAAGAATTTTTGAAAACAGTTAAGTAGTTTTTGAGTTTATTCATTACAAACATACACACAAAAATACAAATATTTCTTTTTTATAATGTTAGTGTAGATGTAGACTAGTCGTATACCTACATACACATAAATTATTAAATGAAATACGCATAATTCTTAACAACTTTTATTTGTATTCCCAATAATATACGTAAATACTTATTCTAAGTAGGTAAGTATACATATCACAAACAATAAACAATGTTTTAAATTGACACAAGTACATTTAGTATGTGTTTTATTAATGGATACTAAACAATATAATTTATGTTAGAAAACCTATTGTACAAACCCATACAACACTAGTAAAGCGAATTTAATATCACATAAACAATAGATAACTCATAAGAACGTTAAGTAGCTACATTGTTTCTTGTAATTTTAAAACAAGCACTATTGAAACAATTGTCTATGTAAATTTACTTGTAGATATTACATAAAATTTAGCAATTTATTGATATGGTGTTTCTCAAGTGCGACCTCTGTCCAACTTCGGTAGATCTTTTAACTTCAAGTTTCCAAACAATCATCGTTTTTTTATATAGAAGGAATCATTTTATAAAATGCTTTTTGGATATATCAAGTTTTCGCAAGATTCGAAACTAAATTCACAGAAATTAGACAGAAATCGTATTTGCTGAAAATTACCTAAACAGAAAATCAAATAATAAACAGATTTGGGTACATATACAATTTAATGATTTTTTATCTAATTAATTATAATTTTGGAAGAAATAATTATTCATGTCTTACAATATTAGGTATACGTTTATCACGTATTTGATAGCCATTTTGTCATAGGAACGTGTTTTTGCTATACTATTCTACTAGGCGTTAAGTGTGTGTGTGTTTTTTTTAATTAGAGGTATTATATTACATGTAATACAAAGATGAATAACATACATAGTATATACGTGTATATATATGTATGTGTGTGTGTGTGTGTGTGTGTGTGTGTGTGTGTGTGTATAATGGGATTTTTTTTATTTTATTTTTTGTATCGAGACAAGACGCGACGCAAAGCGCCGCCGCTCCCTAGAGAAGACTTACGGATAACATTGAAACAATTGTCGTAAATGACAAATATAGTAATTTAATAAAATTGCTTTTATATATATACACATCGTTATACATAAGTTTTAAAATAAAAAACGCAGTATAAACTCAAATTTTAATAACTTTCTACTTTCCGAAGTTGATACAATTTCTCGAAATGATGCCACAAGTTTCTTTAACTCTCATAGAAATGTTACAATATTCTAATTGATAATATCTAGTTATTTGATTTTTTCACAATTTACATTACAAAAAATATTGCCAACTACATTTGTAATTGTCTAACTAGGTATTGAATAAATTATCCCGCTTTCAACATAGACCTACCAATTTATGAATACTTATTTATAATTAGGCGCAATTTAATTCTAGTGTATATGACACATGTAGGCAATATGATAAATAACCCTTGCCTCATTATAAGCGCTTAGTATATGTGCGACTGCCAACACTTGAAGATTGACTACTATTATTAATACCAGAAGTGCTATAACCTTTCATATTAGCCATAAATCTCCGACTGCCATTTCATCCACGCACGTTTTGTGACACTTGTTTCACTTAAACGAGGCATTTTCAAGTAAATTAATAAATCGCTACTAGGAGCATGGTATTAACCGTTTGGCATCTAAACTACATATGACTCATTTTCAGCCGTATTGCCGTGTTTATAGTTTTTTGTAAGGGAGGGAGTGAAGGGCATTATTTTGCAATAAATAGGTCATTGCAATAATTCGGTCTGAGATAATATTAATCCCTGTGTCGAGAAAAAGTGGGTGTTGACACATTCTTAGGTTACATCGAGTAATACATATCTGAAGGATCGTGAATGGATTTATAGATCCGTCAGACCTTGAGATCTTACAGTATACTTAATCTATATTTATAGTTGAATTAATGAATGGTTTATTTTCTCTTCACAAAAGGTAGAATAAAGTGACAACTTGAGGTACAATTTGATATGAAGACCAATTTTGTGAGAGACTGGTGCTTGCGGTAGGTTTAGAAGAACCTGTTACTATAATAATAAGACCTTGTTCATTGACGATATCGTTTTGTGTTCTGTAAAAAAAAAATACTTATTGAAAGTAGGTATTAAAATGCTATTTTCTAAAACTAAAAACTCAGGATAGTACAGTGAAATAATTATCCTAAATTTCTCAACCATTAAGTTCCTTTATTTGCCTCTTACGACACCCACGGGAATGGAAGTGGTGGGAAGGATTCTATCCTGGGATCACACGGCGACCTATTTATTTATTTTTATATATCTATTTAATTATTTATTTGTTACGACTTTTTACCCACAATTTTGTCGGCATGACCAGGGTATATTTACTGACCGGGATAAAAAGTATCCTATCTCCTTCTCCACCCTATATAGTATGTATATACTAAATTTCTTAGTGATTGGTTAAGCTACTAGTATAGTATTATATTATCTGTGGTTCAGCCGTTAAGATGTGAAGAGATAACTAACAGACAAACTCAAAGTGAGTTTGTTTCTAAGTAGGGATTATAGACCGTATGGTGATAGAGTAATAATTCATTGTTCTGTCAGTCGTTAACTATCCATTGCTGAACATAGCATCCCCCATAAGGGGAGTTTTGCCAGTATTTGCCATGCTTGGCAGACGGGTTGGCAACCACAGTTTGGCTTTTAGTGATGTTTTAAGAGGGACTTCACCATAAGCTCTTTTAGTCGCCTCTTATGAAACTCACGGGAAAAAAAGGGATGGCCTATTCTATGCCAGGGACACACGGCTAAAGAATCCATTTTAATTCAAGAATTCATTACAACTCTATTTTACATTCCAAATATCGTAAGAGATAATTCCAGTGCAAAAAAAGGAAAATTTAAAATAAAACGCTATACCAATTTGTTTCGCCAACGCCATATTGTAGTCCTCTTTTTGGGACACCCATACACAGCAGTGAGATATTAGAGCAATTACAGATTCTTACATTACAGTTCTTTGATGTAGACTTTAGCTTCAACATGTGGCGCTTTTGGTTGCGGTGCGTACGGCAGATCTGAGTATAACACTTGGTAAACACTTCTGTAGCGCAGCCTCTCGGCCGCTGCAGCGGAGTACGCCGATGTGGTGTCCATGCGCATCGCACTTGCACCCACTTCTTTAGCTATCCGTCTGAAAGTATATATGCATATTATATTATATTATATTATATATATATATTTATATATATTTGTTACCAGAAAAAATATATCATATAATTAACTTACAAATTACATTCACAAAAATCACGCAGATAAATTTTTAATTGGTTTTTCCAATTTGTATATACAACAACATATAAATATAACATTAGGGACATTAGTGCATAAATAAATTATCATATAAAACTTTAATATATTATTGACGGGTGCAATAAAGTAGTACATTTGTATACATTGATGCTCCTTTCCGCTTTGGGTTTGCTGGAAGACAACTCTTTTAGAGTTAAGCTCGCCTTTGTACATTTACTTACTTCTGTCATATTTTTATGTACGTACAATAAAGTATATAATATATAATAAAAAAATAAAAAAAGTAGTATTTAAGTAATAGTATATTTTATATTTATAAAATAGATAATATATAAATAAATAATGAAATAAAATGAAAAAAACGACACTAATGCAGTGCATTAGTGTCGTTTTTGTAAAATCTTTGTTGTATATAATTTACATTGGATTCATATAAAGATTTATATAAAAGGCTCATCCTATAGAAGTGTAAAGGGATCTCTTACAACAACCTTTGAGAAGCTAAAATTAAATATTGACTACTATTAACTAACTAAACTAGTGCATAGTATCTACTGATTTTTTCACACCATTTGGTTCATCTGCTGATATTCTCATTTAAGACTATACTACTAAAATGTAGTTATTTTACTAGTAAATAATTTGTGCATGATTTAAACATTTGCTCTGTAACAATTTCACGCACACAATTTATTACGTAAGCTTCATTGTCTATGATTTTGTTCAAGTCGCTTACTGTGAACGGTGCTTACAATATTACATAATAATTAGTATTATTTGTGGTATTATTCAAATTAGTACTAATTTGACGAGGCCTTGTAACGTCACTTTTACACGAAGCCGTCACCGAGTACGGAAACTGTAACTTCACGCGGTGTTGGATGAAATAATGTGATCAAACAATACATTTCTTCCGCGTTTGCTGTATACACTCGTATACTGCAATTATTATGTACAAAATTAATCTCGAACACAGTAGGAAGCGATCGGTCTGTAATCAAACCCACTGAATTGTAATACAGTACGCACGTGACATGTTGCTAAATATTTACACTTCCTCGATATTATATTATCATTAGTTAAACCCTTATTAATGGGGGGGGGGGGGAAGGGATGGTTAGTGATGGAGACTAAAAATTCCATTGTTAGCAATATACCCAGCCAGGTCGACCTCCTCGCGGTTCCCCTTGGAAACTATCATGGTTACTTCCTTGTAAATTCGTCATGATGGGCAAACTGGCCTGTTTTCATTCTCATCGATCACCCTTCACTGGTGCCCCGCCAGCGTATCCCGTTAGCGCAGGCGGGGTTGCCATTCCATTTTCACCCATAAAAAAACCCTTATTAATGTTATAAACGTAAAAGCGAGCTTGTTTGTTTATTAATATTTTACTAAACTCGATGTTATTTTGCGAAAGTTCATATCACTGGTTAATTATTTATTTGTTTGTTACTTTGTTGTATCAGCGTTAACTCTCTACTGCTGAACAGTCTCCCTCATAAGAGAGGTTTTATCAGTAGTTGTCATGATTTGCAGGAGGGTTGGCAATTGCAGTTTGACTTCTAGTGATGTTTTAAGCTGGATGCTGTTGCCCATACCTCCACCATAAGCTTCCTTAGTCGAATCTTACGATACATCCGGAAAAGTAAGATGTAGTCTATTCTATGCTGAGACGAACATAGTACGATACCTTATACCGCTTTATTAGCTTAACCTATCACTATGAAATTTGGTATACACATACTATTTGGGATGGGGGGAATGGGATTATTAGCAATAGAATTTGACAGCCCCATTGCTAGCAATATCAGGTCTGCCTCCACGTGGTTTTCCCTGGAAATCATCGTGAACAATTCTTGTTGAATTCGTCACGATGTCTAACTGGCCCGCTTCATCCTCACCTATCATTGTTTACTGGTGCCCCGCCGGTGTGTACCGATAGCGCAGGTGGGGATACCATTCTGTTATCACCCATTAAAAAAATCTATTTGGGATGGAGTAGGACATATGTATTTTTTATCTTGGTCAGTGAACATATTCCGCTCATGCGGAAGAAGTCGCGAGTAATAGTTAGTAGTATTTTAATTTAAGATTGTGTTTCATAAAAAGAAACCGGCTTCAGTTGTAGTAAAACCAGTTACTATGATTTAAAAACGAAACTACTTCTTTGGGACCAATCTGTAAGTATATCTTGTCAGATAAAAAAACAATCCAAATCGGTTATAACTATAGGCGGAGTTATGAAGTAACAAACATAAAAAATACAACCGAATTGAGGATCTCCTTTTTTTTGAAGTCGGTTGAAAATAAATTATAACGTATTTTAATTCTGGTTTACGAACGAATAATCTCAAATAAATATAATTTATTTATCTTTTATTTAATATTACAATTTTAAATCCGCTAATTTCTGTTTTTTTTTTTATTAACAATTCTAGATATTTGTTATATTGTTTTTTTTTTTATTATTTTATTCTTTATAAAATAACTAAAACAAGACAGTAGCAAAAATATGTATTAGATACCTACAAGTACTTACATATTATTTATTAAATGGCTTTACAATACACAATGCGTTTTTCTTACAATAAACGGAACATCTTAATCTCTTTATAAAGCTTTGTAAATTATGCATGTACAATAGATCACAATGGTCTTAATAGAGATGCATTCGTTATGCAATTGCTTTTGTTTATTACGGCACACCGCACAATCGTAGTACGTTAGTATGAGCACTGAGTAAGAATCAACAGAGCAAAAGTAGCTCATTGTAGCACTGGTTCTACCTACACTCACCTATAGCTGCGTAGCTATTTTTATTATATAGTTTTATTATAAACTATTATATTATTAACTATATTTTATTTGTAATAGCACGACATGTGACTCATGTACCAACCAGAGTGTACATAGGGACAATATAGTCCATGTTGTGATTAACCGGAAGGAGAATGTTCTACTCTCAGCGGTTGGCCGCACTATGCCGGTTTAATAAGAGATTTTGTTCAAAATTATAAAAACTATTGTATTTAATTTTGACGACATACATGACACGTTGTTCATAATAATTATAATATAAACGTTAATGTAAAATTAAAACTACTTCTTATTTATTAGCATATACGAGTAGCTTTTATTAATTTGACTTTAGAATTACGACTAAATCTTCTTGATGCGTATTAGTGTATGTGAACCCATTGTTATGGGATGTAACACAATATCGCCGCTTGTATGTAGCTTGGGCTCTGTATGGATACTTAGTATATCCACATGTGACAGTAGTACGAAGGACTTAATGATAGTATGCGCACACGAGATATGGAACATGCAATTTATATTAATTGTGACCCTTTATCTTCTGTCATAACTTACGCATTAGTGCATTTGATACTATATTACTTACACGAATATTGTCAAAATTTAGCTACGCATCCGTTTTTGTTAAACATTTTATTTACAAATACAAACATGTTTTCAAGAGCCACGGCTAAGGTTGGACGTTGCTCTCTGGGTCAGTATGGCGTTGCCTTGATTTTGTATTGTGCTGTAATAACTAGTATAACAGGTATAATTCTAATAAACGAGTCCATTATTGCATAATTATACAAGATGTGTTATTTTTTGGCGTAATTAAGACGATATTAATTTGTTTTATTATTTTTTTTTTCATATAATTACATCAATTGCCTGTGAAACCTGTGAATCTTCGTTAAAACAAAGATATTTAAATTTTATAGCTATGAATTTTATCAGACGAATTGACTGTATTTTGGAGATCTCAAAATTGGACCGTAGTGTAAACCTCTGATTTTTTTAAATTCATGTTAGGATTCTTTAATTATTAAATTGTGTTTAACAAAAAAAGACTTCAAAACCAGAAGCAGCAGAACCAGTTATTTTGATTTAAAATGATTTATCTGTGATTTATATTATATTATTTAATTATACTCTATATATATTATATATTTACCAAAGGGAGACTTTGTACAAAAGTCGATTGATTGGATACCTCTGTCCTATTCGTGTTTCAACCGTAAAGTAGTTGTGTTTGCATGGCTGTGTTCGGTTTGAAGGATGGGATATGGCGTGAATTTACTGAGTACGGAGGAATAACACCTGAGTCCTCAGAAATGGCAACGCATGGGGCGTATCATGGGCGTAACAGTATACTCTGTCATGTTCATGGTACAGCACATGTCTGTAGGCGACGGTTACCACTTCCCATCAGGTGGGCCATCAGTTTGTTTGCCATTCTAAGTTGTATAAAAATATATATATATTATATTCTATTAAATAGTAATTAACAATTATGTCCCAAAAAAAACGACTTCAATTGTGACAAACCCGGTTATTTTAGTCTAAAAACTAAACTAAGGAACCGATTTTGATTACATTTTCCTTTTAGACAAGAAAATAATTTGCAAATCGGTTTACATCTGACAGAATTATGACATATAAACATTAAAAAAATCCAACCGAATTGAGAACCTCTTTCTTTTTGAAGTCAGTTAAAAATGTTTGTCACTCGCTTTTTGTTTCGGAGGGTACGTAAAGTCACCATCGAGTAAGCCAAGTCAAAGCTCTTCATATCTAAATAAGGCAGTCTAGGCTGTTGATACCAAAGGGAGATAGTCTAATATGAGTAACATGGGGGAAAGGAGTTGTTAGTAATGAGAGCTTATAGCCCTATTGCTAGCAATATACCCTCTCAGGTCGACATCCATGCGGTTCCCCTTTGAAACCAACATGATTTATTCTTGTCGAATTCATCACGGTGAACCAACTGACCTGCATTCATTCTCACCTATCGTCTTCTACTGGTGCCCCTCCGGTGTATACCGATAGCACAAGCGGGGTTACCATTCCGTTTTCACTCATTAAATAAATATAAGTAACAGTAGTTATTTAAATAAAGTAAGTATACATACTCAGATTCTTCACAGAGTACCCTCATCAGACCCCTTCCGCGCCAAGCTGAGTGTGTAGAGGCTATTCTGACTTCAATGACCTTATCACATGATTCTGGAAGTTTCTCCCAGATCTTAGCCTCTCGATTCAAGTGCTCTAACACCTTCAGGATACGTCTGAATTTCTCATTTGGACAGTCTTCAGATTTGTCTGTGTAGTCTACTTCCTGAAACGATGTATAAATAAAGTTTCAGTGTTAGTACCTTAGATTTTTTTTTATTATTCTCATGCTGCAGGTTTCTAAATTGGTCACTTTGAGTAGTTCATCCTAAAACTATTTATTTATTATACAATAAAATAAATATTTTTTTAAACATATTTTCTGATAGGATCGAACGGTTAATTTAGCAACAAGTTACATTGAAAATTTGCATTTTCATATCATCAAACTTGTTTTTTAGACTTGTATGTAAATTAATATGGATGAAAAACAACAATTAAACGACAAATACGAAACGTTTGTATATCGATATGAATCACCTAAAGTGAACATACATAATTTGATCGCAAGGTTGCCAAAAGTATAACAGTAATACTATAACTGTTATTGACATAAACATTTAATGTGAACCAGTATGAACAACTACCATTATAGATGGGTGTATATGACCATAAACTAGTTTTTGTATACAATAAATGTATTCGAATACAAACAACTATTATATATCTAAGTACACATATGTATATTATTATGATTGATTTACAATCTATTTCTAGAATCTATCTGCAAATGTCATTGCGTAAAGTAATAAAATAGTATTATTATAGACAATAAATATGCTGATAAAAAGTGCTGGAGACGTGTTTTACGAAAACTTGTTAAAGGAGTTTTGAGTATATAAAATATTCGTTTTATTTCTAAATACAAGCCAATTATACATACATACATTTATAATAAATTTATCTGTAATAATTATTATAAAGACAGATTTATAATATTTTTATCCAGTGTCGTTTGGGTAAATACTTGAGACATAAAGGGAACGTGACACAAGTGTGTAAAGTCTTCAACTCAATCTTAAAAAATATCTCTGACCAGGGTAACGCAACACTCTGAAAGTATCACTATAGTGCAGGTATTGTTGCTTGAACCATGAAGCAATCTGTATAAATAGATAAGATAGTATTTATATTATCTGTGGTAAGATGATGCGGGAAAGGGATTATTTGTAACGGGAACTAGTGACCCTATTGCTATCGAAATACCCTGTTAGCTTGACCTCAATGCAGTTCTGGAAACCATAGTGCTTAATTCTTGTTAAATTCGTCACGATTGGCTAACTTTTATTTTCATATATCATCACTCACTGATGCCCCGCCAGCATCCATCGATAGCGCATGCGGAATTAACAATACCATGGTCGAGACGTAGTTACAAAACTACAACCAGCAGCGACGTTTGTTTGATGTATTATTTCTTTACATGTAGTTTGTAATCATAGGCACTTGCATTTTATTTGCATTGATAAGAAGTTTTAGAAGAGTTAGTGATTTTCCGCATTTTTCTCTAATTGCGATATTAAAGAACGGATCGATCGCGGGAACCATTGGAGCACATCGGCTGGTCAAGCGTAACCCTTTCCTTTTAGTCCTTGAGACCGAGATAAATTGATGTACTCGTTTTGTTAATTATGTATTTTTGCGTTGTACATATTTTTTATAGTTGAACGTATTTCGAAGCGTTGCCTCGTATATTTATTATTAGTTTAATTATTTAATTAACATGCGAATACATACAAAAACTTAAGAATTTTAGTATCACTTAAACCTCTTGGGCTTGTGTGTGGAACTTTACATTTTCTTCTCAAATAAGCAAGTACTGACATTATTATTCTGCTGTTTTATCAGGTTTGGACAGAAAATATGCTCTTAGTTTAAATTTCATGTTTTTAACATACGGTTATATTATTTATAAATTATACATTGGTAAGTAGTAATAACTACACTTTGCCTTGCAAAGAGCGTGGTGATGATCAAAATACATCGATAAATGATAAGATACACAGACAAACACAAAATTACATAATTCATATTCATAAAAAATATCTTCTAGAACAACAACAATCAAATTAATTATTAACCATTGAGTTCACATACATAGATGACGATGTATTTTTTTTTAATAATTTTTATTTAAAGGCCTTTATCTTATAAAGATATGTCTGCCCCATCATACACTTACCTTAATTATTGATTTGCCAAACTAAAACGGAGGAAATCATTTTTATAGAAATACAGCGTTTAAAGATTTTGTCGTTTTGGAATATGAATCTGCGAGTATGTTTAAAAGTAGACAAGATATCGGTCTATTTACACTATATTTCTGTATCTAATGCTTCTTTTTCTGTATTGTAATTTTTACATTTGGATATCATATGTTGCACATTATCCAATGTGTTGCAAACCTCACGATTTGGGTTATTTGTTTTTTCACAATTTTCATTACTAGTAATAGTTATAATTTGATGAATTAACTTTATATAAAATCAACATTGTATATGTAGCATTGAAAAATTTGCTGAGCAAATATTATATTATCTAATGAGGGTTGAGCGCTGTTGTTTGAGATACAGGTTTTATAACCTAGTTCAGACACAGATGTTTAAACTGATCCAAATGTACAAATGAATTTTTACCTACTTTTAATTTAATTTCTAGTGCTGAGTTTGTTACAGTCATGGTTATGCAATAAAGTCATTATTATTATTATAATTATCTGATGATATATATTCAATTAAGTGCTAAACATTTTTCATTCAAAAAAATGTTTAGGACTTAATTGTGACTCTAACGATTGAGTACAAAATTAACAAAGTAGTCACTCACATAGTCAGAAAAAAATACAGACAAATCGAGTATCTCCTCCTTTCGGAAGTTGCTTCAAATAACATTTTTATTACAAAGTTTTATTTCATTTGTTTCAGTATGTACTAAGTTTAGTCCCGACATAAAATAGGCTCACCCCTTTCTTTCCTGTGAGCGTCGTAAGAGGCGACTAAAAGAATTTAATAGTAGAGGGATGGGCAGCAGCGTCCCTCTTAAAATATCTCTAAAAGTCTAACTGCGGTTGCCAACTCGCCTGCCAAGCGTGGTAATTACTGGCAAAACTCCATTTATGGGGAAGGCTTATGTTTAGCAGTGGACATTTGACGGTTGAAATGAAATGAAGTAATTGTGTACTAAGTCTTTTCGTTCAAAGTTTGGAATTTTTAACAACTTGTTGGCGCCCGTAGCAACTACTGGTAAAACCTCCCAAGGCTCCCCAAGGTTCCGTGGATAATTAGCGTCGATAATTAGCAGCTGATATCATCATCATCTCGTGATGTAATAAATGGTGGATTTTATAATAAAATGTCATAATGCTATTTTGTATTTTATAATAACAAGTTATTTCGTTTATTATATTCCTATCTCGAACCTTGACATAATTAGATATTTATATCACAGATACCTAAATGACTGTGCTATTAATAACAAATACGAATCAATTTTAGAAGGAAAAAAACAAACAATAAGTTACGGTAGGTTCTAGTTGCCGAGTCATTTAGTTTATGGTGTTTTTTTTTCTCTGTGTCTCTTGTTGCTTTTAGAAATATATATACGGTTTTAATTAAAACTGATATTAGTATTCAATAATAGGATAGGGCCTTAGAAAAAAAGTAACACACTACACTGTCCAAGGTATATATATACACAATAACGTAGTGCCATTGGTACAGGTACAGGTTGTACTTTTTTCCAGATTTTTTTTTAAATTTGAGATCCTATTAATAAACACTAGCATTAAGTTTAAGGATTTTGTTGATTAAGACGTTGTATACATTCTTTAAAAAGTAAAAAGAAATGAAGCTATAACCTAACTGCGGGTGCCAATCCGTCAGTTAAGCGTGGCAATTAGTGGCAAAACTCTCCTTATGGGGAAAGTCTATGTTCGGCAGTGGACAGTTAATAGCTGATATGTGGATGATAATGACGAGACTCAGTATTTTGGGTTATGAACTTAAATGTTTTGCCTTCAGTGAGGATAATGATCATTGAAAGTCAGTAAATGAGCAGGCTGTTGTTACTATCATATATATTTCATATTTTTTACGGGAAAGGAAGGGGTGACCCATTCTATGGCGGGATCTCACGACAATATACGGGTGTAGTCTAAGTTAATTTATAAATATTCATTTACTAAACCAATTCGAACCAGAAACATCAAACTCGAAATCTCATTTAAACAAACCAAAATATTTACTACTAAGTACAGATTTTTAAAACGCTGAAAATCCGGAATTGGGGCCATAGAACTATAATTCTGTGAAATTACTGTTTCATGGACCATCATAAACTAAAGTTTTAATAATATTGACTTAAATCTATTAGAAAATAAGTTAATATTGGTTTTTAGAATAAAGATTTTAGCCATGTAGACCACCCCTTCCATTCCCGTGGATGTCGTAAGAGGTGACTAAGGGAGCTTAATATGGAGGGATAGGCAGTAGCGTCCCTCTTAAAACATCGCCAAAAGTCAAACTGCGGTTATTTACGAAATTGACATTGTCATATTTTAAATTAGACACAATGTTAATTATCATTTACATTATGATCATGCATTTTGTCTTGGTTTCGTATTTTACAAGAAACGTGATTTTTATAACAAGTAAGGTCTTATCACACCATCGTTCTTCACGATTTTATTCTCGTGATTTTAATGTGGAAATACATTTTTAAACTGAAGAAGTTAAATAAAATATAATTCATGTTTGGCAGTGATTTCCATAAGATATTGTCGAGCTCCGTAGCGCTGTGGTTTGCTTTGTGTAGATCAGGTTCTTGGTTTGATGTCAGATCGGGCCAAGCAAACGAACTTTTCTTAATTAGGCCTGAGTGTTCTGAATTGTGCTTTTAGATGTTCGTTGCTTGGTTCCTCATAACACAGGGTATTGTAATTTGAGGACCAGGTGATAGGTGTAGCTGCTCTCCCATCTCTGGACCATTATGTTCCTTTAGTCACCTCTTACGACATCCACGGTAAAGGAAGGGGTGGCTTATTCTGTGCCGGGACCACACGAAAATTGTGATTGTGTAGTATATAGTATATGCAAATAATAATTATCTTCCTAATACTAAGCTTGCCAAGTGACTTGGTATATTGTTTATTGTTATAATAACAATATTATTATAATAACAATTTAGTCTGTTACTTATTAGCCTTGATAATATTATAAATATGAAAGTGAGTTTGATTGTTCATCTTTTAACGATTTCACATCTTAATTAATTAGAATGAAATTTGGTATACCGTACTATATCAGATATTGAAGGGCATAAGCTACTTTTT
Source organism: Galleria mellonella (assembly GCF_026898425.1). NCBI lineage: Eukaryota > Metazoa > Arthropoda > Insecta > Lepidoptera > Pyralidae > Galleria > Galleria mellonella. The sequence continues at coordinate 1,975,851 of NW_026442023.1, forward strand.
ATTCCAGTTAGTAAACATGTCTCGGTCAAGCAGACGAAGTTGCGGATCAGAGCTAGTTCTTAATAATTTGTTTTTAATAATAACATAAATTTGTGGTAATACTAAGAAATTATCATGTCATAAAATAAAAATTTTCCATATCATTATGTTAATTAGGTTTTAGTTCTATCTATCTATAAATGGTGAGTGCATACCTCCTTGTAAAAGGTTGCTATGCGACTATTTGGTCAGCTACTGTAGACAAGTGTGTAGACAATGTGAATTATTAATAGAATACCTGATTGCAACATTAAATCACCACCTGCACGGAAGTGCTTGAGCTATTATTATTTTATACTACCTATAGGTACCTACACCTAAGGATGGCGTATCGACCTGACAACTGGTGTATTGAATCGTGATATGAGATTATATCCGTTAGCCACGTCAGGCACATTCGTGCATAACGAAGGTGGCCTAGAAACTCTTGTTTTTATAGGGCGACACTCTCATGTCAAGTCAAAGATTTTTTTGTAGTACTGAAAATATTATAAAGAAAATTTTACTCCGCAAGAAAAATATAAATTTTTGTGACCAAATTCACCGATCGAGTGAAAGACGAGATGTCTTGTCGATTCAATTTATTGAGCATATTTGGATTTATGGCCATGTGATTCCGTCATAGAATAGGCCACCCCTTCCTTTCCTGTGGGTGTCGTAAGAGGCGATTAAGGGAGGGCGAGGGATGGGTAGCAGCGTCCTTTTTAAAACGTCTCTAAAGCTTAACAGCGGTTGCCAATTCGCCTGCCAAGCGTAGCAACTACTGGCAAAACACCCCAAGGGAGAGGCTTATGTTCAGCAGTGGGCAGTTAAAGGCTGATATAATTATGATGATTTGGATTTAGCATGCATTGATTTACAAGTAAGTATATTTTGTTCTACCACAAGCGAGAGTTAACTCCGCAAAGAAAAATGCGATGAAAAGATTTTTTTGTATTTGTATAAACTTTAAATTTAATTTTATATATTTATATTTAACTTATACATTAACTCAAGGTTAATTTATATAGTGGTTTAATACATTTTCTGTTCTTTTGGCTTTTAGTTTCCTTTGCTTATTCTGTAGGAACCTGGTATAAAAATATTTCCAAAAAAAAAAAATTGCAAAATGGGTATTCAGGATTCTAATACATATGATGATGTCCATACCTCTCTCCTAGCAAGGCCGTTGATGACGACACCCACGAATTCTCCTTTCTCATCGACAGCTGCAACTGATATTCCCTGGCTGATGGAGCTCATTGAATACTCTTCTAATTCTATGCATCGTGACTCTGGTGTCTCTAGCAAATTTACTGCCAAGTTCATAGGTTCGTCAAGGAAGAAAAAACTGTAGACAAAAATAATAAAGTCAATATGAGTTATATTATTACGCCTAATATAATAATTGAAAATAGATAAAAAATTAAAACAATTGGACATATTTTTTACACGGTTTACTTCACATAAATATTTATTCAAAAAATAATTTTGGAAACTGAACAAAATACGCTAGTAGAGTAAAATAAAGTAGCGTAAAGTTATTTAAGAGTCGAAAGCATAGCCATGCAAACACAACTGCTTCACGGTAGATACACGAATGGGACAGAGGTACCCAAGCAATCGATTTTTGTACAAAGTCTCCCTCTGGTTAATTTAAGTATATTAATTTTTTTGCGTGATTCTCAGTTATTCTTATTAATAGATAGACGTTTTTCAAAACCTCAATACTTATGTAATCCGTATACAAATAATGTTACTGGCCATGATTTTAAATATTTATGTATAATTAAAACTTCGTTAACATTTTAATTGTAGTGTATTTAGCACTTGACAATAATTAATTACTAATAATTTTCAATATAATATTGTGCTTAGATATAAAACAGAATTCTTATTGACGTTTTCATAATTCTATATTCTGATATGAATTATAATAAGTTTTGCATGCATTTGAAATAATAATTATACGAAATTGCTGCATTGTATCAGATAAGGTTTTACCAGTAATTTAATTTAATAAATGTAAACGGTTTTAATTTATAATTAAATGTTTGTTTGACATGATAATTAAATAGTAATAAACATCTGTCTGTAGACACCTGATTATTGGTTATTTATTCACAGGTACTTTATAAACTTATATAAAGACCTAGATACACGTGGCAACTCCTTCTTGACTTTGCTATGATAGATGCTACTTGAAGTTTTCTGTGTACATTTTCGACAAAATCAGTACATTTCGTTTTTTTTTTAATGGATGAAAATAGTGGTAACCCTGCTGCTCTATTGAGATACGCTAGCGGTGCACCAGTATAATGAAGGAGAATAAAGTCAGATCGGTTGGCTCATCGTGATATCAGGAATTAATGATTTTGGGGGGAGGGGACTGTGTAATGTTCCCTAGTAAGATATGATTGTAGCATCGAAAGGGTAGAAGGGATTGTTAGCAATGGGGACTAGAGTCCCTATTGCTAGCAATATACAAGTACCATATCAGGGCGACCTCCACGTAATTCCCCTTAGAAACCATCATGGTCAATTCTTAGTGAATTCGTCACAATAAGACAACTGATCTACCTTTATCAGCTATTACCTCGCACTGGTGCAACGTCAGCGTACATAACCAATAGTACAGGCGGTATTATCGGCGGTAGGCGGCAGGTGTATCTAGTACACTGCGTACTAGATACACATTTTTTTTAATGGGTAATAAAGAAATGACAACCCCGACAGCGTTAGAGGTATACGCTGGCGGGGCACCAGTGAGGGATGATAGGTGACGATAAAAACAGGTCAGTTATAACCCATCGTGACGAATTGCACTAGAATTAACCACGATGGTTTCCAGGGTGAACCGCGTGGAGGTCGAATGGATCAGTTAGACCCCATTACTAACAATCCCTTTCCCCCTAGTACGCAGTATTAGATCTAATGAGTTGCAGGTCAGTTGACATGTGTGCAGTAGGACTATATATTTTTTAATAACCTTTGTTTGCACTATATCGTCTATATTAATTAATAAGGCACAATTTAAATAGAACATACTCTATGGAAAAACAGTCATTTTAAAGTATCGAATCTAAGAGTTAGAAGCCAATAGTCTGGATTGGTTAAAATCATGGTTGTCTCCTGATAGTACGTTATACTATATTTATGGTTGTCACAGGACACTCTTTGCTACCTATAGTATCTCTCAAATCACTAGAACACAGACTTTTCAGAATCTTATTCCTTAGGAATACCAAAGCATGAGGGATACTATGGGCGTCATAATTTACTATGCGATAGCTAGGACTACGATACTGTTTATGTCTTTAGGCGATAATTACTATTTTACATCCGGCAGACTGTCAGCTTATTTGCCATTACTTGTTGTATAAACATATTTAAATATCGAAGTATGCTGTTGCCGTAATTCTAAAATTTACTCTCATTAATTGTTTTATAATAAAGAATATTATACTCACTTTCTGAGGAACTGGAGAGCTGCATCGGTGTCTTCGGAAGTAATTCTGCGGATAGTATATGATGGCTGGGCCATCTTCCGAGGACGTAAGCCGAGCTCAGCCAGCTGAGCTGGTAGCTCGTCCCCGAGCTGAAAAAAAATAAAATTTAATAAATTTATTTTTGATATTTGTATGGGACTGAAATAAAAGAATCCTAAATTTTTTAAATAAAATATTTATCAATATTGCAACCAAATTACTGATGATCCAATTTAGAAGTTTTTTTTAGTTTGAAGTTGAATGTAGTAAGGAACCCCGATTATAATTTTTATTATGGAATCAATACAATTAAATTTAGCGTAGACTGTATATATACTATACAGTCAACGCTAAATTTAATTGTATTGATTCCATAATAAAAACATATAATATATAAACATAACATATTTAAGGACATATCCTTAAATATGTTGCAAAGAGTCAGCGGAAGCAGAGGCTTCAGAATCATTTCGTTAGACAGTTTATAAGGAAGATCTACTTTCAGATGTGGACAATAATGATATCAACCGGGCGTCATGTAATCCAAATATTATACATTTTTAATAAAAAGATTTTTAAGAACACAAAAATAATAAAATCAAACCTGAGCCAAATCACAATCACGAGCTAACTTCTTAAAGTTTCACATACAAAAGGTAATGTAAAATTCTAAAATTAGTAATCTTCGGCTGTCTTACAGAGTTACACTTAAAATATTTAAATGTTTTGTCTTCTCCTATTTCGTTATCGATGTTGTGATTCATGCATGGAACTAATTATGCCATGGTCATGGTAGATTATTTGTCTTTTGTTTTTCAGCTCGCGTTTGAATATAGAGATGTGATGCCTCAGTCTGATGTCACGGCACAAATGAACTAAATTGAATTTCTTGTCACGTCATGCCTGTAACGCGACACTGAAGGGCTATATGACACTTACGGAGAACAATACTAATTTATTATATTAATTGTCACCGCAGTGTTATTAAATATCTTGTTTTTAGTTGTATATGACTGGATAGTGTGTTACGCTTCTTTTGCAATTTTATAGTTGGTCAGCATTTTTTGCAGCTACTGGGTACTTACGATATATTAAATAAAATATTTTATAGTATCTCTTATGCCTTCTAGTAGCATAATATAAAAGATTTCGTTTTTTGTATGTGTATTTGCGTGTAACGGTTCCCAAAAACTATTTGCCTGATTTAAAATATTGCTGTAGAAAGCGAGAGACATAGGCTATATATGTGTTATTTTTGAAAAATTAGAGATTTGTACGAAAATTTTAAGAATACAACCCAAAGTATTAATTATATCTTTGATTTTTTTTATTTATAGAATAATGGTAGGATAAATTACTAAGTTTTCTATATGTAATATAATTTGTATTATTTACGCCCTGTTTAAAATATTTTAAAAAATTAATAGATAGATATATTTATTAACTTAATGTACAGAATCCTCAAGGATGGTAAAAACTCGAAGAGTGAAAGAGACATTATATGTTACTATTTAAATTTTTCACATATTTTTAGGAAAAATAGGTCCAGTATTAAATAAAAGCGTCGGCATTTTACTCATTATGATTTCAAAAGGGTACATTGAAAAAGAGCATTTAGACAATAAATTAAAATTTTCAAATACCCTCACCACTATGAAAATTATATTAGGACTGGAGTTAGACTTCTATTTTCATTTCATAGTTTTAAATATCTATGTAAGTACCATTAGCACATTTGTCTTATACCTAGGTATTGTAGGTTTGTCTGTGGACATTTTACATGGCATTCAGATCCAGTCGTGTTCTGTTACCTTGAAGTTAACTATTGGAAATTGTCTCAAAGCTTTGTCTTGTCCTTTCAATGCATTAAACTGGATATGCAAAATAGAGTCTTTCAGAAATCCACCATATTGTGTTAACATTTGTGTTTAAATTATTCTTTTTGCATAATGTTATCTACGCCACAGATAATATAAAATTATACCAGTATTAGTAGGTACCCACATTAAAAATGTGTTGCATAAAAAAAAAATTCCAACACTGAGTAATTAAAGCATTTATTAATAAAATAATAATTAACATAAGATTTAGCTACACGAAATATACAGTATTCAATCATAATAAAATTAATATAATATTAATTATCAAAATCGTAAACGAGTTGACAATTAATTATGTTATTTATTTATTTAATTTACACTTTATTTCACCATTTATAAAATAATAAATACATTTAATTTTAATGGAAAGTGATACAAAAGGCGGCCTTATCGCTAAGCAATGTCTTTCAAACAACCTTTGGGTAGAGGACATTGAAAAGAAAAAAAACATGTGTGTGACACAAAAATATACAAGAATTGAGAACGTCTTCATTTCAGAACAATGGTTCAGAACATAGATTAGATAATGTTATTTTTTTTTATTTCGTTCCGTATGGTCCAGGCATAGAATAGGCCACCCCTTCCTTTGGGTGTTGTAAGAGACGACTAACGGAGGGCGACTTAAGGGCAGCAGCGTCCCTTTTAAAACATCTACAAAGCCTAACTGCGGTTGTTAATCCACCTGCCAAGCGTGGCAACTACTGGCAAAATCCCCCAAGGGGGAGGCTCATGTTCAGCAGTGGACAATTAAAGGCTGATATAATATTTTTTATAAATATTTATTCCTGACTTATAAGTTATAAACATATGTCGTGAGATATGTTTACTGACCTCAATTAAAAACTAACTATACTATTCTCCATCCCATATAATACGTGTACACCAAAGTTCATACTTTTTTTTATACCACTGAGGTGGCAAACAAGCATACGACCCACCTGATGGTAAGTGGTTACCGTAGCCTATGAACACCTGTAATACCAGAGGTATTACGCGTGCGTTGCGATCCTGAAGAAACCTCTTTACTGATTGGTTAAGCCGTTAAGGCACTATCAACTATCAAACGAACAAACTATCTTTTATATTTATGATATTAGTAAGAATTTTATGTAATATTACGCGATTTTCTTAGTCAAGTTTGAACCTATTGTTCATGATTCTTTTAATCCATACTATGTTTTTTCTTTTAACCTATTGATTTCCTATATTGATTTATTCAATATTCAAATATTTGCTTTGGGGGGAAAGGGATTGTTAGCAATAGAGTTTGACAGCCCCATTGCTAGCAATATGCCTTATTAGGTCGACTTCCACGTGGTTCCCCCTGAAAACCATCGTGAACAATTCTTGTTGGAGTCGTCACGATGGGCTAACTGACCTACTTCATCCTCACCTATCATCCTTCACTGGTGCCCCGCCGGTGTATACCGATAGCGTGGGTGGGGTTACCATTCCATTATTATCCATTAAAAAAAATTGATTTTTTTTTAAACAAAAACCTTCAATTGTAATAAATTCTACTCTTAAAATAGTACAAAAAGTTAGTAGCTTATAAATTACTACCTATATATTGATACCTATTGGTATCAATTTATGTACTTATGTAAATATCGAATCCGTTTCTACAAGTATCTGTTAGTATTGCAGATTGATTTCAATTCCATTAAATGTATATTTAATCACGACTGCCATATTTTGTTCGTGTAATAATTATAAATATGTCTACTCGGACATAAGGATGCCTTTTAAATACCACTCAATTAATTTTATTGTTTGTTAAATATTTATTTAACATAGCATACCATATCAGCCGTTAACTGTCCTCTGTTAAAAATAGGCCTCCACCATAAGAAGGGAATATTATTTTAAATTTTTAGACAATTAAAACTTTTGGATTTATCCCGGCAATAAAAATATAAATATGAAAGTTTGTAAAGGTTTTTTTTTTTTTATACAACGTAGAATGGCAAACAAGTTGACGGCCCACCTGATGGAATGTGGTAACCGTCGCCTATAGACATGAACGGTGCCATGGACATAACAGAGTATACTGTTTCGCCCATGATACCTCCCATGCGTTACCATTCCTGAGGACTCAGATGTTATACCTCTGTACCCTGTAAATTCACGCCATATCCCACCCTTCATACCGAAACACAGCCATGCAAACACAACTGCTTCACGGTAGAAACACGAATGGGACAGAGGTACCTAAGCAATCGACTTTTGTACAAAGTCTCCCTCTGGTAAAAGGTGTTTCGATAACTGTCACTCAGTCACGCTAAAATGAAGATTGGTACATGGGGAGGTTATATCCTTTTTTTATAACACAGGGAGCAAACGAGCGTGCGGCTTACCTGATGGTAAGTGACAACCGCCACCCATGATCACGCAAAACACCAGAGGCATTGCAATTGTGCTATCGGCCTTTTAAAAAGGAATATGCACTTTTCTTGAAGGTTATGATGTATATGCTATATTATTATATATATATTCCTAATTTAACATATAGCTTATGTACTGACTCATGCGAATAAAGCCGCGGGAAACAGCTAGTTATTGTATAACTTCGTGTCTGGTTTCTGATAGTAGATACGGTTTATGCGTCACAAATGAACAATGCAAATTAATAGCTTTAAATTATCATACCCGAGTTGGCTGGTTATCACCGTTAATCGAGTTTATGTGTTGTAGAATACAGGATTTATCATAAATAGCCACGCTTGAGGAATAATTATTTATTTGCGTTTAAACAATATTAATTATTGGCTAGAACAAATATTATGGTGAGAATGCGCCGTTAGCGCAGGCGGGGTTACTATTCCATTATCATATATTAAAAAAATACTATCTTTAACTTTTAAATATTTTATTTTCTTATAAGTTCAATTTATTACTCATAGGTAATATTATATGGAATTTCATATAATTACGTATAATACGCAATACAACGGAAACAAGCAATATTATGTTCTTTAATCACGAGTAAATGTTTTATGTATGCAGAAATTCATAAGATATCTACTACTAGCTATTTACGTCGGTATTATTCCAAGAAATTTCAGTTAGGAAATGTATGCATGGTTGTTCTGTTTGGTAGGAAAGGCTTAGTAGTATATAATAATTAGTACTATATAAATAGTAGATGTATTGAATGGGTGATAAATACACTATATACATATATATATATATATATATATATAGAAATAAATAAATATATATATATAAAATTTTATAACTAATAAATACATAAATAAATACGTGTGATTTTCGATAACATTCGATGATTGACCAGTTCTTCAGTATGACGATTCAATAATCAAATATATATATATATATATATAATTGTGCACCCAATAAGGATGAATTCAAGTTACTTGATCCAATGTGGCGAATTCACTAGGAATTTATGACGATAGTTTTTATAGGTGAACTTCAGGAGGTGGACCTATTATATTGCTAGCAATAGGGATTATCAATCTAATTACAAACACTTCTTTCCCGCCTAATAGATAATATTAGTTGCTATATTATGTTGCCTGATCTTATCTCAGAAATATGAGTATGTAGGTACCTACACTACTGTCTGCCTGTTAGTCTGAGGACTCCAATTACAAACATATCACTAGACATACAAAAAAAATATGAAAGATTGTTACAAGTAACCGTTACGTTTCATCAGAATTCATCTGATTTGGTTTGGCTCGCAATTGTTATCACTAAATGATTTTTTTTTAAATTTGATACACAGATTCATTATTTATTGTAAATTAAAATTATAAAAAGAAATAAAAACTTTATGTTTGTCATAGATAAAGTTAAAAAGTACTCAATTGAAAAACTAAAAGGATAGCAAGAGATATAGTAAAACATACCAAGAAGTAAAGGCTTCTTGATATAATTTTTTTTCTCTATCCATCCTGAATAAAACGTAGTATAAATATAGGCGATTATATTAGACATAAAGATAATTTTGTATATATCTTTTACACAATAGTTAATATATAATATACTTATTTGATTAACTTATATGATAAACAATATAACAGTAATAAATATATCTATCTTAGGTACATAAGTTATTTGTCCTAGATACTGTAACATATCCATTATTTATGGACTCTGTATTATTATATGACGTTTAAACATTCGATAAAGCAAGGATTCAGGAAATCAATAACTAAAACAATGCCTTAACTAACCATATAAAGGACATAACATTCATTACTAGGAATAGGAAGTAGTCGATCACCATTGGTAGTACCTGTAGACTAGTTTGATTAAATGATACATATAAAATCCGTTTTTATATACTCGGCAAAAACATATCAGAGGGAGACATTTTACAAAAGTCGATTGCTTGGGTAGCTCTGTCCCATTCGTGTTTCTACCGTTAAGCAGTTGTGTTTGCATGGTTGTGTTTCGGTTTGAAGGGTGGGATATGGCATGAATTTACAGGGTACAGAGGAATAACACCCAAGTCCTCAGGAATGGCACCGCATGGGGGTTATCATGGGCGAAACAGTATACTCTGTTATGTTCGTAGTACTGCTCATGTCTATAGGCGACGATTACCACTTTCCATCAGATGGGCCGTCAGCTTGTTTGCCATTCTAAGTCGTATAAAAAAAAATCATAAATAAAGAGATATTCCTATCAAATTTAATATTTATTTTAAAATTAGATTTTTATCTGCTTATTTGTACGCGTTGACTTTAGAAGTAGGAAAGTTAATGAAATAAACCATTTCTGGATGAGATAAAAAATACACTAGATTTAAAGTAATACTTTCAAACATATAACTGTAAAAATCGCATCCAATTTGGTGCAGTTATGGTGCAATGATTGCAAGAACAAACATACATAAAGCCAGATAAAATTTGTGAAAAAATATTATTTTATCTATTGATCTTATTAAGACCTCACCTTTTAATTATTCTTAAAAATCTCTCATGTACAGATATTGTCTAGTTACAATTTTATTATATTAATAAGATTTGAATCCATACTAATATATTATAAATATCTGTCTATCTTTCTGTATGTTTGTTCGGGCATCACTTCAAAACTACTGTACCAAATTAGTTGTAGTTTTCACAGTTGTGATTCTTGAAGGTTTAACTTAAAATATGGTGTATGTTGCATCTTTTTACGCCATTTAGAAGATATTCACTTGGTTTTCCTAATTCTGAATAACAAGCGTATGAAACAGTGGGCAAAAGCTAGTGTAAAATAATTAAAATTACGAGTGCCTGCTTCAACGTAAATGTACAAAGATCTCTCGTCAAGAGTTTCCTACTCCTTTTCTCTCGTGAAATGACATTCTCGAAAGCGGAGTGATTAAAGAGAATGTTTAAATTGGATCTAAGCTTTAGTTGATTAAACTTAAAAGGATATTTGAACTTCGAGTTTGACTTCTTAAATTATTGAGATACCTTCATGTGAAATTGACAGTAAATTATATTTTAATCTTTATTTTAAAAATGTAATTACTGGTTTTAATAAGCTGGTTTCTTTTTTTGGTTTTATATATAAATAAAAGCTAGAATCGATTTAATTTTAAAATTTCTTGGTAAAACATTATAAAGGAAGAGATTCTTAATTGTTTTCTTTTTAGTATTATTTGTATGTTCCTTAAGTGATTTTTTTCTTAAACACAATAACATATAATTGTAAAATTGATGAAGATCGATTTAGATGATTCTTTTGTAATTAACAGGGTTTACATCCGTGTAAATCCGTTTAAATATTTCTGTTAAATAAAATCTAAAATTATTGCGAGATCTCTTCACAAACTTTTCTTATCATTACGAATATTGTAAACGTGAAAGTGAGTTTGTTTGTTTATCTATTTATTTGTTACTTGTTGGTGCTTTAAGGACTCTACTGATCATCATAAAATTTGGCAAATACTATTCGATTATTTATTCTAATTATTCATATATATACATTTCAGTTACGCGAATGAAGTCACAGGTAAAAGAGAATTTTACTTATTGTGATCGGATAGATTATTAAGTATGTTATTTGAGAGATGACTTAAGAGCCTTTGAGATGAGCCCAAGAGTGCACAATATTGAAACCTTCAAGAAAAAAGCATATTTCTTCCTAAAAGGCCCACCATAGGCACTCACAATATTGTGAGTGCCTATGGGCAGCGGTAATCATCTACTATTAGGTGAGCTACATGTTCGTTTGCCCCATTATGTTATTAAAAAGTCAGGTGCATGCAGAAAACGAGATGGAAGAGTAAGAAAGAATAATTTTGGCTATTTCGTTCTCTATACCTAACCTTGTAAGGGGGGAGGAAAGGGATTGTTAGTAATAGAGGCTGAGAATTCCATTGCTAGCAATATACCCAACCAGGGCGGCCTCCTCACGGTTCTCCCTGGAAACTACATGGTTAATTCCTGATGCATTCATCATAATGGGCTAACTGGCCTGTTTTCATTCTCATCTATCACCCTTCACTGATGCTCCGTCAGCGTATCCCGTTAACGCAGGCGGGGTTGCCATACCATTGTCACCCATAAAAAAAACCTTGTAAGGGATTGGTGTAAATATAGATAGATATGTCGAATATAAATGCAAATCTATTATATATTTAATTGGCCTTGATAAAAATCGTATAGTACGCTTTGAATTCTGAATGAATTTGTAATGGATACATTTTGCGTACCTACCTACCTAATTGAATATTTATTATGTAAATTATCAATTACAATAATTAAATAATATGTCAACCTTGGTGGTGTACTAGTTGAACACATTACAACTATTCTGATAGTTGCAGGATCGATCCCCGCACCAGCCCGCATTCTGTATTCATAGAGTAGAAACTTGTTATTATTTTATACAATTTATATGTTGCTACTTAATAAAATTTTACTATATGGATATAGCTATATTTCGCGGTTTCGCCCGCGGAGTTTACTAAACTAAAACTTATAAAGTAACCTGTGTGCTAGAACAGATTGTAACTTACTCGATCCAAATTATAATTCAATTATCGTTCAGTAGTTTTTGCGTGAAAGAGTGACAAATATCCATCCATTCTTACAAATTTTCACATTTGTCAAATAAATAGGATATATAATTATAAAATTAGAGTGTTAGTATACGTCTGCATTTCCAACGTAAAATATTTACAAGTAACGTATTATGTATCTTATGTCAAAAGCTTTATTAAATTTGGAACTAAGTTGTTATTCTCTTAGTGTCTTATATGTTTGATCTACTTTTTGTTTTGACAATCAACAAAAAAAAAAATTCATTGTTTTTGTCTACCCTAATGGGAGACAGGCGTGATAGATGTATGTAAAAAAAAAATACAAAATTGCATAGCACCTATTGTATTTTGAAATATTTTGAAATATATTATTATTTAGTATATATATATATATATATACTAAATAATAATAAATGTAATAAATGTGTAATGTAATAAGTACATACATAAACAAACACATACACAATGTACAAACGAATCGAATATTTCTGATTTTTTATATGAATTAATTTTACTTAGTCTGCTTAAATACAGCTACGTATTTTATATTGAATTAATAAACTAACCGGTATAAAAATAAAACGCATAAAATATGTGTCAGTATAAAACGTCATTGTATGTTAATTTTGTTACTTGCAAGGCCGTTATAGCGAAAGGCGATCATCGAACTTAAAACCTTGGTATTGAACGTGAACGAGGTCCTCTCACTGAGCCTTCGGAGTATTATCTGCGTATCTTATATTAAGTATAATCTTTTTAACCTTAACATTAAATAAAGGAATATTTTTGAACCTTTTATTCAGCGCTCTCTAGTTCTAAACTAAGCAGAGCTAGAACTATGGAAATTTACAATTGATGGATTTTTTTTTTTTCATTAATACATATATATTGGTCGTGTAGTCCCGGCATAGAATAGGCCACCCCTTTCTTTCTCGTGGCTGTCGTAAGAGGCGACTAAGGGAATGCGAGGGATGGGCAGCAGCGTTCCTTTTAAAACATCTCCAAAGCCTAACTGTGGTTGTCAATCCACTTGCCAAGCGTGGCAACTACTGGCAAAACCTTTAAGGGAGAGGCTTATGTTCAACAGTAGACAGTTATAGACTGATATGATGATGATGATACATATTATACATAAAAGACAGCTGGAGAGTCTCACGAATAGAATTTTTTATATTGTGCGGGTATCGAATCCGCGACCGTTGGAAGCGTATGTTAAACCGATATCATCAGTCGTTAAATAAACGTTGCATTTGTAGAATTATAAAAGGTACATCGGATGTCTTTATAGTTGCGTTTTTAACCTTCTCTAATGCACGACTTTTTTAAGAAAATTTTCGTAACTCATTATTATTGTAACATGATAGGAATAATATTTTGCAACTAATTATAGTCCGATAGTGCTGGTTGGTCGCATCTTTTATAGTTGTTTATTAATACTTAAGTAGATCACTGATTTTATGTCTTGTTTTGTAAATTAAATAGTTGAATTAAAATCAATAAAATTGTATTTAATTTAAAATTTAAATAGGCAATTTATCAATAAAACTAATTCCCCACGGTATGTAGCTCTGTTGTCAACATAAAAAAACCACTGAATTACTATTAAAACTATATCTTGTGTTATTTGTTTAATGAGATTACATTGATTGATTGAGCTCAAATTTGCATGTATTTTATTCAAGTAAACTATTTACGGTTCAGTTCCAAATTCAATTTCAGTTGAGAAGAACGGGTAAGAAACTCAGTTATTGCTATTTTCAAACAAAGTTGAGTTTACAAAAAAGACAATATATATCACAAACTTCATATATACTTAAAAACTACAATAAATTGCAGTATTCTTGATTAGACCAGTTCGTAAAAAAACATTCACGAGTATGACGAATAAGCCAGCCATCGTTGTGTTCAACCATATTATAGCTCAATAACCCGGATTACCACGCCGCCTTCAGTCTGGACATTGTAGTGAGCATGACTTCTTTCAAGATACTGGACTATATCAAAAATATTGACATCAAATTGAATGCCACAATCAGTATACCCACTCATAACAAATATAAAATGGTATATATATTTACAGTATTCAATAATTGGAAAGTCTAGTTCAAATTCAGAGTAAGAAAAAATGCGACCACTAGGGAGTTATAGACTTCAAAAAACATTAATTTAAAGTAATTTACTCGTAATAATAAACTGAAATTTTAACATTTTGGAATTTTTAAAGTTTTAACTTCTAAAATCATCATCGCTGTTGGGACAGTTATTCTGTTAGCTAATGTTTCGATTTATGTTTTTATTTGTACATTTATAATCATTGATAATCATAATTAAAACTGGAATGTAATCTATCTTAAATAAAAAAAATAAAAAAAACACGATGTCCGTCATATAAAAACTTATAGTCAAGGTCATAAATGTTTGATATATTATTACAAATAATAAAGTATTAAATATATATTATTAAATTAATAAATATGTATGTGTGCAGTATCTATTGTATACATACTCATTTAATTACCCAACTAAGGTAATAAATATAATTTTGTACAAAAAAATTATAAATCTAGCTCTACCTGCAATTTTGCGTGCGTATAACTATTTTTTTCTGACATCCTAGCGTACCCATTTTTTATTCGATAATAACGTATTGTTGCATATTTGTACAAAACACGAAAAAATAATTAATACACGTCACGACTGTTTAATTACTTTAAACTGGTCCTAATTATTACATAAAACAAAGCATATCGATTGCTAATCGGAACGGCGTTTAAAAAATACATATACAATCTATCTAGATATTTATTGTGCACTAGTTTTTTGCTCGCTACTTCATACATGTGGATTTCAGAAGTAGGAAAATCAATTGAATAGATCACTTCCAGATCGCGTATCGAGTATCAACATATTTATTGATTGATTATTGATTTTAAGTTAGATCTTCAGAAATACAACAGTGGAAATTGTATTCAATTTAGTGTAGTAGTTTTTGTGTGATGCCGAAACATACAGATAGACAGATCAAATTATTGTTTTGGCTTCTATGACTCCTATTTAAAATCTATGTAGTTTTTTTTAACATATTCCATATACAGACGTAGTCTAGTTACAACTTAATGATATAAGTAAGATAAGGTAATTATATATTGTGGTTTTAAACGTCGGTCGGTAGGTATTGAGATAACTAAGCGCTTTATCATAGACAATTTAAAATCGTAACTTACGTTAGTTATTAATTATAGAATAAGCCACCCCTTCCTTTTCTGTGGGTGTCGTAAGAGGCGACATTAATGGTCGAGAAATGGGCAGCAGCGTCTCTCTTAAATTTCATCTCTCAAAGCTTAACTGCGGTTGCCAACCTGCCTGTCAAACGTGGCAACTACTGGCAAATTATATAAATGTATATATTTATACACATTACATATGCCTACAGGGCGGTTTTAATGCCTGATGGCATTCTCTACTAGTCTACTCTCGTTGTTTAGCGTAACGAATACGCTAAATAGGGAGAGTAAATGGCTGTGCATTGTACTAATAAAATCAATATAAAGTATATAAGATATCTTTGTACAAGTATGAACCTATAGACCGATTTTGATTATTGTTTTTTATCTAAAGGGTATTGGTGTCGGTTTTATCAAGATTGAAGTCCGGTTTTTGCGGAACAAAATTTTAAATTACGTACGTAAACAAACAGAGGAGAGAAGAAAATAAACGTTTCACGGAAACATTGTTATATTTGTAAACGGAACTAAATTCCTACATCCTTATGTCAAGGACTTTGCCTGGAGCTTGTGACTATTAATGTAGCCTAGTACCTCATATCCTATCTGTTACCATATCAAGAATACATTGTTTCGAATTTTGCGAAACACACCTCGTTTGGTCACGTATTTTATTTACATATAAATAACACATTTTATAATAATACCTAATTTAATTTTGTAATTTCAATGTAGTAAAATCATAACTGTAAGAAGTTGTTTATGTATTTATATAAAAAAGCTGACCCCGCAAACTTCGTTTTTCTCCTACCGCCATCTACCGGGATATTTTTTTTCTTATCTGGATAAAAAAAAAAAATATATATATATATATATACATATATATTAAGAACGAAGAAGAGGCCACTACAACAAAGAAGACACCACGCCGGCATACACAGACCACCAGTGTATGCCGGCTCAAGAACCCAGCGACCTGGAGGTAGTTGCCTCCGGAGATGCAGCAGGGGTAGAGGGGTTTACCCCGAGGCCCCTACCTCGCCCGCCTACACAACAAGGCGGGCAAGAAGACCTGATTGATTGAAAAACTATCCTATCTCTAAAGTTGGAGCTAACAATACACGCTGACAAAGTTTTATTGAAATCGGTTGAGCGATTTAGGGGATTAGAGTGAATGGAGTTAAGTGTGAATAAATATCGCGACACGGGACTTTTATATGTTACGATATTGGATCCCAAACTTTTAATGTGATAATATGAAAGAAATATCCATTTACATATTCATCAGATTTTAGGTACTTATAAAGACGTCCACGTAACTCTCCTTTATACGACAGTTATGTAAAAGAAAGCATATACGGTATGTAATTCGCATTGTTTTTGCAATAATAATGGGAAAAGATGTGAAAGCTAATAATAATGTGGTAACATTTTAACGATTCCAGTTACTTATATTAAGTGGAATTTAATTTAAAAAGATCTTTTGATATTTTTAATACACCTTTGGCATTTTGGGTGGGATGGATTAGTCGAAACTTTATAATCCAAGCATTTTTAAGTGGTCCTTAAAAAAATTTTACTTTCATATAGTTTTCTGAAAGCCATTAGGGTCATGCTTCAGAATCGACCCCGTTATTTTTTGCCTATTTATAAAAAAAAATCTATTTTACTCACAGTCTGTATTATACCTGTAACATTTTATTAACGTTCCACTGCTGGCCATGAGTCTCGATATAGTCAACTCAAAGGGCAGAGGAGAATTGAAGCCTACTATTATCATATTAGCCAAGTAGCTTAACCAGGTTTTGACGAGTATTCAGTTTTTTACACTGATAAATTTTTGTTTCCCTAGTCCTAGTGTTTCTAAAAATTTTCTCATAATCTTAAAAATATCAAAAGTACATAATGTAAGTATACTTATGTACCAGTGTCCTTACACTTGGCATTTACACCTGTTAACATAACACTAATTGATCGACTATAACAATCAGTCTTGTTTTTTGTGCTCGTTTGGATAGATACCTACATGATTAATCATATCTACATTGACAGTCAGCGTACGGAGTCAAGCGATTGTTATCTTCATTGTCTCTGTTCAATTACAGCTTTAAATCATCTTTTACAGTATAGTCATTAAATTGCGTCTATCCATATTAATCAAAGATACACCTTTTTACACAACGATAACTGTCGACCTATCATATATTTACTCATTTATTATTCATATATTTTTAATGAAATAACATTATCAGTAGAATATTTAAGTTTGAAATTTGTAAATAAAAGAACGAGTTCTAGCGGGCTTACTTTAATAATTATTGGGGTAAAAAGATACGAAATCAGAAAATTATTTCTTTAATCGTTAGACATTAAAATGAAAATAAATAAATGATATTTATTTATTTATAGGATCGCCAACATAAGATACAGCGAAATATTTCAATACAAAACACTAATAGATCAGGTCTAATTGTTCTTACATTTAGAGTCAAACATAGCATGCTTTGTGTTTGAGGAACATTAATAAATGGAATTAAATTAGAACATGTTAATTAATTAATAAAAAATATTAATAAAATGCACAAATGACGAAAATTATTATTATATAATCACAACAATAATCTTCAATGGGGTAGTCAGAGACTTTTATCAACTAATACCGTTGTGAAAAATGTATAATATCAAGCGACATGCCAATATCGATGTAAATAAAAATCAATTGTAAAATGTATGACAACGTATCACTTCAGAACGACTGCACCTATTAAGCGATTTTTTTTGTTGAGTTTGTAGTTGTCAGGTTGAGATTTGTATGAAAGAAAATGTTAAAAGAATCGTACGGAAATGTAAAAAAAATAGTACACCAGTACGAAATCAGAGATGGCAGCTAGTTTTCAGAAAAAACAGTGGAATATCTATGGTGATTGTAAAGCTTTATAGGTGATGGTATAAGAATAGTGGACTCTTTTTTTACTTAACTTAAAGCTTAACTGCGGTTGCCAAACCATTTGCCAAGCGTGGCAACTACTGGCAAAACTGCCCATGCGTTGGCCTGTGTTCAGCAAAGGACACTTAACAGCTGATGTGATGATGATATTGAAATAGGAGGAAACAATACACATTTACAAAATCCTGTTAGAATCAGTCGACCGATTTCAGGAATCAGCGTGAATTTACAGCGTGACATGGGATAATAAGTAAATATTTGTTATTTCTATATATTAATGTGGGTACTTATTTAATAGTATTAGGATAGAAAGTGTGTTTTTTTTAATACTACGAAGATGACAAAGAAGTAAAATAGTAGCCCTGATAGTAAAAATATAATCGAATACAGATTATATAATAGAAATATATTCATATTTTTTCGAGCTTGGACGCTGTTGTTTGTTGTTGTATTGTTTTTATGATTGTTTAAACACGTAAATACTTTCTTATATTGTATCTTAAAAAGTTTTCAGTAAGTACTTAGACTAAATTAAAATATATACGTAATTGAATATTCTTTAGTTATATGTATTTCTCTGAAACAGATTTATCAGTAACTTATTATTTTTAAGAGCAAAAATAATTAATGCTATTGATATTTTTTTATCTATGCAATATTTTTTGATTAATGAGTACCTAAACTTAATATATTTCGGAATTTTTTGCTGTAATTATTAATAACACGGTCGTGTTTAATTAATACCAACTTAGAGGTAGTAAAATAATTTATGGCTTAATTACTTCATGTCACATTATATTTATTTATTATAGTTACTCAAGAGTTACTCATTATTATGACAAATTTTGACATCAATTACAATATAATGTGTTCAAGTTCTTATTCAATTAATTAACTTGTAAGGAAAGGGATCTTGCATTTATTTATCATCATTGTAAAAATTCTTTATTGAATTAATTATTTATTGTGTTGTTTAAACATTCCTTACCGTATACTTATCAATCCTTGCATTTTCGTGCTCGAAATGTCCTTTCTCCTTCAAATTCACTACATTCCTTCCACTAGTAACAGCCATATTGTAAAAAAAAAGTTGAAATTAAGAAACAATTAGATCTGTCACTTTTCGCGCGTAAACTCTGATGTGTTCGCAAAAGGCTCTCCCGCGTTCCTCGATGGGATCGCAACGAGATTCCAAGTTTGAATGGTTGCGAAATAGCTCGCTTCATTTTATATAAAAGCTGTGTGCACGGAGATACGTACGCGCCCCCGCGCTCCTATTCCTTTCATTATTCGCCTATGGAGCCAGTGAGCGTGCTCTAGTTTCAATTACTATTTTGAATAAGTACTCATGCAAACTGAAATATTTCATTTTTTGTGCATTCATACTCTGAACATCTTTTTTTTTTTCTGATGGCCTTAGTGGTGTAGCGGTTTAGCTCTTTGCGTCTCGTATATTGGATATCTCGGAATATGTTAGACATAGACTAATTAGCACAGTGGTTTATCGGTATTCTTACAATTATGATAATATTGCCTAGTATCAAACTGAAGACTATCGAAGTTTTGTGTCGGGTTAGTAGACCACTAGGTCGCGATGAAGATTGAACTCAAATAATTAAACATCGTGGTACATTTTGCTCTTATTTTGCTATGTAAAAAGTGGCATAAATTGTAAAGACAATCACTTGATTTAGATCATGTGTTTAAAGATTTTGCTTAACAATAAATGCTTCTATATTATGCTTCGCAAAAAAAAAATGGTGGCTTCAATAGTCACAAACAAGTCAGAAAGAATACATATTCTAAAAAGAATTATCCAAATCGGTTTAGTATAGACGACGACATATATATATATACAATCGCTGAAGTCTTTTAAAGCAGGTATCATAAAATTTTATTCTGAAAATCCCTCTTCATTGAGCCAATTGTGAATATATGTATTTGTTATGTATATATGTATGTGTATGTATGAGTGTATATATGTATATGTATGTGTGTGTGTATGTATGTATATATATATGTATTTATGTGTGTAAGTTTTTATTTATTTATGTATTAATGTTATATTATTATTCATATACTTTTATTATTTACATATGAAGGTGTATACAGCTGTTTTTATTGTATTATATATTCAATTTTTTACTGGGTATTATTTAGTTTATCTTTAATTGTACGGTTATTACCCTTATATATTCTACAGTTTTCTTTCAGCTTCTCAAAGGTTGACTGTAAGAAATCCCTTTATGGGATAAGTCCGCCATTGTATATTAAATCATTTACCAGTTTTAATCTGAGTTATGAACAATAAAGATTTTACAATACAATATATTATATGCTGGTTATATTTTTCAACTAATTTAACTATCGGAACTAGTCTAATTCTTGGTCAATTCATCACGATAGGTTAACTGATCTGACTTTATCTTTACTTATTTATCATCATTAACGTATACTCTGCTAGCATAAACCAATAAAACAGAGGGCCTACCATGAAATTGTTTTCTGTAATTTTGGGGCCGAACAAAACACTAATTTCATATAAAAATTACATATAATATGGTGTATATTATATGTAAGTTTAAAGATATTAAAAATGTTAAAATATCGTTCTTTTGGATATTTATAGTAGGATTTTTGACGAAAGAAAAGTTAAGTAAAAATACTGGACTGATTTTGGTAAATATAAAAACACGAAATTGAAATCTAAAATTAAGAAAACAGACAGCTAAATTGTGTTTTCATTAAAATTGGTTGGCAGGTTTTGACGAGACATACTCGATGCCTGTTTATTTGCCACTTAATTAATGAATAAGTTTAATTTAAATATATAAAGTATGTCGTAGACTTATCTTACAAATTACAGGAGCAAATATGTGTGTAAAATATGCGGTTTAAAAAGTGAATATATACTGTATCTCATATAAATTCTCCTCAATAGTGTTAGCAAATTATAATCCAAGTATAATGTAGAGATAATCTAACCATTATGTACCTATTTATACCGTAAAAAAGTCAAATTAAAGAGCAATAAGGTTATATAAAAAATAATCCCTGTACAAAGAGATTGTTATAGACTCAATAAATGTACTATCTAAGATAATAAACAAGAGAGACAAGTGTGAGTAGAAGTCGAACCTGGACGGTTCTAAATTGATTTACTCTAAAAGTTCCAACCGCCCGGACTTTAATATTGGCCAACTTTGGCCAAATATATTATACCAATTTTCGGTAACAAATGATAATAATTGTAATAGAATGATCAGTATCGTTTAAATATGTAATTTTGTTACACATTAAACCTTTAGTTCAAAAAGTGATTATAGCCAAAAAAAAATTGCCATGAAATTCGACTGTTTCTCTTTCATAAATTATTTAAAGCATTAGCACTTTTATTAAAATATTTTATTTACACATTAGTATAAGTATTAGTATTTTACTCGATCGGGAATTCCGTCATGGTTAAAATCTTTGGAATTAATCTAAAATTGTGATATAAACCTAAACACAAAGAAAAGTATTTTTTTGGTCATGAACGCTTTATAATCCAAACGGTCTTGCCCGTCGTTGTTGGAGGACGTATCTACACGTCAGTGCAATGATGAGTTTACTCGTCACCGGATAGCAATGTTTAAATATGAAAAGACGAGTTAACTCGTCACCAGTTAGCCGCTGTTATTTACAATAGTGCCGGCTTGGCCCATTGGGCCTAAATTTCAGGTTATGGAATGAGCTCCCTGCCGAGGTTTTCCCGAGAGACTACAGCATGGGGTTCTTCAAAAGGGGGTAAAGAGGTTTCTTCAGGGTCGGCAACGCGCGCGTAATACCTCTGGTATTGCAGGCGTTCATAGGCTACGGTAACCGCTTACCATCAGGTGGGCCGTATGCTTGTTTGCCACCTCAGTGGTATAAAAAAAAAATAAATTTAGTGACGCGCAGGCGGCAGCCGTAAGGGGTTGTGGATGAACCCGCTGTCTGTCGTCACCAGTCAGTGACGTCACCAAAGTGTTAAATAAATATATATTAGTCCCTGATTTGACATATTTCTATTTCTAATTTCTAAAAGTAAGACTTCGTTCAAATTCGTTTCATAATTTAAGTACGATGTTACTGACATAGTGAGTAACGAACATTCAAACGTCTTTATACATATATTTCCAAATACAGCATCAAAATATATAAAGACATATACAGTATTAGTATAAATACGTCACGTAACATACATAAAAAAAATAAAATAATACAAGTGAATTCAGAACTTGACATTTTTAAAGTAAATTGAAAACTCTTTTGTATGTATTTAGGCAATTAAAACTCATAAGATACTGCGTGTTTTTGTGGCTATGAAACTATACAACAAATAAATACGTTCGCATCATTGAAATTTCAATACATACCTTTATTTACTTTTACATCATATGCTCGTATTTACGATATCTGGCTATTATATCACTAGTGTTGGCTTGTGCTAATCATAAACCTTTAAGACTAAATCTTTTATAGTATCTAGTATATTAAGTTGTAAATATACTAAAGAACTCGTGTATATTTTGTCAGTAAATTTGAATAAAACTCGTTAATTACTTTTCGTAGTTCTTTTTTTTAAGATAGAAAGACTTGCTCTTATTTTAGATAGATTTTACTTCGTAAAAAAAAATAACAATTTTAATCGTGATAAAAATACGGGGCTAATACAGGAGTTTATTTTATTGATTGCCAAAAATGAAAAGGACATAAGCTACTGTTGTATTATGTTGTAAAATCTTTATTGTACATAATTCAAATTAAGCACTAATAAATGATTTAATATACAATATATTATACTGTTAATTCTGGTTAAAAAATACTTCGTGATTGAAGTTGTAGAAGTAAAAACTATTTCTTCTATATTTTTTTGATCCTCATCATCATATCAGCCGTTCTGTCCAATACTTGTAAATTAGAAATCCTAAAATATCTAATTTACAAATATTTCCTGTTTACAATATTTTTAATAATAACTTACAATATTATTGTTTTGACTTTAACAATTTTATTGGGTTTTCTACTACCATTATCCACACAAATATACACAAAGTTGCAAGTAAAAGTTAGTAAGGCATCTATATATACTCGTATCATCTATATATATAAAGAAAAATATCGAATATGAAACATAGTAGGTTAAATACCTACTTACATTTTATCAGTACATGTCGCGCTAAGCAATAATCACTCGCACACAGTAACAGTCGAGTTCAAGATTCAAGTGCACATAATTGCGTTATAATTGTCGTTAGTATAATTAATACTGTGTTTATATCAGTTTAACAAAGATAAAATCGAGTTCTGAGCAACCAATATCATTCTGCACCGAAAAAAAATTCTTTATTGCACTTGTAAGTTACATATAAAATAATGTATTTATAAATGTTGTGAGCAAGAGTGGACTTATCTCTGATAGAGATCTCTTCCAGTCAACCCAATGCAGTGAGAAAGAATATCAAATGGGCAGCTGAAGTGCTACAACTATTTATACATAAACAAATATATAGTTAAAAAATAAATAAATACATATACTATAAATAAATATAATACCTACGTATTTATATAATAAATGTGCAAATAAATTAATATAGTTTTTACATTAATATAGCGATTGTTATAATAAATAACCGAGTATAAGACTACAATTCCTGTATTATATAGAGTGAAAAAATAAATAACAATCAACAAAATTACAAAAAAAAGTTCAAAATTTGGTGAAGATATCACATAATAACATTATGCGATCACGGGGCCACCACTTTCCCATGGGTGTCGTAAGAGACGATCAAGGGACACCTTTCAAGCATGGTAACTACTGGAAAAATCTCCTCAATGGTAAACTGCTATAAGGAATGGCTCCGTTCCTTATGGCAGGTAACAATCTATGGGGGAGGCCTATGTTCAACAGTGGACAGATAATGGCTGATATGATAATGATATATAATAAATTAATGTACTGTACCAGAGGGAGACTTTGTACAAAAGTCGATTGCTTGGGTACCTCTGTCCCATTCGTGTTTCTACCGTGAAACAGTTGTGTTTGCATGACTGTGTTTCAGTTTGAAGGGTGGGATATGGCGTGAATTTACAGGGTACATAGGAATAACGTCTGAGTCCTCAGGAATGGCAACGCATGGGGTGTATCATGGGCGAAACAGTATACTCTGTTATGTCCATGGTACTGCTCATGTCTATAGGCGACGGTTGCCACTTTCCATCAAGTGGGCCGTCAGCTTGTTTGCCACTCTAAGTTGTATAAATTAAAATTAAAATAAAAACTGTCATTAATAACATAAATAATATGTGCGTAGTCACTTTCAAATAATAGGTTTTTTCGTATCCGTTCAACGAAGAATTAATGATTCATCGGAGTTTCCTTTAATTGTTGAAACCTTCGGCTCGTGGCAAATTTTAAGATTTCAGGACAAAGTACTAAACGAGTCATTTTATAATTTTACTGTTTAAAAACTTTCAGTGGGTCATCATCATTATCCTGTCAACCATTAACTGTTCACTGCTAATATGTACATAGGCCTCATCCATAAGAGGGATTTCGCCAGTAGTTCCGACGCTTTGCAGGCGAGTTTTTTTTTAATGGATGATAATAGAAAGTAACCCTGCCTGCGCAGGTGGAAAGGGATTGTTAGTAATGGAGACTGAGAATCCCATTGCTAGCAATATACTCAACCAGGTCGACCTCCTCGCGGTTCCCCCTGGAAACTATGATGGTTATTTACTGATGAATTCATCATGATGGGCTAACTGGCTTGTTTTCATTCTCATCTATCACCCTTCACTGGTGCTCCGCTAGCGTATCCCGTTAGCGCAGGCGGGGTTACCATACCATTTTTACTCATCAAAAAAAACCCTGCCTGCATTATCGGTATACACTAGCGGGGCACCAGTAAGAGATAATTGGTGAGGATGAAAAGGTAGGTCAGTTAGCCTATCGTGACGAATTAAACGATAAATTAGTCATGATGGTTTCCAGGGAAATCGCGTGGAAGTCGACCTGATAAGGTATTTTGATAGCGATGGAGACTAACTTCCCCATTACTAATAATCCCTTTCCCTCCGTAGGCAAGGTGGCAACCGCAGTTTTAAGAGAAACGCTGCTGCTCATCCTTCGATCATTAAGTTCCTTTAGTTGCCTCTTACAACGCCCACGGGAAAGGATGGGCGAAATTTCCAATAGGTACATAATAACTTTGATCCATTTTTTTGACAAACGAAAATCGCACAAGCTCATAAAAATAAATCTAACCTTAGTAGTGGGGGAAAGGGGTTGTTAGTAATGGGGTCAAATAGCCCCATTACTAGTAATATATCCTGTTAGGTCAATCTTCATGTGGTTTCCCTTGGAAACCATCGTGATAAATTCTATGGTATCTCCCACTGGTGCCCCGCCAGCGTATACCGATAGCGCAAACGGGGTTACCATATCATTATCACCCATAAAAAAAAAACTTAGTAGTTACCAAGAAATTAAAAAAATCCTTTTATTTTATGAACACATCTCGTATGCTAAGGACTTTTATACAAAATCTTTTTCTAGTAAGTTGATTAATTGGGTTTTTAAGGATTCTGTATATAAATCGTTTGATGGCTTAATATCAGTATAAAAATAATAAAAGACTGTAAGTAGGTAGTCATTTTATATTATTTCCTTTAATAAAGCGACATTCTATTTAATAAATATACACGCACTATTTATTAGTTAATTTATTTAATTTTTATTGACCACATAACAAAAAAAATTTTTGGTCCGAAAGGCGGACTTAATGCTATATAACATTCTAATACTACCATATTATTTAGTACGTACGAAATCGATCCAACCGTTCCTAAGTGAGGCAAATAGTATTTCTTTTTTATTTATATAAATTTAATGACCAACTAAGTAAGTATGAATGTCAAATATATCAACAGTATGTCTGTACAGATACGTATAGAAAACCACAAAATAATTTGAATTCACCATTAATTATAAGTCACCTTTGTTGTAACATGACGACCGATTCCCCGTAAAGGATTTAATGGTAGGAACATTATGAAGTGGAGAAATACTACAAGAAAACGAGATAAAAATGTTATATGATCGAGTATTAAAATTTTTTATCACTGACATAATAATTAAAAAAATTATGAAGATGTTTATTTGTTCATGGCAAAACGGATTTTAGTAAAATGTGGTAAATAAATCTTCTTCGCCATTCGATATTCGATAAACAAAAGAAAATATTGGACTGATTGTTGACTATATTAAATGAAAGCAGAGTTTTTATACTGTGATATTAATACATAGAGATTCTTGATCTATAAAAATAGGATATTTTTTTATTTAATTCAAGCAAATTCAAAATAAGACTCAAAATCACAGGTTTCAGGAGATCACTCCATCATACGAGCTTTAAATCAATCATCAATCAATAGGACCTCCTATCTATAACTTTTTTTAATCATTTATATCTGTTAAAATAGATATAAAAAAGTTAAAAACTAAGATTAAAATAGAAGAAGTCCGGATCATAGGTTCTATCCTAAATCAATGAATAAGCCCGTTTTAGATAATAAATTTTTGAACGAACAATTTTGAACTGTGGGTGATACTATCTTTGTTATTGATATATAAAGCTATATGCAAAGTTATATTGTAATTGTAAAATTTTTATTGTTCATACTTTATATTCGAGACGTTAAAAAGATTTCTTATACAGTTTAATATACTTATCCCATAGAGAGATCTTCTAGAGTCAACCTTTGAGAAGTTGGAAGAAAACTATACAATGTTCTAGGACAAAAGTTATGTATAATTGTATTAATTTTGCACCATTATATCCAGCTAGTGAAATAGTACGATATCGTATCCAGCAGTGGTAATACAACTGTGTTAACACTGAAACTTATATCAATTGATCGTCGAGATAAATAATTGTGTACATATATAATTAAAGATTATTCAATATATTAGAGTTTTGTAAATGACACTGAATCCTGCGATATTTCAAAATACCGCTTTGCTGAATTACAATTTCTTGGCATTTATTTAATATAAGTATATTATTGTGGATACTTTATTGGATCTAGCTATGATACAGTATTTAGCGTAAATACTAGTTTATACATTAGAATGAAAAATTTTAAAAGTTTACTTAGACCCAATGAGACTCAAATCATCACTTCTCGACTATCTAAGCCAAGTCCCAATTATACTATGAAACGAGCTATCAGACACAACATTTTTGGGTGCATACTCGATCCGGAAATACGCGGGTTCAAATTCCGCCCAATATAGCTGTTGGAATGTAAATATTTTTAGTATATGCTTCCCGAGTGCAGCGTTATGCATTTTAAAATAGTATTCAGCACTCGTGATGACGCGCAAGTTGGATAATTCTTAGACTTGTGTTTTTTTTATTCAAAACTACTTTTAGTACTGTACAAGGAGCATCTCCAGTTTTTCCTCGTGTATGCACGAATTAATATGTATATAGTGGAGTTATGAAAGTTGTTGGAGTTGGTATATTATTTTAAAACAGGAAATTCATAACTTTTATGTAGATTGTTTGAGAAATGTGTTATATTATATATATATATATATATATATATATATATATATATATATATATATATATATATATATATATATATATATATATATATATATAATTTTGTGGAATAACAAATTTAAAAGTTTGTTCCTCGAAAATGCAAACTCACTCTGAGTACGGCCTCTTAGAGCAACCCCTAATGATTGCAAGAAGATTATCATAGTTAGTGTAGAAATGGCTAAGATATGGCGTAACATATGTGTATACCTTCTAGTTTTTTTATCACTATTTCAGTAGCACGAAAACCAATAAAATAGGTATATTTTAGATAGCTTATTAAGATGAACCGTACACCTAATTTTCAATAACACTTAGATTTAGGAACACAACTGTGAAAACTACATTTAAATCGGTGTTTTGTGTGATACCGGATCAAATATAGAAACGGACAAGATTTCTAAAAATTATTATTTTGGCGTTTGTTGATCTTTGTAAGACCCCTCATTTCCATTTTTTGTAAATATCTCTCATATATAGACATTGCCTAATTATAATTTATTTTTATTAGTAAGACTGCGGGTTATGTTAGATATGTTAAAATATTAACTGTGGCACTAATCATGATATTAATGCGGTGTTATATGAACTAAATTATGTGCCAGTACCTATCAATGTGAAATTAAATGTAACATTCTTTGCAAAATAATAAAAAACTAGACAAAATTTATACGGGACGAGTACAGAAGTAAAATATGATGTAATACACACTTCTAATAAATACGGATACATTTAGATCTTCGTTTTTTTTTGCTGAAGTCACAAATGACATGAACACAGCATGCATTTTATTAAAATGCATGGTGACAGAAATAAATGTGAAGACCTTCCTTCCGGTATTATACAAATATCTGGCTATCAAAGTATTCTTTATTGTACACAAAAGGTTATTGAAATGGAAAAACAAACATAATAGTGCACAAAGGCGAGCTTATCTCCAATAGAGATTTCTTCAAGCAAACCCAATATGAGACAACTGACAGTTTATTAGTAATTACAGTCATATATGTGTACCAATTGACTTAAATGTTATAGTTAAAAATAAATAAATAAAATGTCTTTACAGTTGAAAAGACCGATAAGTATTTTATTTACCTACGGCGTACAATTATACTTAGATATTTAAAAGTGGAGTAACAACATTTTTTCTTACATCAATGTTTCCTGAACTCATTTGCATACATAAAGTCCTTGTACAGCACGGTCCGCCGAGCGCAGTGAAAACACGGCTCTCTTTCATCTCTTTTACAGCTTTCAGTTTCTTTTTTGTAGGTATATTAAAACTTTTGTATGCAGAGAGTAATTGAAATGCAGAAAAAAATAACAGAGTTAGATCCTACCTTTTTAATTAAAGTGTTGTAATTATGTTGATGTTACCTAACTGCGGTTGCCAATCCGCCTGCCAAGCGTGGCAACTACTGGCAAAACCCCCAAGGGTGATGATGAATTATGTTGTTTATTTATTTAGTCTTGTAGTCTTGCAGTTAGATGTAGGTACCTATAGCATAATTAAGCAGCAAGATAGTCATTGAAGTGTCTTTTTGCATAACTGTTCCTTTTTGTGAATATGGAATGGTAACTCCGTCTGCGCTATTGGAATACCTTGGCGAGATACCAGTGAGAGATTAATTCAATTAAAATAAACCACGATGACTTCCAGGGGAGATCACGTGGAAATCGATTTGGTAAGGTACGTAGACGTGAGCAGTACCATGGACATAACAGAGTATACTGTTTCACCCATGATACTCCCCCCCCACCATGCGTTGCCATTCTTGAGGACTTAGATGTTATATTGTGTTTAGTTAGCTATGCATAAAAGTTGAGAACGGCCAATCATCATCATCATATCAGCCTTTAATTGTCCACTGCTGAACATAAGCCTCCCTCTTAGGGGTATTTGCTAGTATGGTAACTACTGGCAGGCGAATTACCAACCGCATTTACATAGACTTTAGAGACGTTTTAAGAGGAACGTTGCTGCCCATCCCTCGCCCTTAGTCACTTCTTGCGACAGCCACAGGAAAGCAAAAAGTGGTCTATTATATGCCGGGACCATACGGGAAACAGTTCGACTAATGAGGTCAGTTATTAATTTCAAATATTTATTGAACCAGATAACAAAATTTAGCTTAATACTAACATGACCAAATATGCCGTTCAATCACTATGTAATTTTTTTATCGTTTTTATATCTTTATTTTTTTTTTTGATGGAGTTTTTGTATTATTTAATCATTGCTGTCAATATCTGAACTTTAACAACGTGAATTTAATTTTTATATATCAATTGACTTAACTTTATGGACACTCACTATTATATATGGTTCCTTACATACATGTGCTTATATTGCTTGCATACACCCACTCTAACTTGCCTACCTCGCTATGGAATCAAAATTTTTGTTTGTATAAGTAAAATCCGTTATTGGCTGTATTCATAAGAGACTTAGCATGTAAGTTATTTTTTAAGAGCTGTGGATTTTTGTATAAAATAAAATAAAAAAAAAATAAAAAAAAAGAAAATGGTATGGTAACCCCGCCTGCGCTAACGGGATACGGTGGCGGAGCACCAGTGAAGGGCGATAGATGAGAATGAAAACAGGCCAGTTAGCCCATCATGATGAATTCATCAGTAATTAACCATGATAGTTTCCAGGGAGAACCGCGAGGAGGTCGACCTGGTTGGGTATATTGCTAGCAATGGGATCCTCAGTCTCCATTACTAACACTCCCTTTCCCCCCGCTCATGTTTATTAGTAGTATCTACATTGTCTTAAAATAATAATATTAATTTAATGTATAAATTGTATGGAATTGTGTATAAAAATACAATAATTTTTGTTATTATAGTTTATACTATACAAAACAATAGAACCATAATTACAATTGTGACTAAGTTTTGTAGAATAATTGTAATTACAGTTTTTTATTTGCCATTGTATATCAGTAGACTAGTTAATAATTCGTTTGTTTACATTTTCGTTAAATTCTGTTGAAATATATTGTACTCGATTGTTAGATTCATGAAGCTTATCTCATCAGTTCTCACCCCACTGAATTTAATTACTGGAACGCTCGCCCCATTTCGCGTTCACTTGTTACTCGGATGTTGCATTGAAATCGTTTTCAGTCCTTTCACATTAAAACGAGATGGCTATTGAACACGTAACTCAACCGAGCGAAAATGATAACAGTGTTATGCGGAAAATATACGGAAATGTAATAAAAGATATGAAGATTTAAGGTTCAATATTAATTGAATACAGATTTACATTTTCAATGTAGGCGTAACGTGAAAAATCAACCATGTTACTCTCCTATCTATATGAATTATTAAGAATTAAGAAGTAGATGTAAGCTCTCTTGGATTAGTAGGTAGGGAATAACCGTAACACAATTTTATTTTTCCAAAAACTTTTATTTTAATCCTTTTCTAATTCTCGACAGACATATTAAAAATATAACTGTTTAATTTATCTGTTACGCTTTACCTGTCTCTTCTATGTGTATCTATCTATCACCCCTAATAGTTAGAATTTAAGATATTTGATAATTAAAATTTAAAATTTGAACTCTATTGGTCTGTATAAACTTAAAAAAGAATTAAGAATAATCAGAAATCATGAAAGAAGATAAAACCTTAATATATTAGAGCTTAGATAATTTTTAATTTTCTCATCGTAACTGATATTTAAATAGGACCTATATTATTCTTAATTAATGTATAGATAATATAAATGCTTTAGATTATGACGCATATTATATATCTTGTACGTTTTACAATATATTATCTGTGGTCACACTGAGTCTATGAATCACCAATTAGCAAGTAATTAATCATTAGGTTATTAAGAATCGACACTGCCCTTATATAGACAAAACTGGAAAATGTCCGCAAATCTATGCATTAATGAAATGCAATCTGTGAATTGTTGACACGATAAAATAGATAAATATTTATAGTGTTGCATAACTATTTATAATTATGTCTCTGTACAAAATATCGATAACAATAGATCTTTGATTATATAGATAAAGGCTCTTCATATAAATGCTTCGCTAAAAACAGGTATTTTTTTTTTATCTAAGTAGGCATAAATTACCAGTATGTAAATTTAATACTGAGTATGGGGCAGAAATTTATATTACAAGTTTAAATAAAAAAAAAAACTTATTCAAAAATGCTCGCAAAAAACTAAAATGTAATTGTTGTCCTTTTTTTAATTTGTAATAAAAATGATTTAAATAAAATAGTAAGAAATTCATATTCATATCTTGGACGTGTTACCTGGAAACATTTGCTTGCGGTCTATCGTCATTTCAATTAAATATCATAAACTGTTTATAGAAATTTTTATTATAAACTAGTTCTTGGGTTATATTTAAATTTGCAGGAATGTTTTAAAAATTTTCCTTTGGGTTTTTAATGGAATAGACACTTTATTTTAATGAGTGGTTATTTCACTGACGTCAATGATAGATGTAGTGTTTCTTTTTATTTAGCCGTTGATAATTCGCCGTATTTGTATTATTCAAACTAGTTATATCCCTCAGCTTTACTCGAGAGAATCGATATTCAAAGTATACTCTGTTATGTCCATGCTACTGCTCATGTTTATAGGCGACGGTTACCACTTTCCATCAGGTGGGCCGTCAGCTTGTTTGCCATTCTAAGTTGTATAAAAAAAAAAGATTTCTGCATTTAACTTACTATAATCTTTGATCTTTATCTTTGAGAAAATTTAATGAACTAGTTGAAGAAGTTATGATATAACCTACCTGTGTACCAAAATATTAAAATTCGTTCAGTAATTATTGCGTGAAAAAGTAACAAACATTCATGCATCAATTGTCACACAGCTTTGCATTTATTAGGATTTTAACGTAATAGCTCTCTTTACTTAGTTTGAAATTAAACGGTACTGAGTGAAACTGCTACGATTATTTATTATAAAAAAAAAATAGCATTTGGCGCCATTTTAATGCATTATACAAATGTTATAAATTAATTAAGTAAACTATTAACTTATGGGAGAGGTCTATGTTCAACAGTAAATAGTTAATATATAATAATAAATAATAATTCATCATCTAAAGTCATATTTTTAAGTGAAACTAATTTAGAACAGATACCTACATTGAATTTGTTCATACAAAAATAAATAGGATCAATTCAGGCATATTAGCCTAATAACTTTTTATATGCTAGATAAATATATGTACTAACGAGTACATAACCAATCAATACGTATAATAAAATCGTAACTGGTCGCTGTCTGTACATAGAAGATATATAAGAAAAACTATTATATTTATTTATTATAGGCTTTATGAACGCAATAGAATTAAAAACAATGATTTTTAGAATTTTTGTTCGTTTGTCTGTATGTGTGTTTGTCTGTAGGTTTGTGCACGCTAATCTCAGAAACGGCTTAACCGATCTGAATGCGGTTTTCACTTATTCATTGCGATTTACTCCACTTAATATTTTGTGTTTGCTTTATTTTAATCATTCATAAATAAAAAAGTTATATCAATCTAAAATGCTATAAAATAATCGTTCAGTTGATTTGGCTAAAACTTTATTAGGTACGTTATTATCATTTATAATACAAAGCGGAGTGAGTGATTGCTAAGAGGTCGTAGCGCTAATGCAAGTTAAGCAACCCGGCCGTGGTTCCAACTAGGATGGGCAATCTGTACTATATGGGATGGAGGCTACATTTTACTAGAGGGAAACTTTGTACAAAAGTAGATTGCTTGGGTACCTCTGTCCCATTCGTGTTTCAACCGTGAAGCAGTTGTGTTTGCATGGCTGTATTTCGGTTTGAAGGGTGGGATATGGCGTGAATTTACTGGGTACGGAGGAATAACATCTGAGTCCTCAGGAATGGCAACGTATGGGGGGTATCATGGGCGAAACAGTATACTCTGTTATGTCCATGATACTGCTCATGTCTATAGGCGACGGTTACCACTTTCCATCAGGTGGACCGTCAGCTTGTTTGCCATTCTAAATTGTATAAAAAAAAATTACTACTTTATTACTTTACTAGTAAATATGCCACGGACATGGACGGAGTCACGCTCGATAGCTAGTGTGTATATATATAAAAGTAAAATGGTAAAAAAAAGGATATGAATTGATACCATAGTGAGTCCTTGACATTAGAATTGAGTATGTAGTGAGTAGCTGTATTACGTACGTTTATGTCACATTCAAGTGTTATATCTACCTACCTACATTACGAATTCAATTTTTTTATAACAGCTCGGTACGTAGGCTCAATACGGAAATATATTATTACATAATTCTAATATCAATAAATATATGTACTCCTATATACACATTACAGTGCAGGTGGCACTTAATAAAGACCTGTTTATGCCTTTCTGTAACGAATTAAATATTTACTTGGTATTTCTATATCACTTAAATTTGTTATTAATTTTTTTTTATTTTTTTTATTTTACTTTATTGGACACACTGTTAATATATAAAAGTATGACAGAGGCTTAGATTATATAGATAGAGTGTCTCCATACAAATGTTTTGAGAAAAGCGGGTCAACTTTATCATATAATTTTGTATGATAAATACGAGTAGTTATGGGTGTAACCTTTGTAACGCGTGTATATTTATTTTGTTTTATAATTTTTGCTACTTTTTAATGCGTAAATACTCATTTAATAATTAAATATATATATGTTAAATCCAGATACATTATGTGCCTTAGAATATAAAACACTGATAAAAAACAGCTAATTGTCAAATTAGCTGACAAAAAGTTGATCCGTTTGAACTTGATGCTCTATCTATATAATCAGAGGACAGAGGCAAGTAAATGTACAAAGGCGAGCTTAACTCTAAAAGAGTTTTGTTTCAGCAAATCCAAAATGGAATTCTCTTACTAATATAATGAAATTGTAACTAAACGATGTCTATACATGGGAGCTTTTTAAGAAAAAATAATATAAGGGGTCTTAATAAGACCAATAGAGGCTAAAACAATGATTTTTAGAATTTCGTTTTGTTTGTCTGTCTATACATTTGTTATGGTATCACATAAAAACTACTGCAAATTAGATAATCCAAATTAGATATGCATTCGCAGTTATATTCTTGAAAATCTAGCTTAAAAAATGGTGTACGTTTTATTTTGATACGTCATTTAAATTGTTTATTTCATTGATGTTCTCACTTCTGGAATTCACGCGTACTGAGAAACGAGCGAAAAAGTAGTTAATAGATAAGATAGATGGTAGCGTTTACAAGTTGATACCTAAGGCAGGGAAAACTTAAAAAACCAAATGGATTAAACTGCAATGATTAAACGTTATATGGGAAGGGGGAGTGATTGTTGGTAATGGAGATTAAGGGCCTAATTGCTAGCAATATACCCAACTAGGTCGACCTCCTCATGGTCACCCTGGAAACCATCCTGCTGAATTCTAGGTGTATTCGTCACGATGGGCTAACTAACCTGCCTTTTCATCTTTATCATCTCTCACTGGTGCCCCGCCGGTGTTTACCATTAACCCTGTATGCGAAATTAGCATAATGCTAGCTTCCTAATTACCTATGTCGTGCAATGAATATTTTTACCATATCTTGCTTCCTATTACGTAGAAGATAAGGCGCGTGTCATTGACACATGACTTCAGTCTTGATGTTGGTATCTTCTCGTGTCTAAAATGACATTGAGCTGTCTACTGTTTGTGTCTACTTTCTTAGTAACTAAGCACAAAAGGATATTGCGATTCGGAAGTAGCAGAACTTTATCTTTATTGTTAGACACTTAAGTTCATTTTGCAAATGTTTCTGAGGTCATTGTGGTGGAAAAGATTTAATTATCTGTATAGGTAGCACGTTGAATTTTAGATCATTGAATTTAACGAACAATTAGAGATACACTGTTAGATAAACAAAGCTTGATATATTATCTTTGACGGATATTTTGACACTGTAAAATTGATATTAAGAAAAAAAATTTTGTATTATTTTCATGGCCTAACTACCTTGACTTTAAGACAGGTCTGGTTTGATCCAGGCTTGCCCTGAACTTTAAATATCTAACTCTTAATTCGGAGGTTCTCAATTCAGTTGTATTATTATATGTTTGTTACCTCATAACTCCGTAACTTCCAAACCTATTTGTAAAATTCTTTTTTATATCTGAAAGGATATATTTACAGATTATTCCCGTAGATATTTCATCAAAATCGACTCAGTATTTAGTTTTTAGATGAAAATACCTGTTTTTTTTATAATTGAAGTCGTTTTTTTATGAGACAGAATCTTATAGGTTTCAAAAAATATAAAGGAGTGCTTAATCTAAAAGAAAGATACCCTATACAAAGGTGGCCAACTCGTTTGATGGTAAAAGGTCACCGTGGCCTATGAATACTAGGGGTATCACGCGTGTATTGCCGACTCTATAGTAACCTTTTTAGGACCTTTGTGAAGAACGTAACACTATCGATTTGCTTTTGGCAAGTGTGTACATTGCTAAAATATCTCCCCATAACGTTGCATTATTTAGCTAATTGTACAGTCATCTCCGAAGAATTTAATGGTGTTAATAAAGTTATAGAAAAAGTAAAAATTAATTTTTAGTCGGGGGAGTTGCAGCACTAATTTTATCGCTGCAACACAATGCCAATCAAGTCCAAACCATACAATTTTTATCCATTCACATCCGCGTTCTATAGGCGTTTATACTTCGTACGCGTGGCATATGATTCAACCCGGTTTTACCGCTGGAAACTTATCATTATTGTCTCAAAATTCATCCTTTTTTTGTCTTAAAGACGTGACAATGTCACAAAAATGTAGCTGAATCTAGTTTTCTTGGGCGACTGCTTTTCTAAAGGTCTCAAGTTTATATTAATATCATAGTTTAGTATTGTTTGTAGTAAAATATTGTTATGTTGGTAAGACAAAAACCCCTAAAAACAAGATTAGAAGTAGTCTTTTTTTTTATACAAATTAGAATAGCAAACAAGCTGATGGAAAGTGGTAACCGTCGCCTATAGACATGAGCAGTAGCATGGACATAACAGAGTACACTGTTTCGCCCATAACACCCCCCATGCGTTGCCATTCCTAAGGACTCAGGTGTTATTCCTCTGTATCCAGTAAATTCACGCCATATCCCACCCTTCAAACCGAAACACAGCCATGCAAACACAACTGCTTCACGGTAGAAACACGAATGGGACTGAGGTACCCAAGCAATCGACTTTTGTACAAAGTTTAGAGCAATCATTAAATCAGATTTTTTTAGTGTACTAAAATGATAACCCTACCCTGGCTATCAATTTAATTTATCTTAGATCGTGGTGTTTTGGGGTCGAGTAATTGACAGAGCCCATAGACACGTCGACAATAGGTATAACATAATTGTAGTGGGGAAAGCCTTTCTTCATTCGATTGGATATAAACGACCCCACTGCTACTAGCGATATACTGTCAGGTCGACATCCACGCAGTCCCCTTGGAAACTATTTTGGCTAACTGATAAATTTATCGCGATGGGCCATTTGACCCGACTTTACCCTCAGTCACAGCATTCCTCACTATCTCGTTGGCGTTTACCAATAACGCATGCGAGGTAACCATTCTATTTTCATTCATTAAATAAAATATTTTCTCTATCATTAGAGCTTCTATCAAATTTCTATAACTTATTCTTAATCTAATTCATTCTTGTATACATTCATACTACACATATTATTTTACAAATGCTGTGCGACTCCTTGAATGTAATCGGAATATTATAGATGTTTGTTGTTGAGGACAATAATTGATGATAGTAAATTTATGCAACGTTTATTCTTTACGAATAAAAAGTAGATAATAAGACACGTCTGTTCTGGCGGGAATTTTAGCAGAGAGGACGCTATTGCCACAATAAAAAAATAAATTTAAATTTGTGTTGGGTTGGCAATAAATGGTACATCTATAAATATTAGAAACCAGCTAAGTAAATATTCCGTAAGTTTTTAATGTTATCATATTAGGTAAAATTTAAAATAGTATCGTTGTAATAAATGTGTCACTAAATCAGTATTTATTATAAATTTATGTTAGGATGGTATCACATAGGCCCGAGATCCTCTTTGACTCATAGACCCCACATACATGATAATATTCTAATAATAAATACACAATCAACAACTGTTTTCTAAATTGATTATTGAACGAACAGACGTATTTCAAAATATAAAATTAAATTTTATTAAAATTGTAACAAAACAGTACGTGAGAGATGTTTAAGAAAAAAAAATATGACGGGTTTTACAGCAGCAGATGCCAAAACAATAATTTTTAGAAATTCTGTCTGTCTGTATGTAGTTTGTTCCGATATCACGCAAAAACTACTGCACAAAATTGTATACGGATTTATAATTGTGTTCTAGAGGTCTAATTTAAAAACGGCTGTTTGGTTTACGCCATTCAAAAGTGGTAATTTTTATTTAATTTCATTCCTATTTCCAAAATTCACGTATACGAAGTAGCGGGAAAAAAACTAGTATCTTCATATTAACAACGAATAAGCAGACAGGCTCTCTTTCAATATTTGACGCCTCTGTTAATGATTTCTCGGCCTACCTTCGACGTAAAGTAAGGTAAGTATCATATACTATAATAAATAATAATTTAGACATGCTTTTAGCTATGAAATAAAAACCTATTTAAGTAAGTAAAAATTGTCTTGGAGATTTTTATCTGAGCACTATTTGTACTATAAAACCCTATCTAATAATATTTGAAAATATCAGGGCTTATTTTTTAATTTGGATACTTACACAGCATCTATCTATGCGATATCCCAGTACTGGGCACAAAGATTATGCCGAGTACGTTTCAACATCTATACATTGCATTATGCATTCAGTATTTTTTTATAACGTTCTAAGTATGAAAATGAGTGGTGATATATTGTAAATTTACTTAATTACTACCCGGGGCAAAGGAATTATTAGTAATGGAGATCTAACAGTCACATTGCTAGCAATATACCCTACCAAGTTGATCACCACGCAGTCCATCATCTTATCCAGTAATCATTTGTTTTTGTTATCTGAATTCATTCTCGCAAAATTCGTCACGATGGGCTAACTCAACTACTTTGATCTTCGCCTGTCATCTCTATATCGATAGTGCAGACGGAGTTACCATTCCATTGTTACCCATTGAAAAAAACTCAGTTACCACATAAATGGCCGTTATTACAACAAAAAAAGAAATGCTACTTACATAATTTTAATCGTTCGGGATATCCTGTTAGGTCTTGTGTCACGGGTGCACAATTTTCTTCCAGGTCAGATGATACTTTTGGGACGTGTCGAGTGTAAATGAATGGAAAGGGTGCCCGGGCGTGTTGGTGACTTATTATTAGATTGTAACTATCGGTTATACTAGCAGGATGTCGCTACAAGTGGATGATTACCGTGATTTGGATGTGTGGGTCTCATTCTCATTGGTTTGGCCTATTTATCAATATGTAAAAAATACAATGTACTATTCGTTTACCTTATCGATATATATACGATTATGATATGCTGTCGATCTTTACGCTATGTCTCTTGCAAGGTAGGCAGAGAGAACTTAGCCAAATCTTTACATACATATCTTGTTTGTACATTTACGTAGCTCGTTTCGATTTTGAGTCTTCTCTTTGAGAGAACATGGTCTGTTTGATAGAACTGTTGTGGCCAGAAAATAAAGATAAGTTAATAGTCCTTTATCTCTAAGACCTGTTCAGATGATGCTATACAGGTTCAGAAAAGGCGGGGAGCAGGGTGGGCCGTGTCTACCACAGGATAGAAGTAGAGCAATATGTGTAGGGTTGCCATATGATACTTTTGATTTTTAACCAAATGTGAAGTTTTTTTTTTTCTTGAAATTGATAAGGCTTCTCTCAATTTTACCCTCTGAAACACTTATGTCCATTTTGACTACATCGCTACGCGAATCACAA
Organism: Galleria mellonella; assembly: GCF_026898425.1. Lineage (NCBI taxonomy): Eukaryota > Metazoa > Arthropoda > Insecta > Lepidoptera > Pyralidae > Galleria > Galleria mellonella. Next base: position 2,016,041 of record NW_026442023.1, read on the forward strand.
AATGAAAGGCAATAATTTAATATTGTGTTCCATAGAAAAAACTGATTTCAATTATGGCAATACCAATTATTATGATTTAAAAACTAAACTACTGAACCGATTTTGATAAAATTTATAAAGGATCAGATAAAAATTAATTTAAAACGAACAAATTTTTTTATCTATCCATAAGTGACGGAGTTATGAGGTAACAAACGTAAAAAAAATACAATTGAGAACTTCCTTCTTTTTGAAGTCACTTGATAATAAAGGCCGCCTCCCTCGTTCATTATCTCTTTTTGTCTGTTTGCTACCTTTATGTAATGAGGTGTAATAGTCCCAATACACCGGGTTCATTCAGGTCTACTGGTTTCCACTGCAAATCGTGGTTAAATATTGTTAAATTCGTCACGAGGGGCCAACTAGCTTGCTTGGGGGAAAGGGATTGTTAGTAATAGAGACTGAAAATCCCATTGCTAGCAATATACCTAACCAGGTCGACCTCCACGCGATTCCCTCTGGAAACTATCATAATTAATTCCTGATGAATTCATCATGATAGGCTAACCGACCTGTTTTCATTCTCATCGATTCACTGGTGCTTCGCCAGCGTATTCCGTTAGCGCAGGCGAAGTTACCAATCCATTTTCATCCAACAAAATAAAACTGGCTTGCTTTAACCTATCACCTTTAATTAGTACTCCGCCGGCGCATACCGACTCGTTTTGAAGAAGTGAGTTGGCATATCCAGCGCCGTGAATTTAGTTAGCACAATTGTGCGGCGTAGCGCAGTGTTGCCCGTGTCTCACACAGTGTGCTTTTTAAGGTGCCAGACCATCCCTGGAAAATAATCTCTAATAAACCAATGTGTGACGTTCATATTGCTTCATGTAGTCCCAAATATTTTAGATAACTGATAGACCGTAAATATGATCAGTTATAAGTTGTTTGTATTGATCTAGGTGTATTTAAATAGTCATAAATATGAATATTTTTATTGTGTAGTTATCTAACTTCGATCCCTTTAAAGTAGGTTTTTTTAAAGGAGGTTCGCGGATCCCTTAGGGGTTCGTAGCATCTGTATCAGGGATCCGCAGTAGGTCAGTTAACTGTAAATTTATTTATTAGGAACTTGTGTAATAACTCGACGAGACGCATCGTCGTCGTCAAGCGTCAAACAGCAGCATCCTTCTTATTAAATTAGTAGTAAGTGTAATGAAACTATTAGGTTTTTTTTAAAACCATATAAAAAAAAAACCTTTTTTTATTTTCCTAAGTTTCTAACTAAATCTAACTAAAATGTTTTTTGACAGGGATCCGAGAATTGTCTAAACTGTGAAAGTGGTCCATGACTGTAAAATGATTAAGAAACCCTGTTTTAAAGTTTAGTTTATGTATTAAATATTTTTAGTTTCAAAGTTTCTATCGCATAGGTTAGGTAGATAATGTAACTGTTTGACATGTCTATACATTACTACATCATCATCATCATATCAGCCCTTAACTGTCCACTGCTGAACATAAGCCTCCCCTTTAGGGGGTTATGCCAATAGTTGCCACGCTTGGCAGGCGGATTGGCAACCGCAGTCAGGGTTTAGAGATGTTTTAAGAGGGACACTGCTGCCCATCCCTCGCCGTCCTTTAGTCGTCTTTAACGACACCAACGGGAAAAGAAGGGGTGGCCTATTCTATGCCGGGACCACAAAGTCGTTACTATATAGTTAAGTAAAAAGTATATTGTATATTCTAAGAAACCTGTCAATAATACTAATACCGTAAATGCAAAAGTTTGTTTAGGTGTTTGGATATTCAGGTGTTTGTATATTTAGTCAGTCACAACTCAATCACAATTAGAATCAGCTAGTCAGTGAATGTAGGTGTTTCAGGACCGTTCTTTATGGCAATCTATGGGGGAGGAGGCCTATGTTCAGCAGTGGACAAATAATGTCTGAAATGATGACGATGATGAATCACAACTAGACGCTGGACGGATTTGAATGAAATTTGGTACACGCGTAGGTTATATCCTAACTTAGCATATAGGATACTATATGTACTGAATCCCGCGGGACATAGCTAAAATAATATAGTAAAATTTCTTTAAGTAACAACACAAATAAGATTACTTATGACAGTTAACACTTAGGATACTTTATTGATTCACGCGGGTAAAACCGCGGCAAATACGAGTAGATAGCTAGTGTTAACAATATTTAAAAATTTAATAATTAAAATTATGAATCTCTTAATTATATATTGATATATATATATATATATATATATATATATATATATATATATATGTCTATATTTCAATATATAAAAAGATACATAAAAATAGGTATAGACGATGTTTTTATACCTCTTTGTTTGGTAATAATGCAAATCAGACTAATTATTCCTGGCCTTGTAATCACTGAAATAATTTAGCAAAAAAATTATATTGACTTTATAGGACAGGTTTGGCGCGCTATAAATTTTTTCGGAAAGATTTTTTTTATAGACTGATGTATCTTTTATAGGTTACTGATATAGGCACATAGGCTGTGATAAAGTTATATCACAGGCATCATTATTTTGCTAATTTGAATAATATCATATTATTCTCGTAGAAATAAAAAATAATCCACATTGACGTTGACACTTTTTTTCATATAATTATTTTTTTATTAAATCTCATGTCTACGACCGAGTAATCTCTTATAACGACTTGTTTCAATTTGTGTTTTTGTTATCTTGACAAAACCTCACGTTACTTTTTGTATTTAATTTTTTTTATATATCTACTTTTTTATAATACAGAGGGCAAACGAGCATGCTCATCTGATGGTAAGTGACTATCGCCGCACATCAGAGGCATAGCAGGTGTGCTGCCGGTCTTTTGAAAAGCAATGTGCTTGTTTTTTGAAGGTCATGATGTCGTATCGGTTGAGAAATACTGCTTTTGGAAGTTAATGCCAAAGAACGATTGTGCGTGGAAGAAGTGTTACGGGTTGTCTAGCAAATAAAAGGAACATTTACTAGTTTAAATCGATATAATAGATGAACTGCCTAATAGCTTAAACTACAACTTAAGTCTATGTTTGACTAAAACTAATTTTACATGCTGTCTCCTGTCACAGCCTGATCTTCTTTGTACTTACATTTTATTGATGATATTTATTACTCCACTACCCTGTGACTACATTGATAGCTAAATATTTACGAAGTGGATAGACCTTCCAAATGACGAATAGTTCCCTAAAACTCTCATGCAATTATGTACCGTAATTAGTGCCTTGAAAAACGCGTGAAATACCGTCTCACTCTATTGAGCACTCCTAACTTTTTGGAGGTCAACTAAGCTTTTTCCTTTAGATGATTGCAAAACTAGACGTCGTTGGATATATCAACGCCAAGGATCCTTACATTCGACTTATTATCAAGGGCAGTGCCTTGAAAGTTAGGAGATACGACAAACGGGGTTTTTTGTTGCGGTAAATGCGCAGACATGTGTCTTCTTAGGGTTGAATAGTACAAGATTGTGCTCGCCCCAGATCGAAACTTGATCGAGTGAAGTTATCTACTTGAAGAATTTTTTTGTAATGATATCTAACAGTCTCATTGATAGCGATATACCTTATGAGATCGACCACGTGATTCTCCCTTGAAACCATCGAGTTAACTCATATGGAATTCGTCATGATGGGCTAACTGAATTGTTTTCATCTTTATCTATCATCTCTCATTGGTCACCGGCTAGTGCATAACAATAACGCAGGCAGGGTTACCATTCCATTCTTATCCATTAATGTAATAAAATAGCTACACTTGGAAATTTATGATGTAGTCATACATTAACAGGATTTCTGTAAATTCCAAGGGAAGAAGAGACAATGAAAATTTATGTGGGTGAAATCGCACTAAATCGCTATAATAATAAAACAAAAAAATTACAATACACTTATATTTTAATCAGTTTAAAACAAATCAAATTTTTATACAATAAGAATAAAATTCATATTACTTTCTAATACAATAAAAGAATACTTTTAGGCGGGATAGCGCCACTTCCCGGTCGGTATATCACTATGGTAGAACTTGCATTTTAATTTATTACTGCAGGCTTTCCCGTAGCGGCACGGCTTCGGATGGTAGTAGTGGCAAGCGGTGTTCAAGCAGTTCGGGTAGTATTTACATGCTCTGGACACGACACCTGGTGATATTGACTTGTAGTTCGCCGTAATTGTTCGTGCGGGAACAACGTGGGACGCTGTGAAAATCTATTTTAATTAGAATCAATAAAAAATTGATTAAAAAATAAATCGTTATATATACAGGAGAAACCTAAGATCTGCTTTCACAATTTCGTAAAACCCTGTACCTGTACATATATACTACTCTATGAGTGACGACCTTTACTGTACGAATAAACTGTAGTGACAATATCCAATGAATTGCAGGAACGTTCGAATTAAGACAGCCGCAGCGAGTGTAGTAAAGTATGTACAATACAAAGTATGTAAATACCTATCATTATGTAGTAGCGTTGGTTCAGATACAGGTGTCCTTTTTATTTTCAAGAATTATCATTGCCTTGCCTTTTCCCAGCACAGTATGCCTTATTCTTCCACAAATCTCTGTCAACTGTCATTTCAGGTCTCACTCCTATTTTCTGCATATCATCTTTCATATTTACATCCATCAACTTTCATATTTAACATTTTCTTTAATTATTAATTTGAGCTGTGACCTTAGAAATTTGTGAAAACCTACAACAAGACAACCCTGATACGTGCGGTGTTACGTGTACGTGAGTGATACTCACCAACTACGGGCGATGCAGCTGCATGCAGCGGTTGCAGCGGCGCCTTGTGTGGGTGCGAGTAGAGACAGCCGCGGCGAGTGCAGGCGGCCGCGAACTTGCAGCGCGGATGCTGGAAAGCGCACGCGGCTCCGTAGCGACACAGAGGGAATAAACGGCACCAGACTGGTTTGCGCTTTGCTTGTGATACTGTAGAACAAAATTGTGTATTAGACTTCTTTTTTCATTACAGAGAGTAAACAATAGTAATAACTGGATGGGTTTATACTATTAAAACAGTGATTGTAATTAAAGATTGTCCAATAAAAAAAACTGGCATGAATTTGACATAATCAGTTATATTGATCTAATAACTACTGAAATGAATTAAAATTTTATTTCGGAAATCAATTTAGAGAAATGGCGCTTCAAAATTTATACCCCATTATTATAAATTTATAGTGAATAAATGAATACGAAATAGTAAACAAGACCAATAGCTAATGATAATAGTTATACTCACATGATGATGTTGAATCATATTTATGCGTACTGCCAATCGTTACGGTCACATCATCTTTGCTATGTATCCTCTCTTTCACCCGCTCCGGTTCTTTCTCTTTTTTTATAATATCAAACACAATGGGAGACGCTCTTCTTTTCTTAATTGCTGGAGTGTCTTCTTTGAGGGACTTTGGCATCTCAGTACATTTACGTTTTGTGGTTGATTTCTGTTCTTCCGTTTTAATTGTAATCTGCTTTGATTTGCTTTCACAACTTGTCTCGCTTAAATGCTTTTTCACTAGCGGTCTCCCTTCCACTTTATCAGGTTTCTTAGATTTTTCTTTGGGTTGTTCTTTGACTTGTGTTTTTAATACTGTCAGTGTGTCTTTGGTCTTATTAATTTTATCGCCTACGTCGCTAAGTATCCCCTTTGTCATTAATTTCTTTGCGAGAAAATCGTTTGGATGGTAGCGATCTATTATAGCTATGAACCCAGTGTTTTTGTCTTTGCCAACTGTAGGGTGGTGAATATTGCTGAAATAAAAAATAAAATCATTATAGATCTGGAAATTAATTAGTAAATTTCATTTTTAAATTTACTTATTAATATTAATAACAACAATACTCGTTGAAGAACTGCAATTAGGATTTTATTATTCTATGCATATTTTATTACACAGCATCATCAAGAATATATCTTAAACTTAAATGATTGGATACAGTATGGTATCAGAGATAAAATTAAGAGTTTTCAATTTTTGCGTTTCATATTAAGCTTAAGCTTATTATTAAGCTTTTACCCGCAACTTCGTCCGCGTGACAAGGATATTTTAACTGACCGAGAAAAAAGTATTTGGTGGTGTTTTAAGAGGGATTTTACTGGCCATCCCTTAACCTTTAAGTTCCCTTAGTTGCCTTTTTATGACACCCACGGGATAGGGACGAACCACAAACATTGTTAATTACGTAATATTTTTTACCAGATCGAGACTGGACCAAGATCTGACCGAAACCTGCACTACAGTGTGGATCTGGATATACTCAAGAATACAAATGTTTGTGCTGTGTGGAAATAGAATCCGCAACGCAATTAAGAGGTAGTATGGTACGCTACATATATCTACTTATTTAAAAGAATGGTGGTTTACTCACTTATCATCATTACTGCCCACTCTGCCTAAACTAATGTTGTCACTGTTGCCAATCTGCGTATTGCTGCCAGGAACTTGAATGGCAATTTTCTTTGCGTCTACACATCGGCGCATCGACAGCACTAACGCTTGCTTTACTATTGACGGCTCCGGTTTCACTTTGGGCGGTATCTGTAGAAAGATTGTAATAGTTAGTGACAAAGTAAGATTTTGTTCCACAAAGAAAAAAGTCCTTTACTTATTACGAATTAGAAAACTTAGTAGGTATGAGATTGGTGCGGGAATAAAAAATAACTTGTTTCAGAACTGCCTATAATATCGTATAACATACAACAAAATAAAAAATCAGAACTTTCTTTATGCAACTTAAAATGACTGCAAGCCCACCTGATGGAAAGTAGTAACTGTCGCCTATAGACATAAAAATTTGAAATATTGAAAATTTTAATGAAAATCATCAACAACCAGAAAAAAAAAGATATTATAGAAGAATGGTACTCAAAGTGTAACTGCGGGTTGGCAGTGTAACCGCAGTTAGACTTTGATGATGTTTTAAGAGACGATACTGGCCATCCCTCCACTATTAAACTCATAAGGGGCAACTACTTCTTATGATACCCACGGACACGGAAAAAGTGGCCCAATTTATACAGGAATCGCATAATTAAGCTATGCGATTCCGGCATAGATTGGGGCAGAACATTCGGATGTAGTCACAGCTAAAAGCTAATCTTGTATAAATTAACAATTATTAAAATTATAAAATGAGTTTCAAGATTATATAAGTTTAAATATGTTACTTACTTGAAATACATCTTCAGCAAAATCATTTTTCAATTCTTCAGCTTCAGTCTTTATATTTAGAAAGTCCTCATCATCTAACATAGAGTCTAACTCCTCATCATTTGACATAGAGTCTAACTCCTCATCTATCTTCTTTTTTAAGCCTCGGATTTTAGCTTCAATTTCGTTTATCTCTTTTATTTGCTCATCTCTTGGTGTTTTTACTGAAAACACACTAGCTCTATTAGGCACTTCTTGACTTTCATTAGTTGCCACGGTTGAGTCTGGCGCAACCTGAGACGAAATTGTAGCGGGGTCAATTATAGGCAAAATAGGGCGTTTCAACTCTTCTATAGTAGGTTTCTTATCCACTTGTGTAGATTCCTCCTTCAGACTCTCTAGACTAATTCCATGGTTTTTCAAAATTTGCCCAGCGAACACATCTGTTGTAGAGGGTTCCGATTCTTTCTTCATGTTCATTAACAAAGGTGGCACATTAAGTCTAGTCATCTCGTGATGTTTACTCTTTTTCTTGCTTTTCTTCTCTTCTTTTTTGCGGTGTACCTTTAAATATTATAAATGATAAAGTTTGTAAATAAGGATAGACGGCTGAGTATTTGTTATGTAAAAGCTACTGAACAGATTTGAATAAAATTTAGCATACGGGTACATATGGGATACTTTATGTAGGAATTCACGAGAGCAAAACAACGATATACAGCTAGTAAAAATATGATTGGACAGAAACACCCATATACAGAAAACATATAGATAATATATGTTAAATTTTTGTAAAAATTATTCATAAAATACATGAAATTTATTGATCAACATTAACAGTTGACAAGACATTTAGTAGAAATTATAAAATTGTAATTGCTCTAAATATTTTTGGTAGTGTATTCATACACTAATATTCTAAAACAATTGCACGACGATTCACATATATAGTATGATTCAGGTTACGATATTTAAATCAAATGATAATATATAAAATAATAAATGGACCATTCAAAAACAAAAATACAAATTAGTTTCAACAAGAAATTGCTATGAAATTGTTATAGTTAGCGTAAATGGGCTCAAGTGTTCTATAAAACAAAAAAAAAAAAAAAAAAAATAAAGAAAACAATACATACTTTTTACTTGGTGCAGTAACAGTGACTTCTTGCAGTATTTTGAGCTCTTGATGCAACTAGTTCACATATAACTCTGTGACAACACACGAATAACTAACTACAGGTCGCCTTCCGTTTGTGTTCTGATACCTTTATTAGCAATCATCCCCATTATATAGTCTGGGAGTTCATCGTCTAATGAAGTTTTAATTAGATAATTTCATAAGTAAATAGTAATTTAAAATATAAATAGTTATAATAAAACTATTAGTAACAGTTACATAATACAAGGAGTATGGTAATTAGGGGGCGATAAGGAGAAGCAGCGTAATGGTTTATTAATTTATGTCATTGTCCAATGTAGTTGCTAATGGGCGAAATTAGCATTGTTAATGCAAATATGGAATTGGCAATAATAACCCTAATTATCTCTATAATGTATACTAATATTACTCAAAACTCAGGTTACATGTAAATTTCCATAACTAGTGACGTAATTTTTAAAATATTTGTGTCTAGTATTATCTAATTCCTTAAAATTATTTACTTCAATTTATATTGTATAATTATGTTAAAGCAAATGCTGTAAATACCTTTAAAAGGCATGTGCATTAATATTGTATTGTATTAAATGTTTGTTATATGCGTTATAATGCAATATGTTTTATTAAATAAATTAGGCTTTATTAAATATTGAAGTTGAGAAAATTTCTATGTTCATAATCCAAGTTTACACACCAACAGAAAATGCTAAACGTGAAAAAAAAAAATAGGTAACTTCTACAACGATTTAAGAAAAGTCCAATAACTCTCAGATAATTTTTTTATTAATAGGCTATGGTAACCGCTTACCATCGGGTGGGGCATATGCTACTACGGTAGCAAACAAGTGAAATTTTTTTTCAAAGCAGTGATATTTTCTGTCACGCCTGTATCCCATTAGGTTTGGCAGAAACAATGGAACTCCAAATGCTTCAATTCAAACAAACCTCTTTTTTTTAATTTCTTTATCATAAAGCCTTATTTATATTTTATTGTAAATAAAATATACATACTTCCATATATATATATATATATATCCGGGTCCGTGAAATTGTCTAAATTGTGAAAGTGGTCCGTGATTGCAAAATGTTTAAGAAACCCTGTTTTAAAGTCTAGATTAGGTATTAAATATTTTCAGCTTGTAAGTTTCTATCGCATAAATAAATAAATATAGATATATCTAAAACGTATATCTATATTTCAATATATAAAAAGGCACATAACAATATAGACACAGACGATGTTTTTATACCTTTTTCTTACAGTGGTAATAATTCAAATTAGACTATTAATCATGGCCTTGTAGTCATTAAAATAACATATTATAATATTGATGAATAATAGAATGAATTTACAAAGATAGCTAATTATGTAATTAGCTTAACAATAGTGAATATATAATGTGTATGTATGTGTGTATCTATGTAGTATCGTATGTGTGAGCGCATAGATATATGTTGTAACATAATTACCATAACTATAGTATTGTATTAGGTTATAATACCTGTAAAAATAGATAAGTGTAAATTGTTTAGCAAAAAATTATATTGATTTTAAAGGACAAGCTTAGGGCGCTATAAATTTTTTCAGGAAGATTTTTTTTATAGACTGATGTATTTTTTATAAGTCATTGATATAGGCACATAGGCTGTATTAAAATCATAGCACAGGCATCAATGTTTTGCTAATTTGACTAATATCATGTTCTATTATTATATATTATAGAAATAAAAGATAATCCACTTTAACATTGAAACTTTTTTTATATTTTTTATTAAATCTTGTGTCTACGACCGAGTAATCTCTTACAATGACTTGTTTGAATTTTTATTATCCTGACAAAATTTCATGTTAGTTTTGTCTTATATTTTTTTTTTTACAAATTATCTACTTTTTTTTTATAACACAGGGGGCAAACGATCATGCGGCTTACCTGATGGTGACTACCACTGCTGTAATCACTCGCTACACTAGAGGCATTACAGAGATCGAGTGAAGTTATCTACTTGAATAGGTAAAAAGGGATTGTTAGTAATGAGGTCTAAACAGCCTCATTGCTAGCATTATGAAGTCGACCATGCGGTTCTCCCTTGAAACCATCGTGGTTAATTCTTATGGAATTAGTCACGATGGGCTAAGTGACCTGCTTTCATCCTCACCTATCATCTTTCATCGCTGACGCGCCAGCGCATACCAATAAAGCAGGCAGGGTTATCACTCCATTCTAACCCATTAAAGTAATAAAATAGCTACTCGGAAATGAATGACGTAGTCATCCTTTAAAAGGGTTTCTAGAATTCCTAAGGGAATAAGAGACAACGTGTTGATGCGAGTAAAATCGCGCTAAACTGCTATAACAATGAAGCAAAAAATTACAATACACTAATATTTTAATCAATTTAAAACAAGTCAAATTTTTATACAATCAGAATAAAATTCATATTACTTTCTAATACAATAAAAGAATACTTTTAGGCGGGATAGCGCCACTTCCCGATTGGTAAATCACTATGGTAGAAATTGCATTCTAATTTATTATTGCAGGCTTTCCCGTAGCGGCAGGGCTTCGGATGATAGAAATGGCAAGCGGGGTTCGTGCAGTTCGGGTAGTATTTACACACACTGGGCACGACACCTGGTGATATTGACTTGTAGTTCGCCGCGGGAACAACGTGGGACGCTGTGAAAATATATTCTAATTAGAATCAATGAAAAATGGATAATCAAATTGTTTTATGTATACAGGAGAAATTTAAACTGTCAACTGTCATTTCAGGCTCACCCCTGTTTTATGCATTTATTTATTTATATTTTTGTTTTTGGTAACATAAAAATTTTGCGTAGGGAAAAAAATTTTACACTATTAATGAATACTAACACTAGTTTTAAAGAATGGTTTACGTTAATTGACATGTTGTATACATAAATTTGAAAAATTCAATTTTAAGGAACTCCCGACAGCAGTTAAGTGTCGTTTGATTGAGCTGTGACCTCAGAGGTTAGTGAAAACCTACAACAAGACGACCATGATACGTGCGGTGTTATATGTAAGTGAGTGATACTCACCAACTACGGGTGATGCAGCTGCATGCAGCGGTTGCAGCGGCGCCGTGTGTGGGTGCGAGTAGAGACAGCCGCGGCGAGTGCAGGCGGCCGCGAACTTGCAGCGCGGATGCTGGAAAGCGCATGCAGCTCCGTAGCGACACAGAGGGAATAAACGGCACCAGACTGGTTTGCGCTCTGCTTGTGATACTGTAGAACAAAATTGTGTATTAGACTTCTTTTTTCATTACAGGGAGCAAACAATAGTAATAACTGAGTAGGTTTTTTTTATGGGTATGGTAACGGTAACTTCGCCTGCGCTAACGGAATACGCTGGCGGAGCACCAGTGAAGGGTGATAGATGAGAATGAAAACAGGCCAGTTAGCCCATCATGATAAATTCATCAGGAATTAACCATGATAGTTTCCAGGGGGAACCGCGAGGAGGTCGACCTGGTTGGGTATATTGCTAGCAATGGGATTCTCAGTCTCCAATACTAACAATCCCTTTCCCCTTACTGGGTAGGTTTATACTATAATAATCTTTAAGAATATGCCCCACAAATAGACTTCAATTGTGACATAACGAGTTATTATGATCCAAAAACTAAACTATTGAACTGATTTTGATAAAATTCCTTTATTTACATAAAAAAAAAGAACTTTCCAAATTGGTTGAGAACTGATAGAGTTATGAAGGTAACAAACACAAAAAATAAACCTATATTATAAGTAAGAACCAGTTCATATTGGTCCTTAAAATAAAGATTTCGCTGTTACATGAAATTGAAACGTTAATTTTAAAGGTAAATTCAGGGAAATAGTGCCTCAGAATTGACCCCACTTTTATAAATTTATCTATACTTATAATATCTTATAATCTGTAGAGAGGTCAATTCTGTACATGAAATATATTTCCAAAATAACTATCAGGGGGTGATTAGTGATCGGTACTGATGCTAAAAATACAATTTTGTCTGTCTGTCTGTATGTTTGTTATAGAAACAAAAACTACTCGACGGATTTTAGCTAAACTTGGTACAATTATTCTTCATACTCCTGGGTAGGTTATAGAATACTTTTCATCACGCTACGATCAATAGGAGCAAAGCAGTGAAGGGAAATGTTGGGAAAACGGGAGAAGTTACTCCTTTTTTAAGCTTCCGTCGTGTGTGCAGCCTTAATGGCCACTTTTTAAAATGTAAAAATATCCACCCGTGCGACGCAAGGACGGGCCGCTAGTAGTGAATAAATGAATATGAAATAGTGAACAAAACCAATAGCTAATGATAATGGTTATACTCACATGGTGGTACTGAATCGTATTTATGCGCACTGGCAGTCGTTAAGGTCACGTGATTTTCGCTATTAGGGCTATCTGTCCTCTCTCTCACCCGTTCTGGTTCTTTCTCTTTCTTTTTAACATCGAACACAATTGGAGATGCTCTTCTTTTCTTAATTGCTGGAGTGTCTTCTTTGAGGGGCGTGGGCATCTCAGTAGATTTACGTTTTGTGGTTAATTTCTGATCTTCCGTTTTAATCGCAATCTGCTTTGATTCGACTTCACAGCCCATCTCGCTTAAACGCTTTTTCACTACAGGTCTCTCTTCTACTTTTTCAGGTTCTTTTGATTTTTCTTTGGGTTGTTCTGTTACTTGTGTTTTTAATACTGACAGCGCGTCTTTGGTCTTATTAATTTTATCGCCTACTTCGCTAAGGATCCCCTCTGTCATTAATTTCTTTGCGAGAAAAGCGTTTGGATGGTAGCCGTCCATTGTTACAATGAATTGAGTACTTTTGTCTTTGCCAACTGTTGGGTTATGAATATTGCTGAAAACAAAAAAAACAATCATTATAAATCTGGAAATTAAATAGTAACATTTAAAAAGATAACAACAATATTTGTTGAAGAACTATAATTTTATTACTTTTATGCATATTTTAGTGCTCAGCATCGTCAAGAATTCATCTAAAACTTAAATGGTTGCATACGAATTTATATTTGTTAAGTCGTTAATGCTCTAACAGGTAACAAAGAAATAAACTCATTTTCACATTATTAATATTTTTAAGTATGAGGATTATAGTTTTTTTTTTATGCAACTTAAAATGGCAAACAAGATGACGGCCCACCCGATGAAAATTGGTAACCGTCGCCTATAGACATGAGCAGTGCCATGGACATAACAGATTATTGGATTTTAACAATACAGTGACATATAACTCACGTAGGAGCAAACAAACATAAAGAAATGGATAATAACTCACATGCTGTCTATAATAAGTTCTTCTTTCGCCCCACTGCTCTTTCGGGTCTGGTCTGTTCGCGATGATAAGTAGTCATTGTTGATGATTTTCTTTGTGATTTTTGTTGGAACATACTCGTCTTTATCTACGTCGCTCGTTGCCCTGAGAAAAATATTGAAATTAATTATTCTAAACAATTACTGGATAGCGCCATCTAGTGTTAATAACCTAAACAAGACACTAAGGTACTCGACAACTGACTTACTTTTTTTTTTTAATTGCCTATATTATACATAAAAATTAAATAGCATAAACAGTATGTTTGTATAGGTCTGAATTTATCTACAATAGACACTGATAGACACTTTTGTACACACATGTACATCATACACAGTAAACACCCAGACTAATCCAAACAGATAAAGGCCGGATCCAGACTACAATGCCAGTTTCGATTCAATCTCAGTAAGGACACTACAACCACCTCGAGATTGATTGTGACTGGAACGGAACAAGATTGGACTGTTGTATGAATACACATATTGTTTCATCATTTCAGCCGTTAACTGTCCACTGCTGGACATAAGCTTTCTCCTTATGGAGGGGTTTTGTTAGTAGTTACCACGCTTGGCAGGCAGTTTAGCAACCAGAGATAGGCCTTGGTAGTATTTTAAGAAGGATAGTGCTGCCCATCCCTCTTTTAATTCCCTTAGGTTTCCTTAGTCGTCTCTTACAACACCCATAGGATAAAAAGAGGTGCCCCATTCTATGCTGGGACCACACATATTGTTTATTACGTAATAATATTTTACCAGACCGAGACCAGCAGAGGAATGCATTGTACAAAAGTTGTTTGTTTGGGTACCTCTATCCCATTCGTGTTTCAACCGTAAAGCAGTTATGTTTGCATGGCTGTTTCTGTTTGAAGGGTGGGATATGGCAGTGAATTTACAGAGTACAGAGGAATAACACCTGAGTCCTCAGGAATGAATGTATCATGGGCGAAACAGTATACTCTGTTATGTCCATGGTACTGCTCATGTCTATAGGCGATGGTTACCACTTTCCATTAGGTGGGCCGTCAGCTTGTTTGCCATTCTAAGTTGTATAAAAAAAGCATTACAGTGTAAATCCCACCATACTCAAGAATACAAATTAAGGGGTGTGGTAGTATGGTACGCTGCACCATTGGTTCGTCACCACAAATATCTATTTATTTAAAAGATAGGTGTCACTGGTCAACGGTGTCAATACTCACTTGTCATCATCACTGTCCACTCCACCTAAACTAATGTTGTCACTGTTGTCAACCCGCGCATTGCTGCCAGGAACTTGAATGACAATTTTCTGTGCGTCTACACATCGGCGCATAGGCAGCACTAGCGCTCGCTTTACTACTGACGGCTCCGGATCCACTTTGAGCGGTATCTGTAGAAAGATTGCAATAGTTAGTAACTAAAATTAAGATTTTGTTCCATAAAGAAAAAAATTCCATCACTTATTACGAACTAGAAAACTTAGTAGATATGGGATTGATGCGGAAATGAAAAATAACTCGTTTCAGAGCTACCTATGATATCGTATAACATACAAAAAAAAAAACAGTCTTTATTTGTATGCAACTTAGAATGACTGCAAGCCCACCTGACGGAAAGTGGTAACCGTTGCCTATAGACATAAACATATGAATAAATATTGAAAATTTTAATAAAAGTCATCAACAATCAGAGAAATTTAAAGAAATTATTGCTTGTATGCCTCTTATTTGTATATTATCTTTAGTTAGTTAGTTTGTGTTCTATCAAGTGATCAGAAATTCAATTAATCAATTTTGTTTGCATGCAAAGTTCCGCTTTAAACAAAAAAGTCTTGACTTTTTGCACATTGCCTTTTTTTTAATATACATTTATTATTTGTACACATTAACAACAGCTACAGTATATAAAGTAGAGACAACAGAATAGGTGTATAGGTTCTATAGGATACTCACGTTGAGTAGGCTCTTGTGTGCGTCGGCGACGGCCCGCAGCAGCAGCGCGGGCGCAGGCGCCGGGCCGCGCGGCCGCGGCCGCACGCGACCCACGCTGGCGCAGCTCGTGCAGCCCGACCGCGGCTTGTTCTCCAGCACCGACACCCTGCACATCAAATGTATTATGACACCTGCAATGACAATTGGGCTAACGGCCTTCCTGATGAACAGTCGTAATTGTCACCTATAAAAAGGAACAGCACCACGAATTGCACAGAGTATACTATGATGCCCTTGCTCTTTGTCATGTGTTGGTATTTCTGAGGACTGTGGTGTTATTCCTCTATTTGCTGTAACCTTGACTCCCATATTCACCCTTCAAACTATAACAAAGATCTAGGTTTGGGACACAAGTACTATCTACTACTCTATACCTAAGCACTTTTGCACAAAGATTTGATAAAGTTGAAAACTTTATTATAATTTTTTTATGAAAGATTTGTTTATACAAGAGATCAGAATAGTGTTTTTTTTTTTAAGTAGATAATTGCTCCTATATGAAGTGGAGGTGGAAGATTAATTATCTTGTTATTCCATATTCCTTCTCCAAAAGATCAAAAGTGACTTACTTTGACGTTAGCCTCTTCGAGCTTGACTCTGTTTTATCAGAAGTGTTCTCAGATGCTGAGCTTCTCTTTTGTGGTTCTGGCAGTTCACCTAAACGACTCTTGGCCGATTTACTCGGAGGACGGAATTCTGGCTCTCTTTCTGGGGTGAACCTGGAAAATTACATATTTTATTATTTATATACAAATAAAAAAACTGATAAATATTGAGAGTGGCTAGATAAGGTTCCTTTTAAATAATCGTGAAGACTTCTAAGACGAGAAATTCGAAAAAGTTAAAAACATAAATACCCAATTTTTCTTTCTTTCATTTCAACCGACTTCAAAAAGAAGAAGGATCTCAACTCTGTCATATTTTTTTTTTTATGTTTGTTACTTCATAACTCCGTCATTTCTAAAATGATTTAGAAAATTCTTTTTTATCTGAAAGGATATACTTACAATTTTGTCCCATAGAAATTTTATCAAAATCGGGTAAGTAGTTTAGTTTTAAACCAAAACAATTAGCTTTGTCACAGTCAAAAACGGTTTTTATGTGGGATATAATCTACAGTATATTTTTGACGTGGCAGTGTACTAATAAAGTTCAGCTCATTTCGGTGAAATTTGATACTATTTGTAATGTTTTTAATCAAGATTTCTTATACCAAAACCCCCTAATTTTTTGGTATGAAGATTTCTTAAAAATGTTAAGCAATATTTTACTTGATTGATATTGAAATATATGAATAATATATAAATATATTAAATAAGTAATATGCTCATATTACTACCATATTTTACTATAGTAGCCACTGTCGTGATATAAAAAAATAATTATTACCTTTCAGAACTGTCTGTTTGCCTCTGTACATCCTTTTCTTTGACTTCTGGTATCGTTTTGGGCTCCTCGCGGACTCCAAGTCTTTCTCTTACTGGTCTCTTTGGTAGCTTCAGTTCAATTTGTGGTAGAACATCCGTAGGTTCTTTTGGAGGGTTTACGGGAGTCTCTGAAGGTTTAGGAGTGGGGGGAGGTGGGGACGGGGATTTGCGAGTGTTCAGCGGTGGTGTATTAACTGGAGCTTGTTGTGATATCTCCTAAAATGGAAAAGTTTTACGTTACATTTATGGCATAAATAAAAATAACTAATATATAAACTAAATAGTATTTTTAGCGCTAACTCATACATTACTTTGTTTCAGAGTGAATGGTACTAATGGTAATCAAAGTCTAACTGCGGGTTGGCAACCACAGTTAGATTTTACAACATTCGGATGTAGTCACAGCTAAAAGCTAGTCTTGTATGAATTAAAAATTATTATAAAATGAGTTTGAAAATCATATAAGTTTAAATATGTTACTTACTTGAAATACATCTTCAGCAAAATCATTCATTAATTCTTCAGCTTCAGTCCTTATATTTAGAAAATCTTCATCATCCGACATAGAGTCTAGCTGCTCAGCTAATTTCTGCTTTAAGCCTAGGATTTTAGCTTCAATTTCGTTTATCTCTTTTATTTGCTCATCTCTTGGTGTTTCTACTGAAGACACACTAGCTCTATTAGGCACTTCTTGACTTTCATTAGTTTCCAAGGATGAGTCTGGCGCAACCTGAGACGAGATTGTAGCGGGATCAATTATAGGCAAAATTGGGCGTTTCAACTCTTGTATAGTAGGTTTCTTATCCACTTGTGTAGATTCCTCCTTCAGACTCTCTAGACTAATTCCATGGTTTTTCAAAATTTGCCCAGCGAACACATCTGTTATAGAGGGTTCCGATTCTTTCTCCATGTTCATTAACAAAGGTGGTATATTAGGCCTAATCATCTCGTGATGTTTACTCTTTTTCTTGCTTTTCTTCTCTTCTTTTTTGCGATGTACCTTTTCTTTCCCCTTTTTCTTAGATTTCTTTATACTATCACTTTTCTTTCCCTTATCTTTTTTGTCTTTTGACTTATGTTCTTTAGACGAGGATTTTTCTTTGCTTTTTTCCTTTTCTGTTGATTCTGTAATAGATTTACATATATACAAATCCTTTTCATATTATAAATGATAAAGTTTGTAAGTATGGATGGATAGGCGGATGGAGGATGGAGCCGCGAGATACAGCTAGTAAAAAACATGATTGGACATTAAAACCCTTCTACAGAAAATATATAAAGAATACTTCGGAGGCCCAATTCTTGTAAAAGCAATTAATTTTAAAGGTAACAAGTCATTTAATTCAGCATATGAAGCTAATATCCTGAAACAATTAAGCGACGATTGACATATGTAATATGACTCGAGTTACAATATTTTAAACAAATAACTTTATATAATAAGCGCTATTGAAAAACAAGAATACAAAATAGTTTTAACAAGAAAATGCTATGAAATTGGTATAATTGTCGTAACTGGGCTCGAGTGTTATATTTACTTCATAAAAAAACAATACATACTTATTGGTGCAGTAACAGTGACTTCTTGCAGCTTCTTCAGCACTTGATGCAACCAGTTCACAAACAAGTCTGTGTTGTCACCGAGGAATAACTGCAAGTCGTCTTCCATTTGTGCTCTGGTACGTTTATTAGCAACCATCACCATTACATAGTCTGGGAGTTCATCATCTAATGAAATATCAACATCAATTAGTTAATTTCTTGTATTGTTATTTAAATAAAAATAGTTAATGTACTGTATTGAACTATTAATAACAATTTGTTATTTTTTTTTATGCAATTCAGAATGACAAACAGGCTCACGGCCCACCTGATGGAAAGTGGTAAACGTCGCCTATAGACATAAGCAGTACTATGGACATAACAGAGTATACTGTTTCACCTATGACACCTCCCATGCGTTGAACTACACCTGAGGACTCAGGTGTAATTCCTCTGTACCGTGTAAATTCACATATCCCACCCTTCAAACCGAACCACAGCCATGCAAAAACAACTGGATTACTGTAGAAACACGAATGGGCCAGAGGTGTCCAAGCAAACAACTTTTGTACAGTCTCCCTCTCTGATAATAGTTAATTCATAATATAAAAAGTACGATAATTAGACGGTGATAAGGAGAAGCAGCGTAATGGGTTATTAATTTGTCATTAAGTAATGTGATTGTTAACAGTTGAAATTAGCATTGTTGATGCAAATATGAACTTTGCAATAATAATCCTAATTACACCTAAGCGACATTTTCAGTTTTTCGATTAAGAACATTGACAAAATTACGAAAGCAAGTGTTTATGACAGTAATAAAATAACTTCTGATCACGGGTTTGCGACCCAATCTCTTAAAAGGCGCGTAGTAAAACTGATTTCGTAATGATAATAGCTAAATGAACATTCGAAATGCTCGCAATCGAGATGATTGCTTGTCAATTTAAATAATTAAGCAATGTTTGATAAAATTAAAAAACAAAAAGAGTTTCTTTTCGATCCTATTAGGTCGACCTCCACATGGTTCCCCCTGGAAACCAGCGTGAACAATTCTTGTTGAATTGGTCACGATAGGCTAATTCTGTGCCTCTAGTGAGAAAAGGTTCAATTCAAAATGACCACTTTTCAGGAGAGCCAAAAGACTATTTTAAATAAAGAAAAAAAAATCTGCTGCTTTTATTATTTGCTAATTGAACAAGTCAATGATTGCATTTATAGTAATTTTTTCTCCTCTTTCTTATGAAATTGTCGGTTTTTGTGTAAAACCTATAGTTTTAAAAATAATTCTATTATACCTAATCACACTTAACAAAAATATTAAAATTATCATGTGAAAATAGTTTTAAGTTGAATTAAAACTATTTTATTGAAGTATTGAAGAAAAACAATGTTGTGTATTTTACGCTATAAAAAAATAATCGCTATTAAATGGTGTAAAAGGGTTCAAATCGAACTGATTCATTTTACACAAAAATAAATTCATATTTCAAGGGTGGTTCTAAGTATCTTATTATTTTCGGCACTATTTTTGTAAAATATTGTAGTTTTATTTCTAATTATGACTTTTTTACCACAAATATTTTGTTAATTGTAGCCTTTTACATGTTTACTATCTCTATTGTTTTTAAAGATATCATTACGATTCTTATACTATTCGAAAGAGAAAAATTTGCTTATTTAAAGTAGCCTAAAAAAGAAAAAGGCTATAACTTGAGTTATACCCTTTCTCACTAGAGGCACAGAATTGACCTGCTTCATTCTCACCTATTATCTTTCACTGGTGCCCCGCCAGTGTATACCGATAGCGCGGGCGGGGTTACCATTCCATTATCACCCATTGAAAAAAAAACATGACAGACACATCTTCATTTTCAGATAAACAAAATCTTAAATATTTGTATATTTATTTAAATCTTAAATTTACACCTAGTAAAGAATAAAATCACATTTCCACTTACCTACGTAGCAGCCCAGCTCTGTCAACTTTGCCTTGATTGCAGACTGAAACAATATAAAAAAATGTATAATTATTGAACAATGACATTTAATAGGGGAGAAAAGGGATTGTTAGTAATGGGGATTAGCAATCCTATTACTAGCAATATACCCTATCAGATCGACCTACTTGCGGTTCTCCCTGGAAACCATCATGATTGATTCATTGGTGAATTTGTCACAATGGGCTGATGGACCTGTTTCTGCTTCACTTATCATCCATTAAAAAAATTAGACAGCCTTTTTAACCCAACTACAAAACAGCTAAAAAGAGGATTATGATTTTATAAATTTGTATTTTTATATTTTTTTTTTATTCTTATTGATATGTTTTTTGATACATTTTTTCTATGCATTTAAATATAGTAAGGAAAACAGCTGGATAATATAAAGAAGGCTTTTTGATAAAGACAAAGATTAAACAGAAAATTAAACATAAACATAAACAATAGAAGCCTAGAAGGGTTATTGTATACAAACCTATAGAAATAAAAAAAATAGCTTACAAATAACAAAAGGAAGTAAATGAAGGGAGAATAACAACAGAATTCTTATACTGAAATCTATTACCTTAATAAAGGTATAAAAATAAATATGAAGGAAAAGACTATTAAAATTTTAGATAAGCAATAATTGAAAGGAGTTTGAAACTGTATAGAAGCACTACAGAACACACAATTAACTGAGAGTAAACAATAGATACAAATAGACCTACATAAAACTATTGTATGGATATGAGAATAAAGACCTCAATGGTCTCAATAGTGCTTCTTAACAGGTGGATGTTAAAATGAACATGGACAAGACCAAAATCATGTCTAATACTTATATTACACCTATGCCGAGAACTTTACCCTTGAAGTTGTCGACAAGTATGTATGCCTAGGACAACTCTCACGTAACATCGGGCTCTATAAGTTTAACTTTGATCAAAAGGTCAACCGACAAATCCAACTTGTGTGGGTAGCATTTAGGAAACCATGCCATATCTTCGCATCTAAAATACCTCATAGTTTAAAAATAACCAATGATGACCTATGGAACCAAAACATAGTTCTACTCATATGCAAAAGCTTCAAGTTACTCAGCAAACTATAGAAAGGGCTATACAGAATTTCTTTGCATGATAGAATCTAATGTAATAACGATATTCGAAGAAGAACCAAAGTAACCGACAGCCCAAAGGATAAACAAACTGAAGTGGCAATTGGCTGGTCATATAACTTGAAGAGCTAACAACCAATAGGGAAGAAAGGTTTTTGAGTTCTGACCCTATATGTACAAACAGACTAGAACGACCCCCCACTAGTGTAATGACAAACTGAAATACTTTGCTGGGAGTCAGTGGATGCAGGTGGCTTAAAACCATTTCTAGTGGTAGTCTAAGGGGAGGCCTATATTTAGCAGTTGATAGATAATAGCTAAGGAAGATGAATTAATCATAATTATCACCTAAAATATTTATGTACCATGTCAGTATATACTGTTAATACAGGTGGGGCTACCATTTCATTATCATCCATTGAATTAAAACTTATCATAAAAAATACACCACATAAAGAAATAAGTACTGATTTTGTAGTTATTTACTTAGGTACTCATGCCCTACTCGTATTTCTGATGTCTTTACATGGCTGTGTTTTAGTTCAAAATATGAAAATAAAATAAATAACAGGAGGCATAACAATATCTATAAAACCATTTATCAATTTATTAAAATGACAAGTTACTGCAAATTATGCTTAATTCTTATATTCTAAAGTATTATAGCAGTTAATAAATATAATAATTATCTGTATATAGTCTATTTTAATATAAAAAATGCTTTGAAATTACAAAATTACTGAATATAATAATAGAAAGAAGACGGTTAAAAGAGACTTTTAATATTAAATATAAATATGATACATTATGAATACCTATACAATCATATTTATTATATTATGTTAAATAATAAAACAATAGAATACTTACTCGCATTTTCTGCCCAATTTCGCTACCGACATCATTCATGATGAAAGTATTTTTCTTTTAATCACTTCTAAAAAATAAAATCACCACATGATACGCCTTACAGCGAAAGATATTTTACAGTATATCCAATATAAACATACGCATGAAATAAAATTGCTATTTTTATTCTAATTTATATAGGTGTCATAAAAGAAAAATAGTAATTCAATAGATGGTCTCTATTCAACTGTCTGTTGACCTATACAAGAAAATAACATAACATTTCACTTTTCAGTGTTACTAACTCTTAAAAATATTTATCCCCAAAGCTAAAATCAACTCTAAAATCGGCACAAGCACGATAGTGTATGCTATCCAATAACTTACGAGTATTACTTGAATAACTACCCGACTACATTAGATGTATTTTTTTAATTATTTAAAATATTTAAAGATATATTTTGTATTTTTCTATATTAGGTAGGTATTTATTAATAAAAAATCTTAAATCCATCAATAGCAATGTCATCAATATCAATAAATATCATCAAAATTTATTTTATTAGCAAGAGTAGGTTACTTTTATGATCTATGAATTTGAACTTTGAATTGATCTGTTCGATGATCGTTGATACAACAAATTTAAAAAAAATTTCCTAAATTTGTCCAAGCTCATTTCACTTTTCTTTAAGCATTACTTCAAGATTTTCATTTCTCCAATATTTTTAAAATTGAAAAGTTTTTACTCAAAAATGTGTAAAATATACGTTCTGGCAATATTAGTCCAAACAGATACAGAATAAAAGTATTGTCAATGTCAAGATGTCTGTCGGTTGTAAGTTGTCAATCAATACATGACATTAAAGTTGAATGGTATTCGTACACGAGCAAGTGCTTTCATTACCATAAGAAATATTTTACTATAAAGTGTTCTAGTAATTATAATGTTACTGTAATATTAGAGGTTACATTAGCGATCTCACACACAAACACTGTTATTATCGTCATCATTTTAGAAACATAAATACTGTACTTTTACTTAATTTTAAAAAGTTTGGAAAAGGAACCAAATAAAGCGTTTTAAACAAATTAACTTGTTCATACGTTCATCAGGAGTGTTCCTTATAGGTACATATTTATAATCACGTATCGTACTAGTAATAATCACGTTAACTACCTCATAAAACGGAAATATATAAATTAAACCATTTGTAGCGATATCTGCATGTACTCGTATCTAGCAATCTTAATTCAAGGAAAAAATACACGTTCAAGATGGTACCTCAATAATATCGTGTTAATAACTCCAACTGTCGGCGAATCAAATCAAAGAATTTTCACAGAATTTCTAGAATAGGTTTGTAAGACTGGGCACGCTACGTGGGAGACAAACCACAAAGGGCTTCAGTAGAAGAAAGAACAATAACGCATAATTTGCCGCCACCTTTAAAAGTTTTCACAAGCTAAAAAAGACGGTGTTTTCAAAGAATAGCAACGTACTTAGTTGCAGTTCAGCAAACAATACAATTTGGTAAATAATAATAATTTATTTATTTGCTGAAAAACACGGTATACAGATGCTAGTAATAATAAAAACAATAGCATGCAAAATTTTAGTATTTATACTAATTTTTTCAAATAATAAATAATAGAGAGTTGAGAGATCAAATAAATTTATTAAAATATATAAAAAAAGCATTTCTAAATAAATCTTTATTTAGTCTTTATTAAACACAAAAGGAATAATATTAAAATAATAATTAAATGTAATAGTGGACAATAGTTTATTTACAACTCGTTTATTCGTAGTTACAGGCATACATGTGTGCCAATTGAATTAAATATTATAGTTAAAAATTAATAAATAATATGTCTATATAATTGAAGATACATTGAAATAGTAACAAATTATAATAATTCAGGGGCAATTAATTAATTATTTAATTTAATCATAATTTAAGGGACATTATGTAATTAATCATATTTGCACGCCTTTTGATGGTGAAATATAGTATACTACATATTCTACATCAAACTTATAACTGTGCCTGTGATTATGTAAATAAATGATTGATTGATTATTTTCAAGTGCTTGTACGGTAGTGATGTCAGATAGGAATCGAATGTCAAAATTATTGATTCCTAACTTATTACTCCCTTAATAATACACATTGGTATTTGAATATCGAACTGTGTCCGCCAAACGGTATGTGTGTGTATTTATATTGAGATTTAGGAAAAAGACTCCGGCTCCTGAACCGACCTCATAGTTTTGGAGCCATCCGTGTATATGCGTAGTTCTTATCATCATCATCTCAGCCATTATCTGCCTACTGCGCGTAGTTTATATATTCCAGATTAATCCCTTTCCTCTTCTTTCATTTTTATATGACATTTTCTGTTAAATATATATTGGCTTTGACTACTATTACACGGGGCCGCAATCAGTAGATCATACCGTTGTTAGGGTTGTTTTTATGCAGCCGCTGATGGAAGATTAAGCAAATATCTGGAAGCTTCATAATTTGGTAACCGTGATCGACAGTGTTGTTCTCAGCCACCAAACCAGCGCACCGTAGATCGACATTGGTCTTATCATGGCCGTCTTATCATGAACTCTCGGTTAATACCGAGAGTTCATGCTGTATGTACCATCTTTCAATTATCATGCAAGTTTCCCTCATATTGTTTCATATAATACTTTCTAAATTTCCTAATAAAAATACAGCTATATCATCCACATAGCCTATCATGTAGAGAGTATTTTCGTTGAGGTCTATTATGAGCTCTTTTACTACTATGTTCCATGATAGCAGTGATTGTACAGCATGTTGAGTACAGCCTCTATTTCCGATGCTTGGTGTAATAATATTTATAGTGGATTATATAGTTATGTTTATAGGTTGTTTAAGCATGTTGTTTATCTATTCTCTAAGTGTTATACTACTCCATGTACAGCTAGCTAGTGCTCGACTTATACTGGCAAAATTTGTTTTATCGAAGACTCCTTCGACGCCTATGAATGCACCTAGGGTTGGCTGTAATTGCTTTGATTACAACGCATTGCCTATACGGGTTCACTTGTTTGCACTGTAGGCATGTTGGTCTTTTTAATAGATGATAATGGAATGGTAAACAGTGAAGGATGATAGGCGAGAATGAAGCAGGGCCTCTAGACAAGTAGCAAGCGAATTCGTCGATGGAATCGACATCGCTAGCGAGTGCGTGAGATAGAATGAGATAGCAACGTCGGGTGACTCATTCGAAATCACGAACTCACTAGAGATGTCGATTCCATCGACGAATTCGCTTGTCACTTGTCTAGAGGGCCTGGTCAGTTAGGTCATCGTAACGAATTCAACAAAAATTGTTTACGATGGTTTCCAGAGGAAACTACGTGAAAGTCGATCTAATAGGGCATATTGCTAGCAATGGGGCTGTGAAACTTCATTGCTAACAAAACCTCCCCCTAGTTTTTTAGTACTTCTGGGTCGCATAAATGAACAACCAACCTCCGCTATTGGATATATTGGCGGCGAGTCAGCTCGAAATACGGAATGAAAATAGAACGAAGAAAATAGTCAATATTTATAAATGTGTTATCTATGTATTTTATAAGTACAATAAAGAATATATACAGTAAAAAGTGAAATTAGGATGCAGTGGTTCGCGGAAGATTTGGCCTCTAATCTCTTTGTTACACAGTCTCTCTTTAAATTAAAAAAAAAGAACTAGGTGAGACTGATGGGTCGGAAGGATTTAGCGTGTTTGTTTGTGAGTGTAGTTTTCTCTACTAGTTCGGGAGAAAGAGGAGACTAATTTTATTGAATAAAACAAACTTATAACTAAGATAATTTTATTTTTAAAAACAATTTATTGTCAACAGTTCGAATTGAAAATAAATAGAGTACTTACATTTATCTACAATTATACATTACTTAAAACGATTTTATTGGTCATTTTTTACTTAAAATTATTATGGCATTTTTGTAAAATTTATAATTAATAATTCAAAAATATTTTATTTAATTATAATCGGTAATAATTAAATTGTAAATACTGTTTAAAGCAATTAGATTTCAAGTTTATGATGATGGTGACTGGCGTTCTTTCTTACTAAGATGGATTCAGATCAAGTGAATGTATTACCGTTCTTTCCTTACGCCCTAAATTTTGGTTTAATGTAAAGGACTTTAGTACTATTTAATTGCTTAACAATATTAGCGGAAGTTTTTAGACTTTGTTCTAGCCTTAGGTTCTCTTTGTTCTTTGAATTTAAATCCAGCTTTACATTTAACAAATTGTACAATATCTACCTAGTGTTTAGCTACTTGAGAAATTACGATACATGTAGGTACCACGTCTTTGGTTACAACTAAGGTATTTATTATATTTTTGGAATGTTTTATCACCTGTCAGACTTATCATCTAAATTATAAGGAATGCTTTGTACAAAATAAAAATTGTAGTTCTGTATTCATACATATAAAAAGGAAACACTGAGAAGGCAGCCGGAGAACGAAACGAGTATTATATTAGTGACATTTAAATGTTATGACGTTGATATGCAAGGAATAGGTATTAATCTTAGATTATATAGATACAGCTTCGAGCCTCAAAATCGGGTCAACTTTTTGTCAACTAATTGTCAAATTAGCTGATACGTTTTTTTTTGTGTTCTATATACTTATGAGCATAATGTATCTTGACGTATCTATATTTAATTATTTAATAAATAAATTGTGCTTTTACACATTAAAAAGATACAAAAATTATAAAACAAAATAAATTATATAAGTTATAAAGGAAACACTCATAACTATTTATCACGCTAAATTGTATGAAAAAGTTGTCCCGCTTTTCTCAAAGCATTTGTATGGAGACATCTATATAATTTAAGGTATTAATACAGTCACTAATTATCTATTAATGAACATAAGTCTCTTCATAGACCATCATGAAGGAAAAGAAAGGTCTTTGACCTTTTATATTTATTGACTTCATCTAGTGAGGCTGTACAATGGCGTGAATTTACTGGGTACAGAGGAATAACACCTGAATCCTCAGGAATGGCAACGCATGGGGGGTATCATGGGCGAATCAGTATACTCTGTTATGTCCATGGTACTGCTCATGTCTATAGGCGACGGTTACCACTTTCCATCAGGTGGGCCGTCAGCTTGTTTGCCATTCTAAGTTGCATAAAAAAAAAAAACAATTTGAGTCTCTTCGCCTTCTCATTACTGCCATCAGTTGTAGTTATTTATTAGCTTATTTTATTTATGTACAAATAATCTCAAAATTCTTGAAATATATCGGGAGATGTTTTTTTAAAATTAAAATTACTATAATTTAATCAAAAGGCCCATATGAAATAGAGACTTAACAATATTTATTTACATAATTAGAGTTATTGCTTAGTTATTTATCGCTCGTTAGTAGGACGGATATTTAAGTTAGTTTAAGAGATATAATATTAAATAATAAAAAAAAGGTAAGTAAGTAGTATAAAGGTATAATTTTGTGTAAAAAAGTCTTATAATAAAATTCTTTGGTGTCGTAACAACGAACGATAAATCGCTAAATGTAGATTCGTTTGTCTCCTTTTTGGTCGTAGCGCACAACTTGGTACCTAGTGATTGTGTGGCCAATATTCTGTAGTGACCCTAATCTAGTGCCATTTAGCGGTGCATTATATAACTGGTTGACATTCTGAGATTCTTTTTTTGACCCAATAGGTCGCAACGATCCTGTTTTTGGACCGTAGTATTGTGCGGTGGTATTTGTTGATGAATTAGGTCCTTCCTTTGTTCCTGATTTAGGGCCAACTGGTTCGATGGACCTCTTGTTGTTTGATGAGGATCCTACCTGCCGCCGAGGGCCGGGGCTCCCCGTGGGTCGGCTCTCGATTCCCCCAGTGACACTTGGCTGAGCGCCGTGCGTGTGTTGCTGAAGCTGTACCCGTGACGCTCGTTCCATTTCTCTAAAACCAATGAAGGACTAGTTAATTGTCGTTTATTTCTTACGAAATTTGATTATAATAATTACTAGTCTTTACTCGCGACTTTATTAGTTTAATGATGAATGAGTTAAAAAGCAGCCATTGTCTTCTCCATTCCAAACTCTTAATTGAATTTCATGACTACTGGTTGTGCTTTTAAGGAGATTGAGAATGTCTTTCTTTTCGAAGATGATTGAAAGCACAAGCAATGTTAATGCAGTTAATGAATTCATACTCCATACTCTGTACATATGTCAGTTTGAAGAAGGGAATAATAATAGTAATAAGTTAGTAGATATTAAAAAATAATTGAAAAGTACATGCTAGGTAAATATACGATATATGCTCAGAAGTGTAAAGAATGAATGATAATAGCAGTTATATTGACAAACTAAGCTTTCATGAAAATTTAAAGTTATGTTTTGTATATGTAGTATGTTACAATAAAATTTAATGGTAATGTTTACAAACGAATATTTGAGCATAAAACATTCTGCTGACTTTTAATAGTAAAAGTTACAATTTGTTACAAACTTTATTTGGTGAGTGTTTCTGTGTTAATTGCAACAAAATTTGAGTATCTTTTTATTAACTTTTATTAAAATATAATGTAGGTAAAAGGGTTGAATAATATATAGTAATATCATTAATTTTAGTCATAATATTCATATACTGGTCCAATAACGAATATATTAAAAGTAGGTTTTCCAGAAAATGATATTGGATAACAGACATTTAACATATTCGAAAACAGATATCCGACCGATATGGGCCATATCGAAATAAGTGATGAGCTTTTTTTCCGCTATTAATATACAGTGGAACCCAAAATATAGATATCGGATCGGTATATAATTATATATATATATATATATATATATATATATATATATATATATATATATATGTATGTGTGTCGCGGGCAAAGACTAAAACCAAATATCGGCTGTGAATAGATAGATAGACAGATAGTCCGATAGGAAACGGTGTCAGGATAGATACTAATCTAAGGCAACCTTCTTTTCTTTTTTTACAATATCTAATCAAGTAATTAGCGAGATCCATTATACGATGTCTCTTTAGTTGCTTTATGTCTTACATTAATAAAATTGATCGTGACAAGAAAGCATTGGTTGGTGTAATACTAAGTTATTGAGTATGTAACCATATACTCGTGATTAAGTTTTTATAAATATTTGCAGGATTAATTTATATTTATGATAAACATAAAGTAAATATATAACCACATTACTAACACCTATGTTTATCCCTTCAGAGATAAAGTCGAAAGAGTGTACGTTAAAAAGTAAAAAGCAAATATAGCTGTTTTAGCTTTTAGTATATTTTAGCTATAAAACAATCTAATACTTAAGTACATACTCCTAATATTACTTTATGGTTATTTAAGAGTTAGGATGCTCTTTTATTATTAACGTATGTATTTTAAAAGTAATTCACTACAAAATTAAGCTATAAAATGAGACTATAAAATTGAAGTCGTATTTTTAAAATTTGAATAAAGTTATACGTTATTTTATCGTCTTCATCCATATTTACTGTCGATGAATCAAAGGTTTTATAAATTGTGATAAAATACTGTTTAAATTGTTCTAGGATGGATAAACAACGACAAAGAATTTACACACACAATGATACAATGCGAAGGTGCAGTTTTAATATGGACAAATAATTGGTGTGTTAGTTTTGATACATCAATGAACTGTTAACAATGTGATTGATTCAGTCACCAAGTAAAGAATATTTTTATGTCTTTAGAATTTCTATTCGGTATTAGGTATTTATAAGGACCCCTGGAAGAGCGAAGTTTCCTAAAAGTTAATTATTACCTAAAAGGAGTCTCTAAGTCCATGTTTTTAAACTATGTAATATATAAATGAATAAAGATTATTATTATTATAAATAAGGGTAGTACTAAATGCTCGCACCACCAAATGTACCTACGTAAATTTATTTTAAGAGTTCATTTTATACGGTAAGATGATATAAATATAATATTATATCATATTTATTTTTTCATGTGTTATTCAAAAATAACAATTTCTCTATTTATATTGCAGAGAATATAAGGTAAGAATATAATACACATAGATAGATATACGATATAAACAAGTGTTCGATTCAATATAAAGGGACTAATATTTGCAAATAAAGTATTTGGTTTATTGTTTATATGTCTTTGTAATTGTAACTGGATGATATCTGTACACGGGAGATATATAAGAAAAATGAATATATAAGGCTTTAGTAGGAGCAATAGGAGCCAAAACAATAATTAGTTTGTTACGGCATCACGCAAAAGTTATTGTACCAAATTGAATGCGATTTTCACTGTTTTATTTTTGAAGATGTAACTTAAAAACTAGTGTGTGTTTTATTTCGATATGCACTTGTGAAAAAAGTTAGTACAGGACGTAAATAATATTCATACAATGTCTTGATGTCAAAATCAACGGATTAGTTTATCATTAGTAGTTTTAAAAGCAGGCACAGACTGACAGCTTCACGGGGTATTTTTTGTCTGTTACAATAAAATACGAGAATTTAAAATACAGAGTTTTTTCATAATAAAAAACTGCATTGAAATTCCCCCAAAAACTGTTTCACGTCTGCTCAGATCAGTAAGCATAGATACCGGCAAGTAACTTGAACAATTTTAATACCACGTGTCTACTGCACAAACTTTGTTGTCTATGGTTTTTTGCAGTTATGTCGTCGAATGGTCAACACTAGGTTCCAAGCAACGATAGATCAATCGCTCAATAATGCATCGTTTAGAGGTGAAACACGTGAGCAACATGAGTGTAGACCAAATAATGGTCAGAGATTGAAGATTAATAGGAATGGTAGCAAATTAAAACAAAATAATTCTAATCATCTAACAAGTAATAAGAGGGGGGGGGGGAGGGATTGTTAGCAATGGAGTTTGACAGCCCCATTGCTAGCAATATGCCCTATTAGATCGACCTCCTTCACTTATCATCTTTCACTGGTGCCCCGCCGGTGTATACCGATAGCGCGGGTGGGTTACTATTCCATTACCACCCATTAAATCATGAGTGGTATATGTTGATTTGCTAGGATAAAAACATAAACTAAATAATGTCCTTCTTTGGTTCAAATACTACGTGTGGACTAAATTTCATGTTTGATTGAGCCGTTACAGCGTTAAAAGGTATTTACTAACTCGTGCGTGTAAAATAGGAGTTTTGGAAGATCCCAGGAAAATATACTGGAAGCTGCGGGAACTAGTCTTTTTTCAGTTTTTCTCGCTTTTAAAATGAAACAATTTTGTAAAGTCCTGTTTTGTTCAAGTTCCTCACCGGTGTTTGTAAGTAGCTATTCAAACCAGTCAGTCCAACCACCTCGCAGCGTCCTAATTGCTAACAAGTTATGATACCTTCACGTTCGGATATAGGTGGCGAGAGCCGAAGTCCTCTCCGACTTCTTAGGTTGGCATGCGACGGGCGACGATGGATACGCACCGCTGGTGAAACCTGGCAATCTGGAGAGGGGGCAGCAGAGCGCCGCGGCGTACGCAGCGCGGTATTGGGCGTTCATGATCACGTAGATGATTGGGTTTACGCATGCGCTCGCGTACAGCAACAGGTAGCCCGCGATGTGGAATACTGTGGAAGGATATTGAATTTTTTATATGGTTCCTTAACGAGCTTGTTAGTGTAATGTTTTAACATATTGCCTTAGCTTCAAGTTGTTGAGTTGTTGTAAAATTTTTTTTTCGTGATTGCCTATGTTTATTTGTTTTATTAATCTGGTAATATTTATTTGTTTAATTAATATATTTGTCTGGTAATCTAGTAAAAGGTTTCTTCAGGTTTCACACGCAACCTGTGGACTTCACAGCCTGTGGACTTCTGCAACACCCTAAGTGTTGCAGAAGTCCACAGGCTACAGTAAACATTTACCATCAGACAGCCTGTATACGTGTTTGCCACCTTCGTAGTATAAAAAAAAGTATTTAAGTATGCTTATGATTTGTCTAATATACAACATAGTACAAGTATTATAATATCTGTGGTACAAGTATAGATATTATAATAAAAATGCCTAACTGTTTTCTGCAGCTTATTCCACATGAATCAGATTATAAAGTAAGAAATTATGTAAATGTGTTAAGGTAGCAAAGAGATTGTTAGTAACGGGGATCTAGCAGCCTCATAGCTGGTAATATAATCTACGGGTTCGACCTCCACGCTGGTCGCTCAGAAAACATTTTAGTTAATTCTTTATGAATTCATCATTAGAGGTCTGTATCTTCCTCAACTGCCATCTCTCACTGGGGCCCCGCCAGCATATACTGATAGTGTAGGCGAAGTTATCATTTTATTATCGGCCACTTTCTATCATCATACGGCTCGCTATCGACAGGGAGTTCACCCTCATACCCTACAGCCTAAATGTCCGCATACAACGCGCTTTCAGAGATGTTTTCTCCCACGAACACTGAGGTTATGGAATGAGCTCCCTGCCGAGGTTTTTCCAAGAGACTACAGCACGGGGTTCTTCAAAAGGGGGTAAAGAGGTTTCTTCAGGGTCGGCAACGCGCGCGTAATACCTCTGGTATTGCAGGCGTTCATAGGCTACGGTAACCGCTTATCATCAGGTGGGCCGTATGCTACTTTGCCACCTCAGTGGTATAAAAAAATCATCCATTAAAAAAATATTGAAATCCATTCAGGCGTTTAAGTTTGACTGACAAATATATTAACATGTTTATAAACTTTCATATTTATAAGTAGGATTATTTCGTTATTTAAACTTTATTGAACATTAAAATGTGGTATAAAAGGCGGACTTAGGTAATGCTATAGACATTCTCTACCGAGTCAACTTTTAGGATATGCAGAGATACAGGATGGCAGTTTAAAAAAATAAAATTATTGATATTTTAGTACAATAAGGAAATTAAATACAAACATTCTTAAAACAACCATACGTATTAATATAGTATTTATATATTTATACCTACATATAAAAATACATATACATTACTAGGATTACTTAGTTTGTGAGTAGAAAACGCTGTGTGTGTGTTCCGCAACATAAATCGACTTACCTAATTAATGTAAGTAGTAATATATTGTATATAGACACGAACAGTGTAGTGGGAATCTTAGAAAACATACGTTGCCCATTTTAAAAATTTTGCTAAGTAAGAACTAGATACTTCAATCAACTATATTAATATAATATAAAAACTGGTAGTGAACGAATGAAAACAGAGTTAACAAAATCTGTAAAATTGACGAAGATACCCCGTAACATTATGTGCAGAAAAAGTACAGGCAAAGTGAGAATCTTCCCTTTTTATAAAATTGATTAAAAAAAATAGACATTGAAATCAATTTGCAAAATTAAAGTATCTATATGATTATGAATATATCTTATTTATTTTATTAAGGTATTTAATAAAATTTCACATGTAAATAGGTTAACACATCTAGAATCATACTTATTTGATATGCTTGACCTAACTTGAATGTTTCTGATATATCCAGTCTTAAGTTCCTAAAGTTCCCTATACGAATAGGCCTTTTTAACAAATGGCGGTAGATAGTGTAACTTAACTCTTCTAAGTAGAAGAATATATCAAGATTATCAGATTGAAAAGTTTTAGTGCTAAACTAAGTTCAGTGGCAACTTTTGTATCCTCTTTAAATTGGATACAGGATAGTTCGAGGGCAGAGAACCGATAGAGTTCATAACAAAAAAAGAGAGAAAAAGAGAGAGCGAAAGAATATTGATTACTTATTAATAAAAAATCGCTTTATAAATCTAAGCAAATACCACGTTCTTCAACTTTAGTGCATACTAAACTTGAAGAGTGTGGTATTAAACTCATCGTTTAGTAATCCATTTCAGTGTAAGTACTTCGTTTTCACTATACAATTAAGTATATAGACTGAGACAATTAATTTATTTATTTAAATAAGTTAATTGACCAAATAAAAATATGGTATAAAAGGCGGAATTATTTGTTAGTTGCATTCTCTACTAGTCAATATTTGGGATGAATAATAAATCATAAACGCGGTGTCAATAAATAATATTATATTATCACTACATAGTATAAAGTCGCTGTCGCTGTCTGTCCGTCCCTATGTATGCTTAAATCTTGAAAACTAAGCAACGGATTTTGAAGCAGGTTTTTTTTTTAATAGAAAGAGTGATTCAAGAGGAATGTTAATATGTATAATACATGTATAATATTGTAGAGAAACACTGACAAATTTAGAGGTTTCTAATGTGATGTCGTAAATAAACACATTTTTTAGCATTTCACCCGTGCGAAGCTGAGGCGGGCTGCTTGTTATATATAAATTATAGACAACCAAAGAAAGACGTATTGTCTTTGATAAGCGATATACTTACTTGGATAATGTACATGACTGTCGGCAACTTTTGCTATGGTGATGGGCAGGTAACATACTAAGAAGGACAAGAAGATGGCTAGAACCATTTTCGTAATCCGCCACTCGTTTCGTCTCGCCTTTGTTTCCCTGTTATCCTTTATTGTGGATCGCTTGTCTGCAGTGCTATTATTTAGTGTGCCCGGACTTGTGTGCTGTGATCTCTGATGTTCACGCATTCTTCGCTCTGAGCTGAAATAAAAAAAAAAACCTTACTAAATTGTTTTTTACGTAATTTAAAATGGCATACAAGTTGACGTCTCGCATGATGGAAAGTAGCAACTGTCGTCTATAAATAAGAACAGCACCGTGGACTATGATTTTACTATTATATCCCACGGTTTAAAGTATGTAAGTAAGCTATCTATGTAGATCTTTGTACAGTCTTCATTTGGTTTCACTTAAGATCTTCATGCTACAAAGGTTAACAAATCCCAGTGAGGCTTCTAAGGCTGCAAGTGTTCATATTTACTTAACATCAGGTGGATTGCATAGGTACTCAATTGCATATGTTACCCTTGACATATTAAAAATGTAATAAGTATTATAAGTATTTATCGTTATCATAACTCATTAATTACTCTGTTAGGCAACTTTCCTCCATAAGGGAAGAAGCATAATAATAGCCAATATTAATAGCCAATAATAGCCCAATAATAGCTCGCTGGAAGCCTCGCTCGACGTGTAGTTCCAGGCATAGAATAAGCCACCCCTTCGTTTCCCGCGAGTGTCGTAAGAGGTGACTAAGAGAGCTTACGGTGGAGGAATGGGCAGCAGCGCCCTTTTAAAAGATAACCAAAAGCCAAACTGCGGTTGCCAACCCATCTGCCAAGTGTGGCAACTACTGGCAAAACCCGCTTTATGGGGGAAGCTATGTTCAGCAGTGGTCAGTTGACGACAATAAAACAACTACAAGATTGCTGGTTACCATTAACCAAGTTGCTTAGTATAAAGTTCTACTTCATTAACTTTGACGGTGTATTTACTTGCTCAGTCATATCATACATTATTAAAAAAATTAAAAGAAATGTAGATTAAAGTGAAGTTACAGTTGATCTAGGGCCGTATGGGTGTGACATCATATTTTACTTCTTGCTACCGTTAGTAAAATGAATATTTACCTGTGCACCACCCAGAATATCCTTGCGTAGCATATGAAAATGAGCAGAGCGGGTACAATAAAGGCGATGACGAAGAGAGCAGTCTTTGATGAACGCCCTCGTTCATCAGGCATAATGGAGCACGTGCCCAACTCGGGGTCGTAATCGAACTTACCTGTAATTTTAAGTAATACACATGTTTTTATTTAATGAATGATAAAGGAACTCTACTAGCGCTATTGGTCTACCTGGTGGAATACTAGTGAGAGATGATAGGTTAGGTTATCCAATTCTGTTAATCCATTATGAATTAACCACAACGGTTCTAGGAAGTTGTCCACGTGAAGATCCACTTGACAGCGATATACCCTATAATGCTAGAATGGGGCCGTTATTCTACATTACGAACAATCCCTTGTCCCTAGCAATTATTAATATTAAGCAATTGATAGCTTTGGTGATGTTATGTTACCAGAGGGAGACTATGTACAAAAGTCGATTGTTTGGGTACCTCTGTCCCATTTGTGTTTCTACCGTGAAGTAGTTGTGTTTGCATGGCTGCGTTTCGGTTTGAAGAGTGGGAAATGGCGTGAATTTACAGGGTACAGAGGAATAACAAACTGAGTCCTCAGGAATGGCAACGCATGGGGGGTATCATGGGCGAAACAGTATACTCTGTTATGTCCATGGTACTGCTCATGTCTATAGGCGATGGTTACCACTTTCTATCAGGTGGGCCGTCAGCTTGTTTGCCATTTTAAGTTGTATAAAAATGTAGCGGTTTAATACACTAACATCTGATGGTCGTATTTGAGTCTCGCTCAATATAAACATTTTAGATCACATGAGTCTATGTAGTATTTAGAAGTACATTCAGTGGTATTAGGAACTGTAATTTATATGCAAGTTTATCAATAAATGCTAATTTGAATGCGAATTTGAATAAAATTTGTTACTGTGATGGATATATAAAATATTTTTTATATAAATTTATACAAACAAAACTGCAGGTGGTACAGTAAGGATGAGAAATAAATAATATTAAATTTTAAGTAGTACTTGCACTTTTATATATTTTTCTTTGATTTTTATCTACGAATATGTATGTATTTATTTAAAGTAATTAATCAATTTCATTTTTTTTAAATGATATTATAATTGAACACTCGGTAATTCGGAATATATCTTTCTAATATGAAAAACATGTAATTATTTTGTAATTGAAAAAGTTTCGGCACGGGCAGAGCCGAAGAAGTTGTCGCATGGCTTGAAATATTTTTCTTTAATCACAAAAAAATGGTAAATAATTGATTTTCTTTAATTTCAATATAATTTTTTATAGTACTCGCAATTTACAAACGCTCGTCGACTTTTCTTTTTAGATTTATATTTTTTTGTATTGATTTTTTTCTTCAGTTAATGGAACCGACTTCGAGAGCGTTATTTTATTTTACTAAATAAGGTGTGATATAGAATATGATAATAATAATTATTTATAAGACAAGTAAAAATAATCGACAACGTATTGGCGACTTCCCTGTCGTCGTCAGTGTCCATAGGCTGCGGTGATCACTTACCATCAGGTCAACCACATGGCCGTTTGTCGTCCTCTCACGTGAAAAAATGGTCGACTTGTGATTGTTTATTGGCCAAGATTATATATATAATAAATATATCTAAATATATAATATATATATATATATATATATATATATATATATATATATATAATAAATATATCATTAAAACATAATTTTAATAATACCTTATTCAAGTTGTAAGTAATTTAATACAAAAGCGTCTAGCGTGTACCCTTAATTTATATTTCAACTTGTTTTGCCGCGAGAAATGTTATATGAGAAAACTTACCCCATACTCCTACGAGTGTCGGTATCTGCATACCGTACGAAAACATCCACGAAAACACGATCATGAGTGCAATGTTGTGCTTACGGTAGACCCGGGCGTACCAGCTGTGGTGGGCTATCATTATGTACCTAAAACCAAAGAGGATAAGTCTGATTATACAGTAACAATGTATTTTGGTTTAAATAATAATAAATCGAAATGGAGAAATAAAGGTAAACGTATTGTATTATTATTGAAAAAACGTTAAAGATTACGCCCAATTTATTTACTGTAGTGGTAAGTGGTAATTAAATTGGTAAATTTCATAAAGTGTGCCCCATTTAGTAACTTATGAGATTTTTCTGAATACTGGTAGTTAATCTGAATAACAAACTACCCTCTACATTGACTATTCTAGTAATATGTTTCAGATTATTATATGGAGTAGGTATCCATTCAATTTCCTGAGCAAACGACTACCTGCGGATATTGGAAGCTCATAACTTCTTTTAGAATAAGGTAAGGAATTCTGGATGTGGAAGTAGTTAACTAAAGCAAGTAAACAATTGCGAATTCAAAATCACCTCCCCTTTGCAGAGACACTTGTAAATTTAATAATTTCATATCATCCGTTTTCTGTCCGCTGTTGAACATAGGTTTTCCCCTATGACTGTCATAATAAATGGGGCCGTTTCTTATGGATGTTTACGATTGATGGGATTATCGGTATATAGGTAAATAATAACAAGAAAAGATTCAGCTCGATTGGCTTTCTATTTATATTAAATTTAAAGTATAAATTGTATTAAATATATAATTTACACTTTAATTGTTAGAAAGAAATGAACCAATTCAACTTTGCTAGCGACATATTAAAAGTTATTTACAAGATTGTTTATCTCGCAAAAAAAACAGCGAATTAGAATGAAATATATGAGAGAGAAAGGCGTATTAAAATTTATTCGGAATTAGGGGATATATTATATTATAATTATACAAAAGATACAGGCAAAACAAAGAATATTCTTCATTTTAAAGCATTGAAAAAGAACAATGTAATAATATAAACAAAATTGTTCTCAAATACAATTAGGCAATAAGAATTTAGAATGATCGAATTATTCTAAAAAGAAAGAAGAAAAGAAGGAATAGAGGATGTTTCTTGATTGGTCTACGTCTACCAGGCGTGCTTTTGTCTGCTAGAAAAGGTGGTCTTTGACATTACATCAAACAATTTCTCGGAACAGCTCCATTATACAAGTGCCAGAACTCACAGCGGGTGGTGGATTCTCTTCTGATTTTAACTTGACTGTTTACAGTCTAACAAAGTTAATAATAGAAATGTTCTATTAATTGTTTTGAAAACATGTTTACCATCATAATAACTTTTTAATTAAGACAACAAGGATTGTTTTTGACATTAATTCACTTTAAAGTATATTGAGAAATTTAAAAGCTATAATATGAATTAATGAATGTATTGTAATTTTGAAGTGTAATAAAAAAAATTGTTTTTCTTAAAGAAAAATTCAACTTATTAAAAAATATTATTATCTAAATATGACAAAAAATATTATATTAATATATCCGGAACAACAACACCAAAAATTGTGACGGTTGTTACTTTAATTTTATAGAACAAAAAAGAATATTTACATAAATATGTACTTAGCAATAATTACAATTTAATATTATGAGTATATAATTTTATCACATAGTTGCACCTACCGCAGATTGGGCCACCGCCGGCGACAGTTTATGGCCATTACTGGTGACTCAACTGACCTAATACGATGGATGGAGTTAGACCAAGCGAATATTATGCCTTAATTTTTGTTTATTGTAAACGTAAAGATACGAATATGTCATTTACGTACATTTTATAAACATTTCTTCAT
Organism: Galleria mellonella; assembly: GCF_026898425.1. Classification (NCBI taxonomy): domain Eukaryota; kingdom Metazoa; phylum Arthropoda; class Insecta; order Lepidoptera; family Pyralidae; genus Galleria; species Galleria mellonella. The sequence continues at coordinate 2,055,935 of NW_026442023.1, forward strand.
TGATCAACAGCATTCGCAATGTTTTTAAGTATACATCTTAACATAATTAAGGCCGCCTATTGTTGCCTCTTTATTTTGCTTTTATGTAATTAAATATCAATTTTGTTTGTGTATATTGTCAATCTGTATAATTTTTTAAAGGGAATAATAAATAATTTTCGTTCATTTATTATTATTACCAGAGGGAGACTTTGTACAAAAGTCGATTGCTTGGGTACCTTTGTCCCATTCGTGTTTCAACCGTGAAACAGTTGTGTTTGCATGGCTGTGTTTCGGTTTGAAGGGTGGGATATGGCGTGAATTTACTGGGTACAGGGGAATAACACCTGAGTCCTCAGGAATGGCAACGCATGGGGGGCATCATGGGTGAAACAGTATACTCTGTTATGTCCATGGTACTGCTCATGTCTATAGGCGACGGTTACCACTTTCCATCAGGTGGGCCGTCAGCTTATTTGCCATTCTAAGTTGTATAAAAAAAAAAGAAAAAAAATTCATTATTCCGTCCAAAAGATTACAGTAGAATACAGGTATTTCTAAATAATTTGTATGTGTTGCTTGTAACATTAAGTTATTTAGTTTTTAAATTAAAATAACTGGTTTTGTAAACGGGTTTAAATCAAAATAACGATCTTTAATTGTATAGTGCATTATGCCCACTTTTCCATCAATTTGTGAGGTTAGATAACTCAGTGGCCGACTATTTGTGGTTTAGTGTACACATGCGATACGCGATTAGATACCGATTCTCACGGCTTGGGGTTTAGACACGGTCACTCTATTTGTGTTAATACCGAAATAATATATTAAATAATAATACTATACCTATTACGTTATTTCCGAAGGGAGTTTTATAGAATTATACGAGCGTTTATACGTTGCAGATAAGTAGTTGTCAATATGCAGAAGATACTAAAACTTTTTTAATATATGAAACCAAAGCTTATTGATGTATGGCGATGTCCAGAGGGAGACTACCTCTGTCCCATTCGTGTTTCTACCGTGAAGCAGTTGTGTTTGCATGGCTATGTTTCGGTTTGAAGAGTGGGATATTGCGTGAATTTACAGGGTACAGAGGAATAACATCTGAGTCCTCAGGAATGGCAACGCATGGGGGGTATCATGGGCGAAACAGTATACTCTGTTATGTCCATGGTACTGCTCATGTCTATAGGCGACGGTTACCACTTTCCATCAGGTGGGCCGTCAGCTTGTTTGCCATTCTACGTTGTATAAAAAAAATGTCGCTATTATATATCAATTAAAAAATTCACAATTTTCAACACAGATTATCAACATCTCAGTAATTAACTGCCCACTACTGTACATAGTCCTTCCTCATAGACTGCCATAAAAAACAGTCCTGAGGAACCTGTACCCACTGATTCCTTGCAATGCATTTGAAATCTAGTAGGGGTCGTCCTACATTGCATTTGATCGTACGGGGTAGTCACTCAAGAAACTTCCCTATCGGTTTTCGATTCTTCGAGCCATGCGACCAACCTTAGCCGCCTTTTATGACACCCACGGGAAAGTAAGGGGTGGCTTATTCTATGCAGGGACCACAAGGCGGGGTGTTGATGTTTTTATTTAATGGATGATAATGGGATAGTAACCCCACCCGCGTTATTGGTACAGCTAGTGGGATAACTAGTGAGAGATGATAGGCGAGGATGAAATGGTACTCCTCATGAGTTGCCATTTCCCAAAAACAAAAAAGGATACCATGGGTATAACAGTATATACTGTGATGTGCATGGCGCTATTCATATCTTTGTGATAGCTGTTTTTTATACCACTGAGGTGGAAATTAAGCATATAGCCCGCCTGATGGATAGTGGTTACCGTAACCTATGAACGCCTACAATACCAGGGGTATTGCACACGTGATGCCGACCCTGAAGAAACCTCTTTAGACCCCTTTTGAAGAACTCCATACTGTAGTCTGTGTTTGCCATGCTAAGCATTATACGGTTGCTTGGTAGAAATAGCTTTTAACGATAAGGCTGCCCATTGTTTTCTCACTGTGATTATTTCATGTAATTGTTTGTATCTATAATAAGTTTACTATTGTAATCTTTTGGAGGAAACAATAAAGAGTATCTATCTATTTATCTATTATAAAGAAAAATTGGTAATCTTAGTTACGAGTACTGTTAACGTTTCCATGTTAATGGCTTAACCATTTACCTACTTAAAAGTTGTATAAACATAAGCATGATTCATACCTGATAATAATTAATGGATAATGCTTATATATGTATGCTTAAACTAAAAAATAGTAGTGGTTTACATATGTCTTAACCGCATTAGTCAAATGGTTTAACAATGTTAAATTTAGCGTATTAACTAAATTATAGTTATAATCATTCGGTATTGTAGTGGTGGTAAACGGTGACGGTCCAGGACATATTTGACTGGGATTCTGTGGTCGTAAGATCGAATCTTAGCCTAAATCACTGAGTTCCTAAAATCAAGTTTGGAACTTTTAAAATTTATGATTGTGTTTCACGGAAAAAAAAAGTGATTTAAAAACTAAACTGTTTTGATAAATTTTGTATGAGGCTAAGTCCTTTAAGATAAAAAATAATTTTCTATATTTGTTTATAACTGATGGAGTTATGAGGTAATAAACATAAGAAAATAATACAATCGGATTAAAAACCTCATCCTTTTTTGAAGTCGGGTCAAATTTTTTTTTTTTATACAACTTAGAATGGCAAACAAGCTGACGGTCTACCTGATGGAAAGTGATAACCGTCACCTATAGACATGAGCACTATCATGGACATACTCGTAATAGAGTATACTTCGCACTTGTTTCGTAAATCGTAGAGCACTTAAATCTATAAATCCGATAAGTTACGTCAGAGTTCTTCGTGTATAATCAACCAATCCATCCGGTCATCTTGACCCGTCGTAGTGATGGATCAGGTAGGAGCCTCGGGACGAACCTCCGGAGTTGAATTCCGGCTTTAATTCCGGAGGCTACAACTTCCGGGTCATTAGGTATAAGCCGACAATGGGTATAATATCGGCGTGGTGTCAGCAGTGTTGGTAATGGTATTACGTAGCGATTATACTTATACGACTAGCTGTTCTTTGCGGTTTTCCGCGGGCGCCTGTGTGCCTAATATAGCCTAATAAATAGATGCCATAATAATAAGTAAATAAATAATCCTGTACCTATCTATAAATAAATAAAATATAAATCTATGTTTACTAAATTTTATTTCTTGCCAAAACAGAATAACACAAAACACAAAGCCAGTGATTGGAAGATATGTACATTAGTTACTTTTTAGGTCGAGAAAAGATTTTGTTTCAATAAAAAAATAACAAACCGAGATTTTTAAGATAGGACTTTATATCTAGATCTTTCTGTAGATGATTATTTCTAACTTCAAAGTTGGGCTATGTAAATTTGTTCGGTAAGCCACTTCTGAGGCCTTCGTATACATAAAAGAACTTCGAAACTCTCTACATTAGAGGACACCACCCTCGATTCTTGATACATTTACTTCCACTATTATTTATTCTGTATCGTTAGGTACGAACACGGTTGTGTTATTCTATTATTCTTTGAAAAGTATCAAAAGATTTTATGTAGATTTAGTTACATACATTTTACTTGGTAAGCATCATATGTATTATAAAATTAGATTTTAATTTTTTTATTATGAAACTGAAAACTATTTATACTTTTATTTATTTATACTTCATTGTACACAAAAAGGCTGTAAAGGCAGGTTGACTTAACTCTGTGTGAGTTTTCTTCCAGCAAACCCTAAGTGGAAAGGAAATACGTACATACAATAAGAAGAGGAAACAGTATGGGTGTTACTACTGAGAAATAATAACTTATTTACTGTGATTATTTCTTGCAATTGTTTGTATCTATAATAAGTTCACTATTGTAATCTTATGGAGGAAATCTATTTATCTATCTATTTAATTATCGTGATGAGTTAATCGAGCAAATTTCATTGATTCTTTTTGAAAAAAAAAAACGGTAACACTGTTAATGGGTATCAACGGTACATTTATCCAATGCTACTTTGTCTTCAACGTAATCTTGACGTAATATGGGCATGCGGAGTGTGTTACATTACTCACAACTAAGTTGCCAAATACTGACTAACCCCATTAGGAATTGCAACCGTGAACATATTTAATGTATTATAACTTTTATAATAGTACTTACCTATTCAAGGTTATGAGGGCAATGCTCAGGAGAGATACTCCAACGTTTCCGTACCGCAAGAACGGTACCAGCTTGCACAGCACACCCCCATGAGACCAGGTTCGAGTCCAGAAGCCCGATATGGCGAACGGTAACACCATTGCACAGAATAGGAAGTCCGCTATGCAAAGACTGGAACAAATAATTTATTATAAGTATAGATAGGTTGGTTTGTCTGTTGTGACTGCATTATTGAACTTTTATCATCATCATAATCATTATTTCAGCCATTATCCGTCCACTGCTGGACATAAGCCTCACCCATAGATTGCCACAAAGAACGGTCCTGAGTCAACTGCACCCACTGACTTCCTGCAATGCATTTGAGGTCGTCACTCCATGTAGTGGAGGGTCGTCCTACACTGCGTCTACCCGTATCGTATCGCCACTTACACGAAAGAAAGGTTCTTTGTTCCCCGTAGGATGTCGGTTTTTCGAGCTATATGATCAGTCTATTGCTACTTTATTATTATTATAATTGACCTTTATTAACCACTAAGTTTTATCGAGAAACTCGTCATTTTAAAAGTCGGTTGAAAACACCGTCACTGCAGTGTGCAGCGTGTTGTAGTCAATTGTATATAATCTTATGCAATGATATGCAACGTAATTGCTACATTGCATACCAATGCAATATGTAATAAAGAATACCGACATTATGACTGTTCATCGCATGGGTATTATACAGTCATTTTGAAGTGACTTAAGAAAACTGTATTGTTCATTGTATGTTTCTGACCTTGAAGTTGGTAAAATTATAGACTCAGAGTTGTGACGAATATTATTATTAAAGAAAGAAGAAGAAGAAGAAAATAACTTCATATTTATTATTATTATAATTTGTCTTTGACAACATTTAATATGAATGTAATCACAGTGAGCATTAGATATTTACAATTACATTTATACGGTTGGCCGTATGCAGAAGTTTCAAGTTGCTCAGCGAGCTATAGAGAGGGCTATCCTCAGAGTATCATTGCATGATATATAATAAAATAACTCCATGTTTTTAACCTTTGCTTTGTTTTATTGTATTGTGTTATTATATATTACTAGAGAAACTTTGTAAAAAAGTCGACTACATTGACGCCTCTATCACATCTGTGTTTTTGTCACGAAATTGCTGTGTTTTGGTTTGAAGGGTGTCATATGGCAAATTATAAAGTACGGAGTTTTTAATCCTTCTGGAATGGTTGCGTGTGAGAAGTATAATGGTCATTGCGATTTATTTTACCTTTTTGATACCTATGGTGCTGTTTATGTCTATAGGCAGTGCTATATCAGATGGATCGTCAGCTTGTTTGCCATTCTAAGCATCATAAAGAAAAACTGTGTCATCAAAAAACTGGAAATTCTCTTTCGGCAGCTGTGAGCTGAGATTATTTTAACACGGATTCTTTCAAAGCTAGAGTGAATAGGTATTATTTGAGTTTGTGTGTAGTAATACTTTAGACTTCATGGTCACTTAAAATCAGGAGAGAATTTAAATATAAAAAAAGTCAAATGAAATTATTACTAGTATGTTACTATGCCAATTGCTTCGTGAAGCGATCGTGAGCTAATTCTTTGAACATTGTACAATATTGTTCGTAAATGTAGCGACATAATGCTCTTAGCACATCAATGTTAACGTTATTTTATCTCTTGGTCTATTCTCTTTGTTCGTTTGGTGTTCCTTAATATAACAATGAATAGTGAACAGATTAAGTAAAAAAAAAGAAATTAAAGAGAAACTCTTTTGCCTTTTTTGATGATGCAAATATCTTTACAAACTTTCACATTTACAATACGATATTAAAAAAAAGTCTCCACATAATTTCTCTGGTGCGATGCGATTTGAACAAAATTTGGTATGAAGGTGAATCGTATCTAAGGCTAACATTTTAAGAACTAATAGAATACATTTTATTCTAATAGTATTCAGTATCTTTAATAAATTTATCATAATAGAATTTATGTACATACATATGAGTAAACAGTATTAAAATAAATATATCCCCGATATTATGACCTGGATATATTTATAAATAAATGGGTGATTTTCTACAAATGCGATCTCTACCCAACTTTAGTCAACCCTTTTAAAATCGAGTCCCCAGAAATTCTTATTTTAACTTTCTTTCAATAAATTAAAAGTCCAATGAATTAAGACAGAAATAACATTAGATGAAATCACCCAAACATATAAGTAAAAGGCATAAAGAAAGTTTATATAAGTTAAAAGATTGTATACCTGATAATAAAGGCCGCGGCAACATTCCGCACTTTTGGACATTTGAGAAGAGCGACCACAGTGAGCAGGTTACCAAAGAGGCCAATCATCATGATGAAGCCGGTCACTATAGCAGCAAACGTTAGGAGACCTGGCGAGAATCTGAAAAGGGAAAAATAAGTAATAATAATAAATAGTTGTCGAATAAACAGAGTTTGTATGTGTTTACATGACTGACCAAAAAGGTATGTAATGTTTTCAACGTCAGTAAATGTAAGATTTCTTATTACACCATAACCTCTAAGTATCTGGATAAATTTGAATGATTTACCGTTATAATCATTACACTGTCTAAAATAATACCGACTGTAATTTTTTTTAAATAGGTTTGTAGGCAATTTTTTTTTAATTTATGAAGCAAAGTATTTCAAACCGTTCTTTAATTGGATGATAATGGAATGGTAAGCATTGCGAAGTTATTGTATTGTTGCACGATTGTTAGAAGTAGGGACTTAAGTCGTCCTTCATATGATCCCCTGTAATCTATCGTGGTTATATTACTTGTGAATTCACCACGATGGGCTAACACATTTAATTGCTTTATAAATTATACTTCTTATTTCAATTTTGATTCTTCATATATTTAAATATTTACACACTGAAAATCTTTAAAGTTTATGTCTCGTAGGTACATTGCCTACAAAATGTTTCGTAAATAGCTCTTTTTTTTGGAGTGAGCGGTAGGTATTTAGTAAATATTTTTATTAAGCGATCTCCATATTTGCAAGTCATTTATGATTGAAACAAAGAATTCTCTCTAATAACTGTAATGTAATAAATACTACTACTAATATTATTATTTCGTCAACTGTTATACAGAAATGAGTTACAGAGCGTTTCACCGTGAAAATCTTTTGTAGTCAGTTCTTTGACGTCGCGTACTAAAATTTAGTTGTGCACGAAGACGGAAATTTTGTTGTGACACAAAACAGTTCATTAAAACATTCTTTAGACTGTCACCGTAATGAATTGTAAATTTTCTCTGTACATTTTAAATAGGTAGATAAAATAAAATGTGCAATAATGTCCTATAATAATAAAGTTTCTTTTTCTAAAATCAGTGTGAAGTGTGTGTGTGTGTGTGTAGTCACGCATAGAATTAGTCGCTCCTTCCTTTCCCGTGGGTATCGTAATAGGCGACTAAGGTAACTTAACGGTGGAGCATCCCTCTTAAAATATCACTAAAGTCTAACCCCGGATGTCAACCCGCCTGTCAAGCGTAGCAACTACTGGCAAAACCCCCCTTTTGGTGGGAGTGCTATATTCAACAATAAACAGTTAATGGCTGATATGTAAACGTACAAATTTATAGACGATTGTAAAATACAATCAAAACATCCTGACATAAATATTCATTCGAGCGCCTTCTAATTGTTCTCAAGCACGTCAAAGGGACTATTTTCAAGTTCCGTTGAGGAGAAGAGAGCTAGCAAAACAAACTTTTCTTTCACTAGCGCTCACTGTACTCAATAGTGTCATGAGTCAGTATCCAGATATATTTATTAGTAAACGTGTAGAGTTTTGCAGAATGGCAATAAATTATTCAGAAAGTGTCTAATAATTAAATTTGATTATGTTTGTTTATATTGTGATTGCTAAGGGAGTGAATAGGAAAACTATTAAGCTTCCTTAGTCGGCATAATAAATAAATAAAATATTGAGAAATTGGTGTTTTTGTAAAATTATAAAAAATTTCTAAATGTAAAAATTCTTAAAGATGTTGGATGTTTTTACTCTATCACGATCAAATGGTTGAACGAATTTGAATGTTTGGCATATGAGTAGATTATATCCTAATTTAATACATGGAGTACTTTATAATTGTATACTGATGTACGCGGGCAAAGTCGCGGGGAACAACCAGTCATTTATAAAGATCAAGTTAGTATCTCCACTATTGTATGCATACCATTTGTGTTGACTTAGTACCTAACAATATAAAGTATCACCATTCCATCATCTTTTGTATGAGGCAACTATGAAAATGGAGCGTAAAATACCAGCATAAGAAAAAGGAAACTTATAATAAAACACTTTACTGAACGGTTTGACCAGCATGGTAATTACTTTTTATTATTTTTTTGTCATTTTTCGACTCACGTTTCTTTGGGAAAAATGTTCAATTTCATTAGTAGTAGTAAAAGAAGTTTCACAATACGAGATTTCGTAAATATTTCTTTTTATGCAATGCAATGCAAGAATAGCAAACAAGAAAGAGGTAAACGTGGCCTATAGACATGAACAGCATTACAGAAATCACAAAATACAGTGTTCATATGTATGGGACTTCAATACCGTTTCCAATAAAAAATAAATATTTGCTGATAACACAATCAAAAAATATTCTTATAATAGTTTTTTTAGTAGCTAATTTTATTTGCCCACTTATATCTGCAATCAGTTAAACACTGTTGAAAGCAGATGTGTTATTTGCAATTAATAATGAAAGCATGCTTCCCAATGAGAACATCTATTCACAAAAAACTTTAATAATAATAATATAATTTATTTGCTGAAAAACACAGTATACAGATGTTAGTAATAATATGTTAGGAACAGGCGTCTTTTGGCAAAACAATGGCATGCAAAATTTTAATATTTATGGTAACTTCTTTTCAAATACTATTAACAAAATATTATTTATGTGCTTATAAAGTGGAATTATTCTTTAGTCCAACAAGTCCTTAATTTTTAATTAATTTATTTAGTCCTTTAATTCCTGAATGTTTTATCGTTTTAAATCATGTCACAGCTAAATTTGGAATTGTAATTGACACAAATATCGGAGATCTTGTATCACTACTGTATAATTTGTACCTATCAACATCATTTCGATAGCTTTCTATATGAGAGACTAATTGGCAATTTCTTCCAATATAACTAAGTGAAAAGAAATCGAAAGACAATTTCAATGGAAATTCTTCTTTTGAAGTAATATTAGAAATTCACTCGACAGGCTCAATTAGGGATATGAAATCGAGTAAGTACTTTCAGAATGGAGAACATATATAGAAATGTTGTTCGCATTTACTATAAGTAAATATTAATAAAATGTTAACCAGAGGGAGACTTTGTATAAAAGTCGATTGCTTGGGTACCTCTGTTCCATTTTTGTTTTTACCGTGAAGCAGTTGTGTTTACATGGCTGTGTTTCGGTTTGAAGTATGGGATATGGCGTGAATTTACAGGATACAGAGGAATAACACCTGAGTCCTCAGGAATGACAACACATAGGGGGTATTATGGGCGAAACAGTATACTCTGTTATGTCCATGGTACTGCTCATGTCTGTAGGTGACGGTTACCACTTTCCATCAGGTGGGCCGTCAGCTTGTTTGCCAGTCTAAGTTGTATAAAAAAAAAATATGACTGGTTTTTATATGAGACTACGGTCGCGGACCTATAGGTCTACTATGAAGTGAAATTTTGAGGTTTCGGACTCAATTATGTGTTTTTATTCATACCTTAATCGACCCAGTAAATTAACAGGGGCTTAACATTTTGATCGTCATAAATCCTACCATAAAAATCTAAAGGAACGATATTTCTACATATTTAATGTTTTTAAACAGTATTTTTCTTGTAATTTGAACATCAAATTTTTGTTTCGTTTCGCTTCGAAATTTCTTGATACATTATATGGTGAGTCTTCTTTACCTATAAGTATATTACATAAATAGACCAGGTTAAAAAATAGCCTATGTCTATTTTCATCACAAATAATATATGAAATTATATTCCAACGTCTATTATATGATTGAAAAGTGAAACTCGCCCGTATTTAATATTTCAATTACACAATAATTATAAATGAATTACTTCATTTAATCTTCGCCAATATGTAACTGACGTAGTTTGCGGTTTGTTGATGCATATATTGTACACATACAACATTTAGGAACTAGTTATAATTACATGTTAGATAATAGTACAGTGTAATTACCAATTAGGTTACCCACAGTACCTTTGAAGTTAACGTTATTAGGTGACGTGAAAGTGTAAATTGATATCTAGCTAAGCTTTAATTATATTAAGGATTAAACGGAGTTATGTTAGTGCCTTATCCAGTAGTTAGTGTCTTATTAATTTAGTGTCTTCAATTTAAATATAGTTTCACAGACATACAGGATGAGTCGATAAGGGTGTACCAAGTCATAACTTAGTAATCATAATACTGAACAATATCCCCTTAGGGATAATTTAAAACTTATAAAATATTATTTAAAAAATTTTTAATACATTTAAATTTATTTAACTGCGGTTACCAACCCGCCTGTCAAATCCATGGAATACTTGATCTTTAACTGTGATTCATTGGCAAGTTTGCATATGAAACTACTAACTAACTACTGGGAACGGCTTACCTAGAGGACTACAGATATCTTAAACCGTAGGATATCGTTAAGGTAACACATAGGATCTACGAAATGATGGTATAAGACAGGGGAAAGCACAAAAGATCCTGATAGGTTGACGTGCAACGGCTTAGCTGACCCCATATATGAACATATGATAAAATAACCCGCCTGCCAAGCGTGACAAGAACTGGCAAGACTCCCCTTTATGGCCTGCCCATGTTTAGCAATGGACAGTTAATGGCTGATATGATGATGATTTAAAATTTCATTAATTGAATAAATTTGCATACTGTGCGGTTTCAGAGATGTTTCCTCCCACGAACACTCAGATTGTGGAATGAGCTCCCTGCCGAGGTTTTCCCAAGAGACTACAGCATGGGTTTCTTCACGCACGCACGCGTAAACCTCTGGTATTGCAGGTGTTCATAGGCTACGGTAACCACTTACCATCAGGTGGGCCGTATGCTTGTTTGCCACCTCAGTGGTATAAAAAAAACCCTATAAATGAAAAACTGATGTAGATAGATCAGATAATCTTGATCTACTTTCAGATGAGGATTACCTATTAAAAAAAATCTTATGGTTTAGTAAGATTTTGGTCTGTCTATAGAATACGGCGATATGAGTTATAGGTATGCATTAAAAATAATGGTCTAAAATAAAGTTTGTAAGAACAGAGACTAAAATAACGTTTGAAAGAACAGAGACATTTTGAATTTCTTGTTAATAGTTTATTTAATTGAAGCTCTTGTTAATAGTTTAATCAATAAAAAAAATATTAACTGAATGTGTTAACTGTGACTAAGATATTATATACTATTAAATATTAATCAAAGATGATATCTCACAAAAAAAAAACTGGCTTCAATTGTGACGAAACCAATTATTTTGGTATTAAAACTAAATTACAGAACTGATTTTCATAAATTTCTATTGAACCAAGTAAGTATTACATTTAAAAAAAGAATTTTTCCAAATCGGTTTAGAACTGACAGAGTTATGAGGAACATTAAAAAATACAATCGAATTCAGAACCTCTTACTTACTGAAGTAGGTTGAAAATCATAAATATTGCAAGTAACGGTAGACAATAACATAAAAAGGGCCAAATTACAAATTTCTAATTTAGTCGTTAAAGTAATTATTACAAAGGAAAACATGAAAAAGGGATACGTAGAGAGAGGAAGACCGGGATAAATTATTCTAGTAGCTCCGGTAATATTACCGGTTAGCAATGATTTAGACGAAGCCTTTGTAACCGAATAAAGAGGATGAATAGCGTTTAATGCAGACCTCTGAATGGGAACGGCACAAAAGCGCTCAGGATGTTGTATGAAAGGTTTTTCGACTTGGCCCACGATAATAGTCCGGTGTATTTATAACTGAAGTATTCGCGTCTAAAACAAAAATTTATGAAGACATTTCAAAAGATGTCGGAAATACAAGTTCCTGTTGAAAATAAATGGCATCTTCTGCAGACGGTATTCAATAGCGCCGGGAATCAAGTCTGGATTCTCAGTAAAGCTTTACTTGGAATATCTCCGTATCTTGGAATAAATATATTAGAAAGAATGCTATATATTATCTTGTTTTATTTATTCTACTACAAGAGTAACTTAATGGATATAACACAAAATGCACGCAAGATGACCATATTTTGGGTTACAAATATCTAAGCGTTTAATTGCCGTAGGTTTTCAAAGAAGCATTAAAAAATCTGTGCCTATCTTAACCTTAACATTAAAAAAAACCTAATATAATTTTAGAGACTTTTTGTTAATATGACAGTCCTATTATTTTAAACTCTGTACTACGGGAAGAAAAGAATTGTTAGCAATGAGGTCTAACTGCCCTATTGCTAGCAATATATCTTATATTGCTAGCAATGAGACTATAAGGTTGACTTCTACGTGATTTCTCTGGAAACGATCGTGAATGAATGAATGAATATACTTTATTTGCATTATACAATATAAGAAATAAATAAGACAATTAACTAATGTACAGTTGTATAAGTACAGTAAGGCAGTCTTATTGTTGAAAGACATTTTACTAAGAAGTTAATGAGATTACTTATTAAATAATGTTATAAATATTAGTCATTTTGTTGGATGGCCAATATTTATATTTCTATATTATTTCGATGTAATTTTAGGTCTATAAATCACGAAAGCAATATATTTTTAGCATTTTATATACGTCATATATATATATATTTTTATAAGATTTCCAAAGAAAGTAATCTGGATAGTAAACAAGAAAATATTAATAATGAATGGGAGTCTATGTTATTATATTTATAATATTATTTTATTTATAAACGACTTACTTTGATAGTTCACTCGGTCCCATTACTGGATCTACGTCGTTGGTGTTGTTCATAATACTGTCAAATGTGGCCATTTTGAAATCTGGAACAATAAACATGTTTTATGTAATAATAATAAGGAATATTTAGGCATATAATTAACTACAATTACAAGATTTAATAACACTTTGTTACTGAATCGTTCATTTGAAGCACAAAACGAAATCGTTCTTTATTGGAGAAGTAATAGTCAACAAGATTAATTAATATTTATATAATAAATCTATGTTTTAACAATTTTAATACAAAATTTTTGCGTGCTACTTCGTAAGAAAAGTAATGAAATAAAACTACTTCTAGATGGCATCTCAAGATAAAACATATATCAGATTTGAAGTCAGATCTTAAAGGACACAATTGCATCCACTTTTTGCATGACGCCAGAACAAAATACAGACAGACAAATAAAATTACTAAAAACATTTTTTGTCCCTCTATTATCTATTCCATAAATTATAACGGTTCATATTTAAATTTAATGCTTTTTTATACATAAATTTTATTTATGTCTGATTAAACTTCAATAAAATTTTTATTTACAATTTTGTACAAATATGTACAAGTAGGTACTTAAATAAAAATGTAATAAATTTTATACATTATATACGTACTTATTTTATATAAAATAAAAGAAGTATCACATATTATGCGTGATACTTAAAGTAAATTATTATAAAGTGAAATTAAGTAAAAATGTTTCTTTATGAAAATGAAATTATATATGTATAATTTGATATATAAAGTATTGTATGTTTCAAGTAAGAATATGATTTATTCGATTACCAAATCTGTTTAAGCGTGATTGAGTTATAAACAAACATAGAAACTTTTTAATGTTTTTTCAAACTTTCACGTTTATAATATCAATAGGACAGACGACTTAATTACGTTGGCACAAGGTCTAAGGTTACGGAAATAATTTAAAATGACCCCAGCAATTGCAATTGACCAAGTCATACTAGACTGGTCATCAGAGTGCAGAAACAAATGGGAGTTAGAGGAAAATAAGTATTTCAGTCCATATGGAAACTAAATGTGACGTATTTTTTAAATTACTCAAAAAGCTATTTCAAATAAATATTACTTACTATCTGTATCCCGTGGTCTTGCCCATGTGAAACGGTATATAAAGTATTTTTTGCACTATTTTGTACTATCTACCCGTGCACTTAATTTTATTCAAATCTCTTCAGTATTTGTGTGAAACATCCATCCATTATTACAACTTTCGCTTTTATTATATTAATAGAATTGTACTATGTATTTTTGTTAATAATCTAAAATTTTATTATTTAAGAATGTAAGAATTTCACAGCAAATATTATTCGATTAACGGCAGGCAGGGGAGCATATTTGTGAAAATGGAATGACAACTTTGCCTGTGCTAACGAAATACGATGGGAGGGGGGTACCAGTGAAGAGTGATACATAAAAATGAAAACAGATCAGTTAAATGATAACAAATTCTTCAGGAATTAGCCACGATAGTTACCATCGGAGACTGCATGGAGGTCGACCTGGCTGAGTATATAATCCCTGCAGGCGAGGAGAAGGGATTTTTAATAATAGGGTCTAACTGACCCATTGGTAGCAATATACCCTATCAGGTCGACCTCTTCGAAGTTCCCCCTAGAAACCATCGTGGTTAATTTCTTTTATCGCGGAGACTATTTCATTTTCACCTATTAAAAAAAATCCCTGCAGGCTACATATGTGTAATCAAGCACTGTTAGTAATATATATTCAGGAATTTCGTTTCAACATTATTATAGTACCTATTTATTTGGTGAAGCCGATCGCAATTATATCGCCAGTGCCCACTGGTACGGAACACGTTTTTTGTCCAACGATTGTACGCATCAGCGATGTGTGACCTCAGTACGAGGTGCGGTCAATTATTATTGTGCTGTGCTGGAAATATGATCGAATTTATAGGTGGATCATTGAGGTTATGCAATGTGGAATGTTTATATTACATTGAAAAACCTAATATCCTATATGTGACAGAACTTGAACGTGCAATTCGCCGTTATAATCCGAATGCGTTCCCATTTTGTTAATGAAAGAATTACTACTATTTTTTTTTTTTATAAATGACAATGGAATGGTAACCCCACTCGCGCTATCGGTATACACCGGCGGGGCGCCTGTGAAAGATGATGGGTGAGTATGAAGCAGGTCAGTTAGCCCATTGTGACGAATTCAACATGGATTGTTCACGATGGTTTCCAGGGGGAACCACGTGGAGGTCGACCTAATAGGGCTAGCAATGGGGCTGTCAAACTCCATTGCTAACATACCCTTTCCCCCCAATTACTACTATTGTTACTACTAGTAACTAGTGAAAATAGAGCCCCTTCATATCAAAAGTTTCTAGATCGCATTAACTTTACACGAAAAATAAACTAATAATGTATCTAAGAATGAAGCACGGTCAAATTTTGTAATTGTTATAATAAAAAATATTTTCTTCATCATCATCATATCAGTTTTTCACTGTTTATTGCTGACGCATACCACGGGGGGAGGGGGGGGGATTGCCAGTAGTTTGTATTATTATTATTTTATATATATATTATTATATATTTTATATTAAGACTGATAACCGCAGTTAGGCTTTGGAGATGTTGTAAGAGAGATACTGCTGCCCATCTCTCGCCCTCTCTTTGTCGCCTCTTACAACACGCACGGGAAAGGAAGGACCTATTCTATGCCGGGACTATACGGGAACAATCTATATTAGTATGTATCAATTAGACGTCGGTAGTAGGTGTTTAATCTTATTGATGCTATTAATATAACAAATGCTAAAGATGGATGGATGGATAGATGTGGATGACTATTTAAAAGTGCTTTTAAGCAAGTCTGTTTAAATAAAATTTAAATTTAATGGATGTTTGCTTCTCTTTCATGTAAAAACTACTAAACGCATTTCAATAAAATTTGGTACATAGCTAGGATATATCCTAACTTAGCAAATACAAATACAAAATACAAATAGCTTTATTTCGTTTGAAAAGTGGTATAAAGGAGTGGTATATAATATTTAAATATTGTTCACACTTTTCACCAGAATCTGGCGTACAAAATTTATTTCATTGTGCCACTATGCTATGCTATTACTATTTTACTTATATCCTAATATTATATAAATGTCAACATATTCACGTATTAATAATAAATAATATAGGTTACAAATTACAATCAATTATATCTATCTATCCATTTAAGAGCTGCGCTCTTGTCGGTGGAGCTCTTGCCACTCACTACGATCTTCAGCGAGTCTCTTCACCTCTTGATACGACACGACACCAACTCCTTCCTTGATCTGCCTGATGTAACTATGTCTCGGTCTCCCTCTCCCCCTTTTTCCTTCTATCTTACCTTCTATTATAATGTTCATAAGTTCGTCGTGTCGAATCAAGTGTCTTAACATTTTTCCCCTTCTGTCCTCAATAGTTCTAATAATTTGTCTTTCTTCCTTAACCCTAAGCAGGATCTCCTCATTGCTAATTCGATCCCTCCAGCTACAATCAATTATATGGAATATTTTATATACTGATTCACATTGGTAAAACTTCGGGATACAGTTAGTTTAAAAATTAATTTAAATTAATAAATTAATCATTATGTTTAAATATTTCTGTCGCTCTGCTGCTGTCTGCTTGTGTCCCTGTCGCCGAGCAGTTGTACTTGTATGACTGTATTTCAATTTGAAGCGCCCACTCGTAGCTAGTAATTTCACTGTCATAACCCAAAATAGCAGCGAAATTACAGGATACAGAAGCATAAAGTCTTTGTTCTCTTATTGAAGAGTATTATTTAAATAATTATTTAGAATAATAGATATTGTTTGTCTTTATTAATTAGTAGATATTCTAGTCGTTATTGCGGACGCTCTCAAATTTCGTGCGAATAGAATTTGGGTCAAACTGTCAATAAGTTTGTCAGCCGAATAACGTCCTATGAACTTGAACGTTTGGGAAAAACCAATTTCATTATATTGGATTTTTATTCAATTTGACGCTTTGCTTTTAATAGTATAGTAGGTAACTTTATGTAAATTTCGTTTCTGAAAATAAGGTTCGAAGCTGGCGTTAGCGTGAAGGGTTTACGGGACCAAGCGGGTCGGTCGTTCTATGTCACTTATTTAACACAACAAAAATGTTATAACCATATATCTGTTTTTAAGCGACATCTCGAAGAAGGTTCTCGATTCACCATGCTTGCTATATTATGCAACTATGACTACGTGGGGGGAGGGAAGGGATTGTTAGTAATGTAAACTATCAGTCCCATTTCTAGCAATATACTGTATCAGATCGACCTCCACGTGGTTCCCCCTGGAAACCGTCATGCTGAATTCCAGGTGTAGCCCATCCTGATGATTTCCAGTCATCACGATGGGCTAACTGACCTGCCGTTTCATCCTCACTTATCACCCTTTACTGGTACCCCGCTAGCGTATACCGTTAGCGCAGGCGGGGTTACTATTCCATTTTCATTCATTAAAAAAAAAAAACTATCATTACGTGGACATTTTTCTAAACAGATTTTACAATTCTTTTCTCAATAAGTTCACTCCCGTGTTGGTCCCATTTTAAATTGGTTTTTAAAATTGACTTTGGAACGAATAATGTAGCTCTTTCTCTTTGTAGAACAGAAAAAATGTTTAGTACGAAGGAAAATATTTGTGCAAACACGCGCTACCATATTATAAATTAAATATAATTTTCAACTACAAAATATCTACGAATTGAAGTTGCTTTTTTTGTAGAGTAATTTATACTTGTCATTTAAATATACCTATAAAAAAATTCACGTTTTAGGAACCAGACATTTTTATCAAAGGTCGGCTTTAGTGGCTTAGGACATAAAGGGGGCTGTGCGACAGGCGATCTACTTTTTGCTTATCTGCTGGGTTAGTTAAAATGGGTGGTTAATAGGGTTGGCAGTTCCTTCCGAAAAAGATCGATTTCTGAATCGATTCGAATCATAATCTTAAGAAATTACTATTTATGAATCGTTTTCATAAAAAATCGGTATGTAAAAGCTCGATTTCTCAAAATTCGCTAAAATAAAATCTCTATAGCCTAATGGTCGCGTACAACGCGGTTTCAGAGATGTTTTCTCCCTCGAACTGAAATCAGGTTATGAAATGAACGCCTTGCCGACATTTTCCCAAAAGAGCATGGGGTTCTTCAAGGGGGGGGGGGGGTTTGGGGTTAAGAGGTTTCTTCGGGGTCAGCAACGCGCGCGTAATACTCCTGGTATTGCAGGCGCTCATAGGCTATGGTATCCGCTTACCATCAAATAGGCCGTATGCTTGTTTGCCACCTCAGTAATATAAAAAAAGTCGATTATTTTTGAGATTCTATTTTTAATATGAATTTAAATCCAATTATAGGAAATAAAACGGGTATCTTAATAATCTTTATTTTATTAGAACTTTTTGCAACTATATTATTTATTTTTTATTACATTTATTTCACAAATTTATTGGTTGTTTTAAATTCACATAATTTAGGAACATTCAAGTAGCGCAAAATTGTTATTAATACAGAAAAAATAGAATCTCGATTTTCTATTGTGGTCTAGGTGTCGATTTGCTGATTCGATTAAATACTATGTTTAAATTAAAAATTATTCGATTAATAGATCTCATATGACCGTGCCTAGTGGTTAAAATGATTGTCACTTGTTTTACGTTCTGGAGCCCACGTAAAACCTTCGTCCAGTAAGCCGCGTCATTGTAATTATGAGACAATTCTTATAATTTAAAAGCAAATTATTAAAAAATACAGTTAAGAACTTTCTTAATCGTTCATAATTTTTGTTCACGTCATAAAATCTATTAATACTAATACAGAATTATCTATTCGTTTATCACGTACAGACACATTTAATATTACGAGTTATTATTAAAAAAAAAGAGTAGTCTTCTAGTAAAAATGAATATTTTTTCTCCAGTTCCACACTGTTAATTGTAATAATTAAGTAATTGATACAATTTTTGTATTTATAGTTATTTTATTTTAAATATATATATACACAAAGTAGTAACAGATATTATCTAAAAAGTTTTTTATATGACATATTAGAATTGAGAGTTCCTTTAATTTATAAAAAGAAAAAAGTATTGTAAACATGATAAGAGAATAAACAACTATAATGACAAGTTATATTAAAATACTTTTAAGAGTTTTTTAAGAAATATAAGTTTACGCGTAAATAAACCTAAATAAACATTTTATAACAAATGAACTATTTAAACTATATTACAAGGACGTTGATATGCTATATCAATAAGTTCGAAATACAAATAAAATTATATCAGTTTTCGCATCGTATGTATATACATTTTTATCAGAGGGAGACTTTGTACAAAAGTCGATTGCTTGGGTACCTCTGTCCCATTCGTGTTTCAACCGTGAAGCAGTTGTGTTTGCGTGACTGTGTTTCGGTTTGAAGGGTGGGATATGGCGTGAATTTACTGGGTACGGAGGAATAACACCTGAGTCCTCAGGAATGGCAACGCATGGGGGGTATCATGGGTAAAACAGTATACTCTTTTATGTCCATGGTACTGCTCATGTCTATAGACGACGGTTACCACTTTCCATCAGGTGGGCCGTCAGTTTGTTTGCCATTCTAAGTTGTATAAAAAAAATCTGATTATAATATAGGTAAGAAAGTAACGTATCTATTTCCCTTGTGCACTCTGTACAAATGTAAAAACCAACTAATAAATACTAATGAGGTTTTAAGTACTTAATGCATTGGTATGAATTAATAAGGATCAAGTTACTCTATCGTTTAATATCACAACTATTTAATTTGTTATGACTATAGGAGAGATTCGATATCAATAATAATGCTAATACGATCTTCAAACTTTTGTATACGAAACAAAATCATATGGAAATATATTTTGTAGTGTCAGTTATTGCTATTCTATATTTGAATTTCAATGTGTTTCGGATTTTTGTTAGTATCTACATTAGAACTGGCAAATATGTTCACAACACACTCGATGGAAAGTTCTAGAATATATTTTTTAAAGATAAATACCTACCACTATTGTAAAAATATTGAAAATACGGGATTTCGCCATATAATAGGTAAATACTTATTACTCCCTCATGTATTTATTTTAAGCAGAGGATTATTATATATTAGGAACTTTTTATTTTAAACAAACCAATATTCATTTAGCTGCAAACAAAATTTCATACCATCATTACTACCTAACTGTATGGTCCCGGAATACGATAGGCCATCCCTTCCTTTACCGATAATGTCGTAAGAAGCGACTAAGGGAATCTAATGTTCGAGGGATGAGCAGCAGTAAAACTTCTCTTTAAAACTTCATCGAAGCCTAACTGCGGCTGCCAACTCGTCTGCCAAGCGTGGTAAATACTAGCAAAACCTCCCATGGGGGATGGTTATGTTCAGCAGTGGACAGTTAAAGGTTGATATAATAATGATAATGACTACTTAGGTAAAGTTTCCAATATACGTGATTTAAATAGGTACGAAAACAATTGCGTTGTCTCACTGACATCACACAAGCTCGTCTCCCGGGAAATGACGCTGGCCTGAACAAAGTTGAACTTTAAAAAGGATATCACCACAAAATGTCCGTGGGCTTCTTTATTGGAGACAATGAATTTTATCCACTTATACATCGTCGCGTTAAATTGGTTAATTGTCAGTGCATCGCACTCGGCCATCTTGTATTAACTACGGGTCTTATTCTAGCAATTGCTTCTCGCTCTACGCCCACGGTGATAAATATTGGATCAGTAAATGTAGTAGGTAAAAGCAGAGCCGGAGTATACATTAGGCAGTGTAGATAACTGCCCAGGGGCCGAGAATTTGTTAAAGGCAAAAATATTTATTCGAGAACATTTCTTTAAGTAAAAATTCCAATTTATAAAAATAATAATTTTTAGAATATTTCATAATGTTTTTGAAATTGTTATGTAAATTAATATTATAGACTTTTTTGTGAACTATATTTATGTCTATACATGCATGGATATTACCCAGAGACCTTAACATGATTGATCCGGCCCTGTGTAAGAAACCGATCTGACAAGTTATATTACTTGTAATGGGGCTGTTAGTCCCCGTTACTATCATTCCATTTACCCAGAAGATAAAGAGTTAGGAAGTATTGAAATAAAATAATAGAAATACGACTAATGAAAATGTAAGTATAACATTTTAAGTTACAAAAGACGTAAAGGTCACTTTTCCCAGCATTAGGTATATAAACATATGACCAATACAATAGACTTATTATATTTATTAAAATTAAAAGTTTAGCCTGTAATAATACTAATAATAGAAAAAGTTGTAACAAAAAGAGCAAACATAATTTGTCACATATATTGCTTTGGGACAGAATTCTCCCTTAGTGCTAGTTGCACTGCCATTGTTGTGTTACTACAAGAACTCTAACTTACATCATTATTAACTTCGAAAAAGTATAAAATAAATTTAGGGGGACACTCTATAAAAAGTTATATGCATGGGTACTTCAGACCACTTATTTTTTACTACCAAGCTGTGTTTCCTTGATTGCGTTTCAGTTTAGTAACATAATCGAATTAGAAATGGTACAAACACGAGATCACGCGTGCAAAGCCGCGGACAACAGCTAGTTTATATCTTATACTTAAATATAAATAATCTTATACTAAATAACCATCTTAAACTAAAATATTTTTTTAAACTACCATCGAATATCTCTGCACATCCTAAAGGTTGACTGGTAGAGAATGCCTATAGCATTAAGTCTACCAGAGGGAGACTTTGTACAAAAGTCGATTGCTTGGGTACCTCTGTCCCATTCGTGTTTCAACCGTGAAGCAGTTGTGTTTGCATGGCTGTGTTTCGGTTTGAAGGGTGGGATATGGCGTGAATTTACTGGGTACAGAGGAATAACACCTGAGTCCTCAGGAATGGCAACGCATGGGGGTATCATGGGCGAAACAGTATACTCTGTTATGTCCATGGTACTGCTCATGTCTATAGGCGACGGTTACCACTTTCCATCAGGTGGGCCGTCAGCTTGTTTGCCATTCTAAGTTCTATAAAAAAAAAAAAAAAAAAAAAAAAAAAAAGTCCGCCTTTTGCACTACATTTTATTGGTCAATAAAGTAAATATTAAAAACTACGTAACATAATCAACTAATGTCATGTATATTTATGTTTATCATCTAAGTAATCGTTTAAAGAGTAATAAAGCTTCACTCGACAAGCGCATTCGAATTATTTTAAATTATTCGTCGAACATTCATTGATCAATTGATCATATTCTAAGAATACCGGGCACGTGCACTACGAATAAAAAAAGTTTATGTTACATCTATGCAACCAGTTCAAAGAATAAAACAAATTTTAGACATAATGTTGTTAATTTTTTAGACATCACTTATAAATATTTTGGACAGAGAGATATTATTATATAAATAATGATTTAATGCTATGAATATTAATTTATTTATTGTGTTAATACTTCTAGGCTTTAACTAATTTTACAGTTCTGTTGATATAAATAAGGGATGTAGATTTTTAAAATAAATAATGTAATGTCTAACGATATGTTCGTACAATAGATGTCCGCATTTATGTCAACGATATTTATTTTATCAACAATTAGCGCTAATCTCTAAATCCCAAGTGACCCATCTCACAAAATAATTATATTTCTTGTGCTTTTCATCATGAATATTGAAGAGTTAAATTTTAATTAACATCTAAGAATCTGTCAATAAGGGTTGAATCAGGGCATTTAATGAAAGAAAAGTAATTTTTAGTAGCATACTGTCAATTTGGATTTTATGACGGACTTGTTAATTACTACGCTGTACATATACGAGTAAAACTTATAGATATTCTTTCTTTTTGAGTTCGGTCTTTTATGCAACTTAGAATAAATAGCTAACAAGCTGAAGGCCCACCTGATGGAAAGTGTTAACCCTTCTTTGCATGATTTTTTTTATTGGCGAAATAAATCAAGGTGATTCATGTTCAAAATTAAAGGACAAATGGTTAAAATAAATTTGACAGCTATGTTTTTTTCTGCAATGAACATTAAAAAGATATCCAGACACGATCAACTTAAAGTAAACTTGTTCTTTTATATAATTGTTGGGCATTTAAATTATGATGGAAATTTCCACCACTATGCAAAGAAGGGTTAACCGTTAATTGGAAGAAAGTCTTTCAAAGGGTATGTCCGTCTATGTACAATAAAGATAAAATAAAATAAAGAAATAAAATATATTTTTTATGCAATTTAGAACACAAGCTAATGACCAAGCTGACGGATAGTGGTAATAGTTCACGCGCTGCTATTCCTGAGGACTAAGGTGTTACGTTTCTGTACCGTGTAATTTCATATTCCTTCAAATAGATGAATATTACAGTACTTCCTGTTATATAATGGTATTGTATATGTCTAATAGATAACGGTCACCACTTTCTATCAAGTGATTGTTAGCTTGTTTGCCATTTTAAGTTAAATAAAAAAAAAAGAAACGCGTCATACTATCGGAGTCGAAATGTAAAAAAAAAGTTATACATTTTCTAAAAATACAAGGACTAGATACAGAATTTATTATTTGCGGAATGTATTCGACTCTATTTATACCTTATTTTGACAATAAATACGTTTTGTAAATAGTTTTTTTTATTGTAACTTTATCAAAGAAATATAATTTGTTTTTGTTCTATATATAAATGAATGAATTCAGAATATAACAATGTTACTATTCTTTACCATGCTTAGGATGTCGAAAAGAGCGATATTAAAAAGTTAATTATGATTACACTGCGTAGAGTAGTTATTTATAGTGTGATTACACTAAGTGAGTATGCTGTGAGTTTTGATCGTAACGGGTCAAGTCTAAAATAAGACTCTAATCTGTCGTTTACTCAAATAGTTTGTTAACTTGGCTGCTCTACCCCTAATGATAGTCTCGAGTACTATTAAAGTACCATCCAAGTTTCTAAATAGCTTTAATTTCCCATTTACTAATATTTATGTAGTACAGAGATTAAACACGGATGCGTTTTACCTCTCGTATCTGTTGGGCGGGATGAGATGGATAGAAATATTACTAGGATAATATTATATGATCTGTGCTAATGAAATCAGAAGTTCCATTGTAAGCAATTTGTATAATGAGTATTTTTATTGAAATATTTATTATATCTGCTTTTTTTTTTAATAGTAACCCCACCTGTGCTATTGGTATACGCTGGCGGGGTACGGTCTCTTTAATCGTGATTAATTCCAGGACAATCCGCCTTAATGGGCCAAAACGTTAAAGTTCCTTACATTTATTAACTTATTTCCTGTCTATGTTTCTAAAAAAAATAATAATAATAATCTTTACTAAGAATATGGCTATCACGGAAAACCTTTTCAGTATAAAATAGTCTAAAATATCTCACAACGCACACACACAAAAAGTTCCTGCCGAAGTACTAATTTTTTTGCAGAAGAGTGTACCTAATGTTTAATTAATCGTCACAATTATACAGCTAAAATAAAATAAGATTTCTATTATTCCTTTATTTTCTGGTACCAATTTGTCTCAGAATGTTTTTCCTTATTATAAGTTATCTTAGCCTCAATATTTGCCCAGAATTATATCGTCCAAAGAAAATTAGACTCAGCGGGATGCAAAAAGGTTTCCTATTGTTTTGTAAAACAACGAAAAATTCTTTTCATCGTCAAACAAAGGTAAAAAAAATAGAGCAAACATGCTAAACAATTGCTGTACCATTTATCAAATTGTATATTTTATTATTTTATGTGTCGCAGTAAAATAAGGATATTAGTCATTTCGCGTAATACCCAAGGAAACTACGAAAACACGGAATATGACGGTATTGTTGGTAAAATTACCAGAGGGAGACTTTGTACAAAAGTCGATTGCTTGGTTACCTCTGTCCCATTCGTGTTTCAACCGTGAAGCAGTTGTGTTTGCATGGCTGTGTTTCGGTTTGAAGGGTGGGATATGGCGTGAATTTACAGGGTACAGAGGAATAACACCTGAGTCCTCAGGAATGGCAACGCATGGGGAGTATCATGGGCGAAACAGTATACTCTGTTATGTCCATGGTACTGCTCATTTCTATAGGCGACGGTTACCGCTTTCCATCAGGTGGGCCGTCAGCTTGTTTGCCTTTCTATGTCGTATAAAAAAAAATGTTATAATATTTTAAGAGATTGTGATTGTCCCTAGATATTTAAAGAAATACATAATAATTTTAATTTTTTGTGACACTAACTGACTAACGTAGGTACAATGTTAACAAGTTATGCTATTTAATACTATATTAGTGGTGACTCATCAGATTTGCTGGCGTAAATTAAGATAATATGCCAAGATTGAAAATATTGTTCAGAACTAAACTAGAATGACGTCTATTTATTAAAAACCAAACATAAACTATAAATCTATATTTAACAAAGAGAAAACTTTATATAGGTTCACGCGAGCAAAGTAACCGGAAACAGTATAACTATAATTTATTTACTTTTTCCTGAGATATAGATCTCTGATCTAGTTTAGGGTCCAGTCTCCCACAAGTTTTACAGACCATTTTAATTAATTATACATACAAGTATTCAATCAGAATTTATTTATTTTAATATATCACTATATAAGTGCATATGGCTAATATACGATCTACCAAAAGCTTCCTCTTCCATCGACAAGTGAGACCGGCTCGCTAAGTGATCTCAATTGAAGTTTTTAAGCAATTGTTGCACTAGCCAACGGTACAATTGCGGTTGGTAATTACTAATTACTGACTTTTAGCCGCTGCGTCTTAGTTGAAATGAATAGTGTGCGCAAGCGCAACGTCCAGCGGAAATAAAGTTCAACAAACGCTATTGTTTGATGTGTAGATGGAGCATCTCGTACGTGATATTTCGGTACCGGAACAGCATTAGCCGTGCAGTCGTTATGTCGTCAACATAAGAATAAACATTAACACGGTATGGGCACAGACATCAGTTACATTAACAGGGTATGGGCACAGATGTTAGTTTATATAATGTCGCAAGTGAATGGAATTTGCGTACAACTTTTTTTAGGCTAAATATGATCGTACTTCGACCAAATTTAAATTTTGAGTTTCTACATGAATGAGAACTGATAATAAAAACAAGCAGATTTCATTTCATAAAATATAATAAATTTAATTGGGAAAACAATAAATATGAGACCAACATAGAAGTAAAAGCTATTGATTGCAAAAACAATCGTCAAAGTTAGTTGAGAATTGGCGAATAACATACACATGTGTTAGACAACTGTGTTAGATTAAATGCAAGAAATTTTTATATATATGTATATATATATATATATATATATATATATATATATATATATATATATATATAATATAAAATTATATATATATATATATTTTAAATACAACTTAAAATGGCAAACAAATTGACAATCATTCTGATAGAAAATCGGAACAGTATATAGTATATGGATTATAGATATTAGGTTATTTCATTCCTTCCCGTGGGTATCGTAAGAGGCGACTAAGGAAATTTAATAGTCGAGGGATGGGCAACAGCGTCCCACTTAAAACATCACTACGGTTGTTAATCTTTCTGCCAAGCGTGGCAACAACTGGCGAAACCCCTAAAGGCCTATGTTCAGCAGTGAACAATTAACAATATTATATAATAAGTACTTTAAAACCGATAGATGAGTTACTACACTACTAAATAGTTTTTAAATCTATATATTGAAGTGCATCGTATAATCGTATCAACGCATGAGGGGGTATCATGGGCGAAACAGTATACTCTGTTATGTCCATGGTACAGCTCATGTCTATAGGCGACGGTTACCACTTTTCATCAGGTGAGCCGTCAGCTTGTTTGCCATTCTAAGTTGTATAAAAAAAAACATATCTACGGTTGTGGGTGTGGGTATAAGAATAAATTATTTCTTTTTATGATTAAGGTTTTGCTTAGGGTTAAGGAAAACAGACCAGTTGTAAAAACTATTGAGGACAGAAGGGAAAAAATGTTGAGACACTAGATACGACACGACGAACTTATGAATATTATAATAGAAGGTAAGACAGGAGGAAGGAGGGGAAGAGGAAGACCAAGGCATAGTTACATAAGGCAGATCAAGGAAGGAGTTGGTGTCGTTTCGTATCAAGAGGTGAAGAGACTCGCTGAAATTCGTAGTGAATGGCAACGCATGAGGGCTATCATGGGCGAAACAATATACTCTGTTATGTCCATAGTACTGCTCATGTCTATAGGCGACGGTTACCACTTTCCATCAGGTGGGCCGTTACCTTGTTTGCCATTCTAAGTTGTATAAATAAAAAATTAGGTACAACAAAACAAAGAAAACTCTTATGACTAGTCGTCAATATATGTTTACATATATCTGTATATCTTTGTTAGTTTTCTCAGTATTTACAGCGTAGGTATTGTACTGAGTAATTTTTCCACATTTCATCTTAATCATATAAAAAATATTTAAATTATGTAGGCAGGTGTTTATGTAAATTGTCAAGAATCATTTTATTAATATACTGATTTATCATTAAAATATTACCACTATTTGACTACGTGTTATGTATATGTTTAAGTAATAAAAGCTTTATTCACATATCAACAAATCTCTAAGAAGTAATCTTCTTTTCATTTAAGAGTTTCCTCTTGTCGTTGCAACTAATTCATGCATCTTCCTCCAGCCAGCTCTATCCCAGGCCATTATCTCCCTATACAACATGACGCCTAGTGTTTCCTTTATCTGCCCCATGTAGTTAATTCTCGGTCTTCCTCTTCCTTTTTTGCCTAAGAAGTAACAGTTCCCAGTAATTTAGATTCAGAAAAAATAAATAAAAATGAAAAATTAGAACGATTGTTATATGTTATATAAATCTAATTTTTTATAGACAAACGCATTTAATTTATGAGTTATGCTACTTTTCTAGAGTAACTACAGAGTATTTATTTATCGTTTATATAAACTACATATTGCTTGGTAACTACATACTACATACTGCTAGCAATACACCCTGTCAAGCCGACCTACACGCAGTCACCTGTGGAAACTATCGTGCTTAATTCCAGATGAATTCTTCACGATGGGCTAACTGACCTGTCTTTACATTTTCACCTATCGTCCCTTACTGGCATCTCGCCAGCATATATCGATAGTGCAGGCGGGTTTACTATTCCATTATCACACATTAAAAAATTATATATCGCCAATTGCCACGTGAAAGAACAGTTTAGTATGTATATTGATTTTGAATGAACTATTTTATCACTAACTCTCAAATTATTACGGATAGCCATGATAAAAGAAAAAAAAATATTGAGGTTATAGATATGTTAACTAAAATAATCAATGATCATTATTCAACAAGTACCTATTTACATAATATTTATTACATTTTCCTGTAAAACAGGTACAAAATTTCGTCCTACTTAAGATGGCAACGGTATTCTACTCATGCAGCTTTATGATGACAGCTGTGACACACAACTAGACGTCTGTGAGTCATTAAATTACCATGCCGTTGAAATCGAAAGGATTTTTTAAGCAAAGGAAACAAAAACGCGCCGCTTAGTCACGTTTTTGTATTTGCGTAGTTTGTATTTAATATTGAATAGTGTTTTTTAAGCTACGCTTTCTGATATTGGATAAAATGTTGATATTGTCAATTAAATCGATCGTTTTGGATGAAAATCGTTCAAAATTTTAATCTCCGGAAATCGTTTTTTATCTTAACATTATATATTTATAAAAAAAAAAAAAAAACTAAACGAAGAATGATACAATTATATAGAATGGAATATGGGATAGATCGATGTGTCCATTTTTATTTCGATGTTTAGAAAGACCATAAAATATCCAGACTATTTGGATTTAGTAGTAGAAGTACTGTTAAGCTTTAATGGATTTTAATACAATTTCTTTTTCTTATTGTTAGGAAGGCAAATGAACAGACGATCCACCTGATGGAGAGCGGCTCCCGTCACCCATGAACGTCTGCAACACGAGAGGAGTTGCTTGTATGTTGCCGGGATTTCAAACGTTTGTAGGCAAGTATTTTTAAATGCCTCTTATTATATTGTAAGGGGAAAACTTATCGCAGTTACAGCGCCGAACGATTAATACAAGTTCCGAGCAAAAATCTTATATATTGCCTGAAGATGTCTCGTTTAGAGGTGAAACACTTGTCGCAAACGTGCGCAAATAAAATGGCATTTTTTTTTTTATTTTGGTACAAACAGTCATTACAGAAAAATATAGTAAATTTTTTTTATGTCATATAAAAATAAACAATGGGTACCGAAATATATACAATAATAGAAATTTATGTTGTTAATTGACAAAATTGAACCATACGCGTATAAAATACGTTTCTATAGGGATGAAATGATTATATAGAAAAAACAAATACATACAGAGTTGTAGATAATTGACATACATATATGGCGTAACAAAACAAATATTCTTTAAACATTATAAGTAAATATAATATCAAAGTGAGAACAGAAAAACCAACCCATCATTAAAAAAAAAAAAAAAGAAACTTATTTACACTAATTGAAATTGGTTTATAAGGAAAATTAGTTTAGGATAAACCCAGGAATATGTAATTTACATGTACTCACATTCCTAGGCTTATTTGTTTTATATGTAGTTTTGAAATAAATCACTAAAATTCTGAGTTTATTTATTTTAATAAATGAGATATAATTACTATATAGCAGGTAAGTATTTTCAGATAAATCACTCAAACTTCGAGCTTATTTATTCTGACATACGAGATATAATAACAATATAGAAGGTTGTGGAACTTATGGTAGTATTAGTGGTGGTTAGGGAAGAAGGGATTGTTAGCAATAGAGTTTGACAGCCCCATTGTTAGCAATATGCCTTATTAGGTCGATCTCCACGTGGTTCCCCCTGGAAACCATCGTGAACAATTCTTGTAGAATTCGTCACGATGGGCTAACTGACCTACTTCATCCTCACCTATCATCCTTCACTGGTGCCCTGCCAGTGTATACCGATAGCGCAGGCGGGGTTACCATTCCATTATCATCCATTAAAAAAAAATAGTGGTGGTTAATCTTAGAGTGTTGACAGTCACACACATAATAATGGTAGCGGAATTAAAGAAAATAATTCTAATCAAATAATAATATGGACATCGGCAAAATAACACCTAGTTTGATAAAATATTTTTTTTTTACACTACTTAGAATGACAAACAAGCTGACGGCCCACCTGATGGAAAGTGGTAACCGTCGCCTATAGACATGAGCAGTACCATGGACATAACAGAGTATACTGATTCGCCCATGATACCCCCCATGCGTTGCCATTCCTGAGGACTCAGGTGTTATACCTCTGTACCCTGTAAATTCATACCATATCCCACCCTTCAAACCGAAACATAGCCATGCAAACACAACTGCTTCACGGTTGAAACACGAATAGGACAGTATTTAGAAAAACTGAAAGTGGCCGTTCATCCCACAATTTAGATGTACAAGGTAGAAATAAACGGGACGCGCGGACAATGGTAGTATGTTACGCAAGAAATGATAGTAGTAAATCTATGTTGATATATGAAGCTACACTAAGCTATTTTTCAGTCACTGAATTGTTTCACGTTAAATCTGAATTCGAATTATTGATATTTAATTCATTTTTTAATTAATATTTTCTTATTATATCCTTTTTTTATTGGCGTACAGATGTAAGTGGTTTACTTAGTAATTTATTATTAAAAATAATAATTCAAAAGACGCTATGTAGTAATATTTGTACGCCATATGATAGTAAGACATGCGCATTACATATTCTACAACATCAAATTTATAACTGTATTTTTGAGTATGTTTGCGTATGAGTCTACTGGGAACGGCTTATCCAGAACCAGGGGCCTACAGATATCTTAAACCGCGGGATATCGTCAAGGTAACACAAAGGATCTATGAAATGATGGTATAAAGCAGGGGGAAGCACAAAAGATCCCAATGGGTCGACGTGCAACAGCTTAGCTGACCCCATATGCGAATATTAGATAAGAATATATAAGATACGAGTATGTTTATGCAAATAAATGATTGATTGGAATGTGGAATGAAGTAATGTTAGTAACAAATATTCAAATGTCTTTCACACTTTTATTATTAATAGGAAATAGAATTGACGACTTTAGAATTATTTAATATGTTTACATGAAATTAAATTTATATGCACTTAAGAAAAATAATTGAGTAATTATTTAATTAATTATTATTACATTTGAATATATTTGTTTTGTTATGACTCAATTCTAATTTTATTAACTCCAAACTATCTATTTTGTTTGCATAATATTGTATCATTATGCCATATTACATTATAAGCACTATATAAAACAATAACATTACTCATGAAACACAAATCTGCGTTAAATATTTTTTTACACTAACTGAAATCTGCGGTTTTGTTTGCATAAATTGCATACAAATTTTCAACCTCTATTTTACCCCTTTAGGGTTGAATTTTCAAATTCCTTTCTTTTCTTCATCTACGCTATATAAAGAATCTATTTATGAAATTCGCCCTTGTGCACTATTATGAAATTTCAAGATTCTAGAGTTCAGACAGCAGTTTCGACTGTGCATGTATATGGGTCAGTCAGTTAGTCACACAGTATCCTCTTTTATAGATACATAGATTAGTTGTATAAAATGTTGCCATATGTATAAAATATTATTGTAAGCACTTCCAACAGCAACAAACATCTTTATAAACTTTCACATTTATAACATTAGCATTTTTTTTTCTTTCTGTTTAATGTATTATTTAATTTTATTTAGTCATTATCATTTTTAAATAACAATATACTTTAGAGTCATTTATGAATAAAATCACATACTGACAGTTAACAGGATTTTGCGTATACGTACAAACATAAGTTACCACATATTACCATAAACATGTCACTTGTGAGTCACGCTTCGTTCGCTACCTGAGACGAAGTGAATGTGAAACTGAGTCAGCAAGTCAACGAGTGAATCATCAGTCAAAGATTGCCAATCTCGGACTTAATCATTCTGTTCACTGGCCACTTTAGTATCATATGGAAAATTCTTCCACTTATTGCTGCAGTACTGACTTGATTGTATGAGTATGATACAGCTTTAGTCGACTTTCAAAATGAGAAGGTTCTCTATTCAGTTTTTTTATTTATGTTATTCGTAATAAAAAATAATCATCAAAATCAGTTCAGAATCGGTGAAGATATCCCGAGGTAGATTTATAATTAATTGATAGTTTATCAACTGGTCTATTTTTTTAAATAGCAATAGAAAGGTTTTATATGAGATGTA
Source organism: Galleria mellonella (assembly GCF_026898425.1). NCBI lineage: Eukaryota > Metazoa > Arthropoda > Insecta > Lepidoptera > Pyralidae > Galleria > Galleria mellonella. The sequence continues at coordinate 2,088,596 of NW_026442023.1, forward strand.
AATATAATGGCAACTCAGTTTGTGCTATTGGTATACGCTGGCGGGGTACCGCTGTTTTTTTTTTTAATGGATGATATTGGAATGGTAACCCCGCTTGCGCTAACGGTATACTGGAGGGACACCAGTGAGGAATGATAGGTGAGAATGAAAATGCAGGTCAGTTAGCCCATCGTGGTTCTGCATGATGGTTTCCAGGGGAGACCACGCGACGGTCGACCTGACAGAGTATATTGCTAGCAATGGAACTGGTAGTCCACATTACTAACAATCCCTTTTCGGTTCGACCTACACTGTGTTTGCTCATACGGGGTTGCCACTCGATTCTTCGAGCTATGTGATTAGCTAATTGCCACTTCAGCTCGCTTATCCTTTGGGCTGTGTAGATTACTTTGTTTAATATATTCATAGAAAACTTTATGAAACTTTAAAATTACTAAATTACATTTTACATCGACAAAGTTTAAACAAGTACTTTCCGTAAGCTGTTTGCGTACAGAATTTTGTACAGAATATGCAAAAAAGCAGGAAACGGCGTTCGGTTTGTAAACGATGCCTGTTCTGGGAAAGTTTCTAAAATGTCTATCCTTTGTACCTCAGGGAATTACATTTCCATACTAACTTTATCCAGATTCTGCATTTTAACTTTTTTTTTTTTTGTTAAATAAGTATACCTTTTTTTTACCAAAACAAGTGACTTTTAATTAACTATAACCTATAAACGTGAATCAAAATTGTAAATAGGCGATGTCTCTGTATAGGGGGCATTTAAGAAAAAATATATATCAGGGGTATTAATAAGAGAAGCCACTGTTAAAATATACATTATATGTATTTTAATTCTTGTTGACCGTCTGTCAAACAAATAGTTTCGAAAAAGGCCGGCAGCACACCTGCAATGCCGTAGGTGTGCTGCCGGGTGCTGTAGGGTGAGCATGGGCAGCGGTAGTCACTTACCATCAGGTGAGCCGCATGCTCGTTTGCCCCCTGTGTTGTAAAAAAAAAGATATCATGCTCTACACGCACAAAAACTACTGTATCAAATTGTATTCGGTGTCCATAGTAATTTGTGTATGTTTTATTCCAAAGTCAATACATACGAATTCGCCGGCAAAAGCCAGTATCCAAATATAATATTCTAAGTACCTATACGTTATTAAAGTAAACTTATAAAATGCTCTATTAAAACGTATTTTTTTTTACATAATTCAACCGTAGTTTCTTACGAGATTAGCTAATAATATGTAAATAAGTAAGATAGATACCTATCCATTAATTTTGATTTAATTAATGCTAGCTGAGAATATAAATTTAAAATGCCTAATTAATAAATATTAATGTAAATATATATATATAAAAAACAATTGCTTAATGATCGACGAAGGGGTAGCGGCTTCCCTCTTAAAACATCACCAGAGCCTAACTGCGGTTGCCACCTACCAAGTACGGCAACTACTGGCAAAACCCCATGGAGGAGGCCAGTTAACGTCTGATATAATAATAAAATTACTAACTGAACAATAACGTTCAGATTAAGGTGGAGGAGGGGAATGGATTGTTTGTAAAGAAGTAAAACGGCTTTATTATTATTGCTAGCAATATATCTATCGTATCGACCAGCGCGTAGTCTCTTTAGGAGAATTCCTATCACCTCTCACAAATTAATAATTTATTAATATTATTTATTGGTGCTACATCTGCCTTTACCGATTATACAAGCGGAGGGGTTATAATACCATTAAAAAATCACAAATTAAGAGAGTTGTCTACTCTCTTAATTTGTGATTTGCAAACGATACGGTAAGTTATGATTTTTTTTAATATTAGCCATTTCACGAGAATGCATATTTGAAGCTAAGAAGCTCAAAGCAAAAGAATGAAACGAGAGGCAGTTGTAGAAAAATCAATGAAATAGACTTCTCCTAAATGGCGTATCAATGGAACCCATACATCAGATTTTAAGTTAGTACTTTAGGAATAAAACTAGATTTTGCGTGATACCAGAACAAACATACATACAAAAATACAGACAGAAATTTTCTAAGAATTATTGTTTTGATTTCTATTGCTCTTATTAAGACTTCTCATATAGTTTATTCTTAAATATCTTCCATGTAAAAACTTCGTAAACTTACAATTTTATTACATCAGTAACATATCGATTTATCGATTCTTATGAATCATCTGTAATTCGATAAATATAAATTAGATGTTAATCGATACTGCTCTCGAAAAAAAAATTGTTTGTATTTTACTGAATATTAAATTACTCTTTGTCATCAATGTTTTGGATGTAATTACCAAGGTACGTATTTAGGTAGGTACCTAAATGTAGACAATTCAAGGAAAGAGGAAATATTAAACGAGTTGCGAAAGCAATCGAATTGCGTTTTGTTAATATCGAGAATAATTTAAATTAGTTTTCTCTTTTAGTTCTTATTAGTTACTAAACTAAAAATATTTAGTATTTACATTTAATTACTAACTAATGTGGTCGTACAATAAAAATTGTAACAATACATTGCTGTGTAATCCGGACATAGAATGGGTCACATTTCCTTTCCCATAGGTGTCGTAAGAGGCGAACAAGAAACTTAATGGTCGAGCGATGGGCAGCAGCGTCCCTCTTAATACATCACCAAAGACCTAACTGCGGTTGCCAAGCGTGGCAACTACTGGTAAAACCTCCCAATGGTAGACACCGTAAAGGAACGGCCCCCAGTCCAAAACAGTTTTAAAACATTTCCCATCACATAGTACGTAAATATTAAGTTTTATAGTGATCGGTTAAGTCGTTAATACGCTTTAAGGTAACAAACAAACAAACTGTCATATTTTTAAATATGACAGTTTGTTTGTTTGTTATGATATTTTTAAATATGAAGGGTGGGATATGGCAGTGAATTTACAGGGTACAGAGGATTAACACCTAAGTCCTCAGGAATGGCAACGCATGGGGGGTATCATAGGCGAAACAGTATACTCTGTTATGTCCATGGTACTGCTCATGTTTATAGGCGACGGTTACCACTTTCCATCAGGTGGGCCGTCAGCTTGTTTGCCATTCTAAGTTGTATAAAAAAGAAATATATTATATTAACTGTACTATTACGTTTGTTAAACGTAATTTCGTTAGGAATGGTTTACACGGTCGATCATTTGGTAAAAATGATGACAATAACCAGTCATTAGGCAAGCGATAGACAGGTTAATAGCCTGTACACTTCACTTTCATTATCTAATGTTGCTTTCAATGTTCCTATTTTAAAGCACCTTCGGTTTTTTTTTTCAATGGGTAAAAATGGTATGGTAACCCCGCCTGCGCTAACGGGATACGCTGGCGGAGCACCAGTGAAGGGTGATAGATGAGAATGAAAACAGGTCAGTTAGCCCATCATGATGCATTCATCAGGAATTAACCATGATAGTAATCAGGGGGAACCGCGAGGAGGTCGACCTGGTTGGGTATATTGCTAGCAATGGGATTCTCAGTCTCTATTACTAACAATCCCTTTCCCCCTAGCACCTTCGGTTTGTCCACATTAGGACTAATACACACGGTGAATTTATAATGTACGATTTTTTTTCCACCTATACTCTTACTATACTGAACACGGAAACTGTCCGATGCTACGCGCACTGCGAAAAAAAAACTGCTAGAAAATAATCTATACTTATTCATATGTAAATAAACCAGAGGGAGACTTTGTACAAAAGTCGATTGCTTGGGTACCTCTGTCCCATTCTTGTTTCTACCGTGAAGCAGTTGTGTTTTCATGGCTGTGTTTCGGTTTGAAGGGTGGGATATGGCGTGAATTTACAGGGTACAGAGGAATAACATCTGAGTCCTCAGGAATGACAACGCATGGGGGGTATCATGGGCGAAACAGTACACTCTGTTATGTTCATGGTACTGCTCATGTCTATAGGCGACGGTTACCACTTTCCATCAGGTGGGCCGTCAGCTTGTTTGCCATTCTAAGTTGTATAAAAAAAAAAAAAAAAAAAAATGGAAAAAAAACCACTTATATGATGTATATATTAATCTTTATAGCAAATATTGTGCTGTATGCACTATGAAGGAGAGAGCGCTACAAAATTAACTATACCTACTTATAAGGACACAAATTTTTATCTTTTTTTTATACAACTTTGAATGGCAAACAAGCTGACGGCCCACCTGATGGGAAGTGGTAACCGTTGCCAATAGACATGAGCAGTACCATGGACATTACCTGTGACTTTGTTCGAGTAACCCGAACATGCAATAATAGGTAACCTTCTCCGTCCCTTAATTATATACCAAATTTCATAGTGATTGGTTAAACCGTTAAGACGCTAAGAGAAGGTAAACAAATTCATTGTCACATTCACTCTATATTACTAATATGCTTACGGATTTTGTTCCAAACAACCCGCCTGCCAAGTGTGGTAACTACTGGCAAAACCCCCAGTTGGGGGAGGCTTAAGCTCAGTAGTGGAAAGTAAATAGCTGATATAAAGATGATGATGATGATCCGTAGGAATAAGTACACGGAAAAACATTCGCTGAAAAGAATCCCACTGTGTTTCTATCCTTATGTTTAAGCGCCTAATGAAGTCATATGAAAACATGATGATGACGTCAATTGCATATTTGTCGTAATTATTTGTTCTCCATTATGATTTACAATTGAAATTTTAATAAAATTTAAAAAATCGTAACGTCGTAATGTGGTAATTATCTCTATAGTGGCAGTCATAATAGCCAGCAATATACTCTATCAGGTCGACCTCCACGCGGTTCCCTCTGAAACACATCATGTTAATTTCCAGGTGAATTCGTCGCAATGGACGAACTGACCTGGTTTGATTCTTGCCTGTCATCTTACTGGTACTCTGCTATCGTTCACCCATAGCTTTGGTGGGGTTAACATTCCATATTCATCCTTTTAAAAAAGCAACTGTTACAGGTATAAAAAATGCAAGTTGTAACTCTTAGATAAGGCAATTTATGGCTTTGACTTTTTTATCACATCATTGAGATAAAAAAATGAAAGGGAGGTCTATAACATAATACATACATACATACAATTCAGTCTTATCTGTCACTAATCACCTATTAGATTAACAGCGGAGTTATTTATGGAAAGCTCTATGCTCTGTGGTAAGTATAATTAAAAGTCAATACTATGTGGTTAATGGTATTCATAATACAGATAGATATATACTTCTTTTTTATCTGTGAAATAACTTCTATCTAATTTCACCATAGATTTAAGAATAGGTAAACGGAAATTCCTTTAATCTGTCTATATAAACAAAAGTACATCGTTAAATATGTTCCTAAACATAATCTTGAAAATGGGCCAAATTGGTTTGTCGATGATCCCAGGCTCACAAGCGGTATCGAACCCTTAAGTCTTAGGAGAGATTTTGCCTCCCTCTGCGTGTTCTACCGCCTGTACAATGGATTGTGCTCAGAGGAATTGTTTAATATGATGCCCACAGCCACTTTCTACCATCGTACGGTTCGCCATCGACAGGGAGTTCATCCTCATGTCCTACAGACTCAATGGTCGCGTACTGCGCGGTTTTAGAGATGTTTCCTCCCACGAACACTCAGGTTGTGAAATGCCAAGGTTTTCCCAGGAGACTACAGCATGGGGTTCTTCAAAAGAGGTTTCTTCAGGATCGGCAACGCGCGCGTAATACCTCTGGTAATGCAGGTGTTCATAGGCTACGGTAACCACTTACCATCAGGTGGGCCGTATACTTGTTTGCCACTTCAGTGGTATAAAAAAAAATCGGTTATTTTATTAATATTCTTTGAGGTTTTTGGGAGGACTTCTTATGATAGAAAAATTGTTGAATAACGCGTAATAAAATTAACTTTCCCCATACAAACTGTTCTTAGCTGTCAATTCAATTGATAAAACCAAGTCTTTCGTTAGCTAGTTTCAATATTAAATATCAAATATCTATAGAAGTTTATAAGATATAACAAGAGGAATAAGAAGTAAAAGTATCGGAAGATCATAATACAAAGAAGTACCTATCAACTAAGTAACTATCCTACTCGACCTAGGACCTATCTCGACCTAGTTCGGTGGCTAGTAGATTTAACTAAATGTACGTAATTTATTATTCAATAAAGACAGTTATTATAAAATGACGGTTACCATTTTCTATCAGGTGAGCCGTCAGCTTGTCATTCTAAGTTGCATAAAAAAACAAAACTAAGTAAGAAAGAACATGTTAAAACATGAAGATGGGTTGTACAATTTTAGAGACGATAGAAACACGAAGTGTAGGTTGACCTCCTAAGAGATGGAGCGACGATATCAGATGCAGTACGTAATGTCAAACGGCCTAGTATGTTTCCTTATGGCAGCCTATGAGGAAGATTTATGTTTAGCAATGGACAATAATAGGCGGAAATAATGACGTCAAAATAAAAAAGTTTTCGAATAATTTCATTTTTTTTTTATACAACTTAAAATGGCAAACAAGCTGACGGTCCACCTGATAGAAAGTGGTAACCGTCGCCTATAGACATGAGCAGTACCATGGACATAATAGAGTATACTGTTTCGCCCATGATACCCCTCATGCGTTGCCATTCCTGAGGACTCAGGTGTTATAGGAATAATACAGAGGACTGTACCCTGTAAATTCACGCTATATCCCACCCTTCAAACCAAAACACAGCCATGCAAACACAGCTGCTTCACGGTTGAAACACGAATGGGACAGAGGTACCCAAGCAATCGACTTTTGTACAAAGTCTCCCTCATTGAAAGGCGCATTAGGTTCAGGCATAGAATAGGCCATCCCTTTTACCATTCCATTCCTATAGGTGTCGTAAGAGGCGACTAAGGGAAATTATGGTGGATGGATGAGCAGCAGCGTCCTTATTAAAACATCACAGACATCAAAAATAAATTGCGGTTGCGTTTGTACAACGTGGCAACTACTGAAATCTCTCCTCCCCCTTCTTTATGGTGGAGGCTATGTTCAGCAGTGGACAGTTAACGAGTAATAAAACAATTGTATTGGGAAGAAAAGACTTGTTATTAATGGGGTTTTACAGCCCCAGCCTAACAATATACCCTATCAGGCCGACCTCAACGTGGTTCCTCCTGGAAACCATCGTGGCTAATTCTTGTTTAATTCATCACAACGGGCTAACTGATCTGCTTCATTCTCGTCTATCATCAATCACTGATGCCCCGCTAGTGTATACCGATAGGCAGGCGGCACTAAAAGTCTAACTGCAGTTGCCAACCCGCCTGCCAAGCGTGGCAACTACTGGCAAAACTCTTCTAATGGGGGAGGCTTATGGTTAGCACTGAACAATTAATAGCTAATATGATCCCATTCTTAAAACCGAAACACAACCAAAATGCAAGTACAGTTGCTTCTCAGCAGAACCACGAGTGGGACAGAGGTACAATCCATTCAAACGATTTTGATAGATTTGTTTGAAACGAGTAGTAATATGCTTTTTACATTTACTTATAAATTACTTTATTAAATTCATAAAACCCCATTTTATTTTTTTTATATTATACTACGCCATCTAGTGTCAAAACAAGCAAAACTTGTACTACGTGTACTAGACATTACTTAAATTATGTATTTATTTTAATACATAATTGTTATAATAGGAAATATTCAGATCCATACAACCCACAACTATCGGATGGTAGGACAATGTGTCAAAACACCATCAGGATCACCACATTAACGACTCTCATCTCTAGTAGCGAATGTGTCATTACATGACGATTATTCCATGGAAATTACTTATTTAAAGTCATTTTCTATTTCGAGCAACGTACGGAAATGCACTATCTGAGTACTCGTTAATATACTAGGCCGAAACCTGACAAATGCACAGGATGTGATTTATATTCAAATCTATGTGGGATACAGAGGGGTTACCTACAAATTTATAACCTATATTTGTCGTGTGCCAACATGTTATAGGGTTGTCATCTGAATGAATATTTTAATTTTATTTTATTAAATGTCTTTATAACTTTTTTTTTTTTACCCATTTAAATAATACAACTATGTTTATGAACTTACTAAATAAACAACTACTGCTATATCCCTGGAATATGTTAATTGATCAGAATAAATAGCAGCCTATGTGACACAAGTAAAAGAACAGCACAAGACTTTGAATTTATTTATTTTATTTTTAATATTGTACACGTATGTTGACTAAATATTGCAAATGAAATCATTTGTTATAAAATTCCAGTTACATAACATTAAAAACTTATTTATTTCATATTTATTAATGTATACACTATAAAAAGGAGTTGGATAATCCTTATAGCTTTTCTGCGGTTCCTAGATTTAAAAGCAGGCGGATTTTTTTTTTATATAAATTAAAAAAGGAACTTTGATATATTTTTTATATTTTAAAGATAAAACGATGTAAATAATGCTTGTATCTAATAAGCAATGTTTGCTTTATGAAGTCGGTTGGCAGAGAGAGATAGCGAGGAACTTGGTGTTACACAGAAATGTAATATGCCTATAATATTTGATAAATTATTTCTGTTGACAATATTGCTTCGATTATATGACAAAAAAGTGCCACCCCTGACAATTCTGAAAACTTGGCTATCGTAACCTTTTTCTACAACTTATGTCATTATTTATTGACATAGCTGCGGTCTCTTTACTGAACAGTTTTAACCTACTTTCCCTAAGTAGGTTTATAGTATTATATAGTTACAGTGATCAGCATATATTTAAATGGGTAAATATTTTTAATATACTAAACGACCTCTGATGGGGGGGTAAGAGAATTGTTGATAGTAGGTAATAATGTTCCCATTGCTAGCAATACGCTCTATCAGGCCTATCTAGTTTACACTTTAAACCATAATGATTAATGTGTAGTAAATGAATATGGTTCGGAAAATTACACCACATTTTTTTATCCAAAATACCTCAAAGTTTGTAGACGAATATTTAGATCAGGCTACACTTCCACTTTCATCAATTTTAAAAACCTATTTTCCTGTATCCAAAGTATCTTAGATGTCCTACAAACATGTTATTTGCGTTATTTGTCAACACAGAGGTCATTCTGTGACCGACTTTTCTACCCACACTTAATTTACTACAAGCAGACACATTTCCACGCTTTTTAAGCAAACATACGTCTTCTGACGAGCCATTATCCAAATCTTACCGCATCACCGGTACAATACATTATTAAGAAAACAAACGTCACCAAACTCCAGTCTTATTCTAAAGCGAATAGGACTTGAATTGCATTGTTTCTATTTCATTAATTGGATGACATTACAAGAAGCGAAAAGACCTCGGTAGTGACTGAAACAAATTACCGCGTCGTATTGCCTTGATAATAGGGTCCGATTTACAGCGGCTATCTATTAAAGATGTGACGTTAAAGGTAGTTCCCATGCTCACTCAAGCAAGAGATATCTTTAGGGGCGTTTCACACAACTCATAATTCGGGGTGCAGTGTGAATTTCTGTCTGAAAGTGTGTGAGGCAAATGAACAGACGATCCACCTGATGGAGAGCGGCTCCCGTCACCCATGAACGTCTGCAACACGAGAGGAGTTGCTTGTATGTTGCCGGGATTTCAAACGTTTGTAGGCAAGTATTTTTAAATGCCTCTTATTATATTGTAAGGGGAAAACTTTTCGCAGTTACAGCGCCGAACGATTAATACTAGGCTCCGAGCAAAAATCTTATATATTGCCTGAAGATGTCTCGTTTAGAGGTGAAACACTTGTCGCAAACGTGCGCAAATAAAATGGCATTTTTTTTTTTATTTTGGTACAAACAGTCATTACAGAAAAATATAGTAAATTTTTTTTATGTCATATAAAAATAAACAATGGGTACCGAAATATATACAATAATAGAAATTTATGTTGTTAATTGACAAAATTGAACCATACGCGTATAAAATACGTTTCTATAGGGATGAAATGATTATATAGAAAAAACAAATACATACAGAGTTGTAGATAATTGACATACATATATGGCGTAACAAAACAAATATTCTTTAAACATTATAAGTAAATATAATATCAAAGTGAGAACAGAAAAACCAACCCATCATTAAAAAAAAAAGAAACTTATTTACACTAATTGAAATTGGTTTATAAGGAAAATTAGTTTAGGATAAACCCAGGAATATGTAATTTACATGTACTCACATTCCTAGGCTTATTTGTTTTATATGTAGTTTTGAAATAAATCACTAAAATTCTGAGTTTATTTATTTTAATAAATGAGATATAATTACTATATAGCAGGTAAGTATTTTCAGATAAATCACTCAAACTTCGAGCTTATTTATTCTGACATACGAGATATAATAACAATATAGAAGGTTGTGGAACTTATGGTAGTATTAGTGGTGGTTAGGGAAGAAGGGATTGTTAGCAATAGAGTTTGACAGCCCCATTGTTAGCAATATGCCTTATTAGGTCGATCTCCACGTGGTTCCCCCTGGAAACCATCGTGAACAATTCTTGTAGAATTCGTCACGATGGGCTAACTGACCTACTTCATCCTCACCTATCATCCTTCACTGGTGCCCTGCCAGTGTATACCGATAGCGCAGGCGGGGTTACCATTCCATTATCATCCATTAAAAAAAAATAGTGGTGGTTAATCTTAGAGTGTTGACAGTCACACACATAATAATGGTAGCGGAATTAAAGAAAATAATTCTAATCAAATAATAATATGGACATCGGCAAAATAACACCTAGTTTGATAAAATATTTTTTTTTTACACAACTTAGAATGACAAACAAGCTGACGGCCCACCTGATGGAAAGTGGTAACCGTCGCCTATAGACATGAGCAGTACCATGGACATAACAGAGTATACTGATTCGCCCATGATACCCCCCATGCGTTGCCATTCCTGAGGACTCAGGTGTTATACCTCTGTACCCTGTAAATTCATACCATATCCCACCCTTCAAACCGAAACATAGCCATGCAAACACAACTGCTTCACGGTTGAAACACGAATAGGACAGTATTTAGAAAAACTGAAAGTGGCCGTTCATCCCACAATTTAGATGTACAAGGTAGAAATAAACGGGACGCGCGGACAATGGTAGTATGTTACGCAAGAAATGATAGTAGTAAATCTATGTTGATATATGAAGCTACACTAAGCTATTTTTCAGTCACTGAATTGTTTCACGTTAAATCTGAATTCGAATTATTGATATTTAATTCATTTTTTAATTAATATTTTCTTATTATATCCTTTTTTTATTGGCGTACAGATGTAAGTGGTTTACTTAGTAATTTATTATTAAAAATAATAATTCAAAAGACGCTATGTAGTAATATTTGTACGCCATATGATAGTAAGACATGCGCATTACATATTCTACAACATCAAATTTATAACTGTATTTTTGAGTATGTTTGCGTATGAGTCTACTGGGAACGGCTTATCCAGAACCAGGGGCCTACAGATATCTTAAACCGCGGGATATCGTCAAGGTAACACAAAGGATCTATGAAATGATGGTATAAAGCAGGGGGAAGCACAAAAGATCCCAATGGGTCGACGTGCAACAGCTTAGCTGACCCCATATGCGAATATTAGATAAGAATATATAAGATACGAGTATGTTTATGCAAATAAATGATTGATTGGAATGTGGAATGAAGTAATGTTAGTAACAAATATTCAAATGTCTTTCACACTTTTATTATTAATAGGAAATAGAATTGACGACTTTAGAATTATTTAATATGTTTACATGAAATTAAATTTATATGCACTTAAGAAAAATAATTGAGTAATTATTTAATTAATTATTATTACATTTGAATATATTTGTTTTGTTATGACTCAATTCTAATTTTATTAACTCCAAACTATCTATTTTGTTTGCATAATATTGTATCATTATGCCATATTACATTATAAGCACTATATAAAACAATAACATTACTCATGAAACACAAATCTGCGTTAAATATTTTTTTACACTAACTGAAATCTGCGGTTTTGTTTGCATAAATTGCATACAAATTTTCAACCTCTATTTTACCCCTTTAGGGTTGAATTTTCAAATTCCTTTCTTTTCTTCATCTACGCTATATAAAGAATCTATTTATGAAATTCGCCCTTGTGCACTATTATGAAATTTCAAGATTCTAGAGTTCAGACAGCAGTTTCGACTGTGCATGTATATGGGTCAGTCAGTTAGTCACACAGTATCCTCTTTTATAGATACATAGATTAGTTGTATAAAATGTTGCCATATGTATAAAATATTATTGTAAGCACTTCCAACAGCAACAAACATCTTTATAAACTTTCACATTTATAACATTAGCATTTTTTTTTCTTTCTGTTTAATGTATTATTTAATTTTATTTAGTCATTATCATTTTTAAATAACAATATACTTTAGAGTCATTTATGAATAAAATCACATACTGACAGTTAACAGGATTTTGCGTATACGTACAAACATAAGTTACCACATATTACCATAAACATGTCACTTGTGAGTCACGCTTCGTTCGCTACCTGAGACGAAGTGAATGTGAAACTGAGTCAGCAAGTCAACGAGTGAATCATCAGTCAAAGATTGCCAATCTCGGACTTAATCATTCTGTTCACTGGCCACTTTAGTATCATATGGAAAATTCTTCCACTTATTGCTGCAGTACTGACTTGATTGTATGAGTATGATACAGCTTTAGTCGACTTTCAAAATGAGAAGGTTCTCTATTCAGTTTTTTTATTTATGTTATTCGTAATAAAAAATAATCATCAAAATCAGTTCAGAATCGGTGAAGATATCCCGAGGTAGATTTATAATTAATTGATAGTTTATCAACTGGTCTATTTTTTTAAATAGCAATAGAAAGGTTTTATATGAGATGTAAATATAATGGCAACTCAGTTTGTGCTATTGGTATACGCTGGCGGGGTACCGCTGTGTTTTTTTTTTAATGGATGATATTGGAATGGTAACCCCGCTTGCGCTAACGGTATACTGGAGGGACACCAGTGAGGAATGATAGGTGAGAATGAAAATGCAGGTCAGTTAGCCCATCGTGGTTCTGCATGATGGTTTCCAGGGGAGACCACGCGACGGTCGACCTGACAGAGTATATTGCTAGCAATGGAACTGGTAGTCCACATTACTAACAATCCCTTTTCGGTTCGACCTACACTGTGTTTGCTCATACGGGGTTGCCACTCGATTCTTCGAGCTATGTGATTAGCTAATTGCCACTTCAGCTCGCTTATCCTTTGGGCTGTGTAGATTACTTTGTTTAATATATTCATAGAAAACTTTATGAAACTTTAAAATTACTAAATTACATTTTACATCGACAAAGTTTAAACAAGTACTTTCCGTAAGCTGTTTGCGTACAGAATTTTGTACAGAATATGCAAAAAAGCAGGAAACGGCGTTCGGTTTGTAAACGATGCCTGTTCTGGGAAAGTTTCTAAAATGTCTATCCTTTGTACCTCAGGGAATTACATTTCCATACTAACTTTATCCAGATTCTGCATTTTAACTTTTTTTTTTTTTTGTTAAATAAGTATACCTTTTTTTTACCAAAACAAGTGACTTTTAATTAACTATAACCTATAAACGTGAATCAAAATTGTAAATAGGCGATGTCTCTGTATAGGGGGCATTTAAGAAAAAATATATATCAGGGGTATTAATAAGAGAAGCCACTGTTAAAATATACATTATATGTATTTTAATTCTTGTTGACCGTCTGTCAAACAAATAGTTTCGAAAAAGGCCGGCAGCACACCTGCAATGCCGTAGGTGTGCTGCCGGGTGCTGTAGGGTGAGCATGGGCAGCGGTAGTCACTTACCATCAGGTGAGCCGCATGCTCGTTTGCCCCCTGTGTTGTAAAAAAAAAGATATCATGCTCTACACGCACAAAAACTACTGTATCAAATTGTATTCGGTGTCCATAGTAATTTGTGTATGTTTTATTCCAAAGTCAATACATACGAATTCGCCGGCAAAAGCCAGTATCCAAATATAATATTCTAAGTACCTATACGTTATTAAAGTAAACTTATAAAATGCTCTATTAAAACGTATTTTTTTTTACATAATTCAACCGTAGTTTCTTACGAGATTAGCTAATAATATGTAAATAAGTAAGATAGATACCTATCCATTAATTTTGATTTAATTAATGCTAGCTGAGAATATAAATTTAAAATGCCTAATTAATAAATATTAATGTAAATATATATATATAAAAAACAATTGCTTAATGATCGACGAAGGGGTAGCGGCTTCCCTCTTAAAACATCACCAGAGCCTAACTGCGGTTGCCACCTACCAAGTACGGCAACTACTGGCAAAACCCCATGGAGGAGGCCAGTTAACGTCTGATATAATAATAAAATTACTAACTGAACAATAACGTTCAGATTAAGGTGGAGGAGGGGAATGGATTGTTTGTAAAGAAGTAAAACGGCTTTATTATTATTGCTAGCAATATATCTATCGTATCGACCAGCGCGTAGTCTCTTTAGGAGAATTCCTATCACCTCTCACAAATTAATAATTTATTAATATTATTTATTGGTGCTACATCTGCCTTTACCGATTATACAAGCGGAGGGGTTATAATACCATTAAAAAATCACAAATTAAGAGAGTTGTCTACTCTCTTAATTTGTGATTTGCAAACGATACGGTAAGTTATGATTTTTTTTAATATTAGCCATTTCACGAGAATGCATATTTGAAGCTAAGAAGCTCAAAGCAAAAGAATGAAACGAGAGGCAGTTGTAGAAAAATCAATGAAATAGACTTCTCCTAAATGGCGTATCAATGGAACCCATACATCAGATTTTAAGTTAGTACTTTAGGAATAAAACTAGATTTTGCGTGATACCAGAACAAACATACATACAAAAATACAGACAGAAATTTTCTAAGAATTATTGTTTTGATTTCTATTGCTCTTATTAAGACTTCTCATATAGTTTATTCTTAAATATCTTCCATGTAAAAACTTCGTAAACTTACAATTTTATTACATCAGTAACATATCGATTTATCGATTCTTATGAATCATCTGTAATTCGATAAATATAAATTAGATGTTAATCGATACTGCTCTCGAAAAAAAAATTGTTTGTATTTTACTGAATATTAAATTACTCTTTGTCATCAATGTTTTGGATGTAATTACCAAGGTACGTATTTAGGTAGGTACCTAAATGTAGACAATTCAAGGAAAGAGGAAATATTAAACGAGTTGCGAAAGCAATCGAATTGCGTTTTGTTAATATCGAGAATAATTTAAATTAGTTTTCTCTTTTAGTTCTTATTAGTTACTAAACTAAAAATATTTAGTATTTACATTTAATTACTAACTAATGTGGTCGTACAATAAAAATTGTAACAATACATTGCTGTGTAATCCGGACATAGAATGGGTCACATTTCCTTTCCCATAGGTGTCGTAAGAGGCGAACAAGAAACTTAATGGTCGAGCGATGGGCAGCAGCGTCCCTCTTAATACATCACCAAAGACCTAACTGCGGTTGCCAAGCGTGGCAACTACTGGTAAAACCTCCCAATGGTAGACACCGTAAAGGAACGGCCCCCAGTCCAAAACAGTTTTAAAACATTTCCCATCACATAGTACGTAAATATTAAGTTTTATAGTGATCGGTTAAGTCGTTAATACGCTTTAAGGTAACAAACAAACAAACTGTCATATTTTTAAATATGACAGTTTGTTTGTTTGTTATGATATTTTTAAATATGAAGGGTGGGATATGGCAGTGAATTTACAGGGTACAGAGGATTAACACCTAAGTCCTCAGGAATGGCAACGCATGGGGGGTATCATAGGCGAAACAGTATACTCCGTTATGTGTAGTTATGACCATGGTACTGCTCATGTTTATAGGCGACGGTTACCACTTTCCATCAGGTGGGCCGTCAGCTTGTTTGCCATTCTAAGTTGTATAAAAAAGAAATATATTATATTAACTGTACTATTACGTTTGTTAAACGTAATTTCGTTAGGAATGGTTTACACGGTCGATCATTTGGTAAAAATGATGACAATAACCAGTCATTAGGCAAGCGATAGACAGGTTAATAGCCTGTACACTTCACTTTCATTATCTAATGTTGCTTTCAATGTTCCTATTTTAAAGCACCTTCGGTTTTTTTTTTCAATGGGTAAAAATGGTATGGTAACCCCGCCTGCGCTAACGGGATACGCTGGCGGAGCACCAGTGAAGGGTGATAGATGAGAATGAAAACAGGTCAGTTAGCCCATCATGATGCATTCATCAGGAATTAACCATGATAGTAATCAGGGGGAACCGCGAGGAGGTCGACCTGGTTGGGTATATTGCTAGCAATGGGATTCTCAGTCTCTATTACTAACAATCCCTTTCCCCCTAGCACCTTCGGTTTGTCCACATTAGGACTAATACACACGGTGAATTTATAATGTACGATTTTTTTTCCACCTATACTCTTACTATACTGAACACGGAAACTGTCCGATGCTACGCGCACTGCGAAAAAAAAACTGCTAGAAAATAATCTATACTTATTCATATGTAAATAAACCAGAGGGAGACTTTGTACAAAAGTCGATTGCTTGGGTACCTCTGTCCCATTCTTGTTTCTACCGTGAAGCAGTTGTGTTTTCATGGCTGTGTTTCGGTTTGAAGGGTGGGATATGGCGTGAATTTACAGGGTACAGAGGAATAACATCTGAGTCCTCAGGAATGACAACGCATGGGGGTATCATGGGCGAAACAGTACACTCTGTTATGTCCATGGTACTGCTCATGTCTATAGGCGACGGTTACCACTTTCCATCCGGTGGGCCGTCAGCTTGTTTGCCATTCTAAGTTGTATAAAAAAAAAAAAAAAAAAATGGAAAAAAAACCACTTATATGATGTATATATTAATCTTTATAGCAAATATTGTGCTGTATGCACTATGAAGGAGAGAGCGCTACAAAATTAACTATACCTACTTATAAGGACACAAATTTTTATCTTTTTTTTATACAACTTTGAATGGCAAACAAGCTGACGGCCCACCTGATGGGAAGTGGTAACCGTTGCCAATAGACATGAGCAGTACCATGGACATTACCTGTGACTTTGTTCGAGTAACCCGAACATGCAATAATAGGTAACCTTCTCCGTCCCTTAATTATATACCAAATTTCATAGTGATTGGTTAAACCGTTAAGACGCTAAGAGAAGGTAAACAAATTCATTGTCACATTCACTCTATATTACTAATATGCTTACGGATTTTGTTCCAAACAACCCGCCTGCCAAGTGTGGTAACTACTGGCAAAACCCCCCATTTGGGGGAGGCTTAAGCTCAGTAGTGGAAAGTAAATAGCTGATATAAAGATGATGATGATGATCCGTAGGAATAAGTACACGGAAAAACATTCGCTGAAAAGAATCCCACTGTGTTTCTATCCTTATGTTTAAGCGCCTAATGAAGTCATATGAAAACATGATGATGACGTCAATTGCATATTTGTCGTAATTATTTGTTCTCCATTATGATTTACAATTGAAATTTTAATAAAATTTAAAAAATCGTAACGTCGTAATGTGGTAATTATCTCTATAGTGGCAGTCATAATAGCCAGCAATATACTCTATCAGGTCGACCTCCACGCGGTTCCCTCTGAAACACATCATGTTAATTTCCAGGTGAATTCGTCGCAATGGACGAACTGACCTGGTTTGATTCTTGCCTGTCATCTTACTGGTACTCTGCTATCGTTCACCCATAGCTTTGGTGGGGTTAACATTCCATATTCATCCTTTTAAAAAAGCAACTGTTACAGGTATAAAAAATGCAAGTTGTAACTCTTAGATAAGGCAATTTATGGCTTTGACTTTTTTATCACATCATTGAGATAAAAAAATGAAAGGGAGGTCTATAACATAATACATACATACATACAATTCAGTCTTATCTGTCACTAATCACCTATTAGATTAACAGCGGAGTTATTTATGGAAAGCTCTATGCTCTGTGGTAAGTATAATTAAAAGTCAATACTATGTGGTTAATGGTATTCATAATACAGATAGATATATACTTCTTTTTTATCTGTGAAATAACTTCTATCTAATTTCACCATAGATTTAAGAATAGGTAAACGGAAATTCCTTTAATCTGTCTATATAAACAAAAGTACATCGTTAAATATGTTCCTAAACATAATCTTGAAAATGGGCCAAATTGGTTTGTCGATGATCCCAGGCTCACAAGCGGTATCGAACCCTTAAGTCTTAGGAGAGATTTTGCCTCCCTCTGCGTGTTCTACCGCCTGTACAATGGATTGTGCTCAGAGGAATTGTTTAATATGATGCCCACAGCCACTTTCTACCATCGTACGGTTCGCCATCGACAGGGAGTTCATCCTCATGTCCTACAGACTCAATGGTCGCGTACTGCGCGGTTTTAGAGATGTTTCCTCCCACGAACACTCAGGTTGTGAAATGCCAAGGTTTTCCCAGGAGACTACAGCATGGGGTTCTTCAAAAGAGGTTTCTTCAGGGTCGGCAACGCGCGCGTAATACCTCTGGTAATGCAGGTGTTCATAGGCTACGGTAACCACTTACCATCAGGTGGGCCGTATACTTGTTTGCCACTTCAGTGGTATAAAAAAAAATCGGTTATTTTATTAATATTCTTTGAGGTTTTTGGGAGGACTTCTTATGATAGAAAAATTGTTGAATAACGCGTAATAAAATTAACTTTCCCCATACAAACTGTTCTTAGCTGTCAATTCAATTGATAAAACCAAGTCTTTCGTTAGCTAGTTTCAATATTAAATATCAAATATCTATAGAAGTTTATAAGATATAACAAGAGGAATAAGAAGTAAAAGTATCGGAAGATCATAATACAAAGAAGTACCTATCAACTAAGTAACTATCCTACTCGACCTAGGACCTATCTCGACCTAGTTCGGTGGCTAGTAGATTTAACTAAATGTACGTAATTTATTATTCAATAAAGACAGTTATTATAAAATGACGGTTACCATTTTCTATCAGGTGAGCCGTCAGCTTGTCATTCTAAGTTGCATAAAAAAACAAAACTAAGTAAGAAAGAACATGTTAAAACATGAAGATGGGTTGTACAATTTTAGAGACGATAGAAACACGAAGTGTAGGTTGACCTCCTAAGAGATGGAGCGACGATATCAGATGCAGTACGTAATGTCAAACGGCCTAGTATGTTTCCTTATGGCAGCCTATGAGGAAGATTTATGTTTAGCAATGGACAATAATAGGCGGAAATAATGACGTCAAAATAAAAAAGTTTTCGAATAATTTCATTTTTTTTTATACAACTTAAAATGGCAAACAAGCTGACGGTCCACCTGATAGAAAGTGGTAACCGTCGCCTATAGACATGAGCAGTACCATGGACATAATAGAGTATACTGTTTCGCCCATGATACCCCTCATGCGTTGCCATTCCTGAGGACTCAGGTGTTATAGGAATAATACAGAGGACTGTACCCTGTAAATTCACGCTATATCCCACCCTTCAAACCAAAACACAGCCATGCAAACACAGCTGCTTCACGGTTGAAACACGAATGGGACAGAGGTACCCAAGCAATCGACTTTTGTACAAAGTCTCCCTCATTGAAAGGCGCATTAGGTTCAGGCATAGAATAGGCCATCCCTTTTACCATTCCATTCCTATAGGTGTCGTAAGAGGCGACTAAGGGAAATTATGGTGGATGGATGAGCAGCAGCGTCCTTATTAAAACATCACAGACATCAAAAATAAATTGCGGTTGCGTTTGTACAACGTGGCAACTACTGAAATCTCTCCTCCCCCTTCTTTATGGTGGAGGCTATGTTCAGCAGTGGACAGTTAACGAGTAATAAAACAATTGTATTGGGAAGAAAAGACTTGTTATTAATGGGGTTTTACAGCCCCAGCCTAACAATATACCCTATCAGGCCGACCTCAACGTGGTTCCTCCTGGAAACCATCGTGGCTAATTCTTGTTTAATTCATCACAACGGGCTAACTGATCTGCTTCATTCTCGTCTATCATCAATCACTGATGCCCCGCTAGTGTATACCGATAGGCAGGCGGCGTAAGCATTCCATTATCACATAATAAAAAAAAAATGTTTTACGTTAGCATTGGATAATAATCGAATCGAATTGTTAATACTTTCTATTAAAAAAAAGTCCATTACGTTTTTCCTTATTCCGTGTTCATTATTATATGAAAGTCTGTTGTAACCGCAAAAACTGCATTACTATAATCATTGCGGTTTCCTAGGCATTACTGGTAGTGGACAGAACGTTTATGATATCGCGTTCATAAATCTCATTACTTTTTTTATGCAGTTTGAAATCGTCAAGCTCACGGCCCACCTGATGGATAATTTGTAGACTTAAACATCACATTACTATGACGTCCATAGTACTTCTAATGTGTCGTAATTTCTGAGGATTAAATTGTTATGCCTATTTGTAATTTCACTTCCATGGGATACGCTTGAAGTTAATAGTAGAGGGATGGGCAGCAGTGTCCCTCTTAAAATGTCACAAAAGTCTAACTGCAGTTGCCAACCCGCCTGCCAAGCGTGGCAACTACTGGCAAAACTCTTCTAATGGGGGAGGCTTATGGTTAGCACTGAACAATTAATAGCTAATATGATCCCATTCTTAAAACCGAAACACAACCGAAATGCAAGTACAGTTGCTTCTCAGCAGAACCACGAGTGGGACAGAGGTACAATCCATTCAAACGATTTTGATAGATTTGTTTGAAACGAGTAGTAATATGCTTTTTACATTTACTTATAAATTACTTTATTAAATTCATAAAACCCCATTTTATTTTTTTTATATTATACTACGCCATCTAGTGTCAAAACAAGCAAAACTTGTACTACGTGTACTAGACATTACTTAAATTATGTATTTATTTTAATACATAATTGTTATAATAGGAAATATTCAGATCCATACAACCCACAACTATCGGATGGTAGGACAATGTGTCAAAACACCATCAGGATCACCACATTAACGACTCTCATCTCTAGTAGCGAATGTGTCATTACATGACGATTATTCCATGGAAATTACTTATTTAAAGTCATTTTCTATTTCGAGCAACGTACGGAAATGCACTATCTGAGTACTCGTTAATATACTAGGCCGAAACCTGACAAATGCACAGGATGTGATTTATATTCAAATCTATGTGGGATACAGAGGGGTTACCTACAAATTTATAACCTATATTTGTCGTGTGCCAACATGTTATAGGGTTGTCATCTGAATGAATATTTTAATTTTATTTTATTAAATGTCTTTATAACTTTTTTTTTTACCCATTTAAATAATACAACTATGTTTATGAACTTACTAAATAAACAACTACTGCTATATCCCTGGAATATGTTAATTGATCAGAATAAATAGCAGCCTATGTGACACAAGTAAAAGAACAGCACAAGACTTTGAATTTATTTATTTTATTTTTAATATTGTACACGTATGTTGACTAAATATTGCAAATGAAATCATTTGTTATAAAATTCCAGTTACATAACATTAAAAACTTATTTATTTCATATTTATTAATGTATACACTATAAAAAGGAGTTGGATAATCCTTATAGCTTTTCTGCGGTTCCTAGATTTAAAAGCAGGCGGATTTTTTTTTTATATAAATTAAAAAAGGAACTTTGATATATTTTTTATATTTTAAAGATAAAACGATGTAAATAATGCTTGTATCTAATAAGCAATGTTTGCTTTATGAAGTCGGTTGGCAGAGAGAGATAGCGAGGAACTTGGTGTTACACAGAAATGTAATATGCCTATAATATTTGATAAATTATTTCTGTTGACAATATTGCTTCGATTATATGACAAAAAAGTGCCACCCCTGACAATTCTGAAAACTTGGCTATCGTAACCTTTTTCTACAACTTATGTCATTATTTATTGACATAGCTGCGGTCTCTTTACTGAACAGTTTTAACCTACTTTCCCTAAGTAGGTTTATAGTATTATATAGTTACAGTGATCAGCATATATTTAAATGGGTAAATATTTTTAATATACTAAACGACCTCTGATGGGGGGGTAAGAGAATTGTTGATAGTAGGTAATAATGTTCCCATTGCTAGCAATACGCTCTATCAGGCCTATCTAGTTTACACTTTAAACCATAATGATTAATGTGTAGTAAATGAATATGGTTCGGAAAATTACACCACATTTTTTTATCCAAAATACCTCAAAGTTTGTAGACGAATATTTAGATCAGGCTACACTTCCACTTTCATCAATTTTAAAAACCTATTTTCCTGTATCCAAAGTATCTTAGATGTCCTACAAACATGTTATTTGCGTTATTTGTCAACACAGAGGTCATTCTGTGACCGACTTTTCTACCCACACTTAATTTACTACAAGCAGACACATTTCCACGCTTTTTAAGCAAACATACGTCTTCTGACGAGCCATTATCCAAATCTTACCGCATCACCGGTACAATACATTATTAAGAAAACAAACGTCACCAAACTCCAGTCTTATTCTAAAGCGAATAGGACTTGAATTGCATTGTTTCTATTTCATTAATTGGATGACATTACAAGAAGCGAAAAGACCTCGGTAGTGACTGAAACAAATTACCGCGTCGTATTGCCTTGATAATAGGGTCCGATTTACAGCGGCTATCTATTAAAGATGTGACGTTAAAGGTAGTTCCCATGCTCACTCAAGCAAGAGATATCTTTAGGGGCGTTTCACACAACTCATAATTCGGGGTGCAGTGTGAATTTCTGAAATACTCTTTTCAATGGGGCATTTCAGGTCATTTTAATAACATGTGGACTTTACAATACAATTCGCACCATCTTTATTTATGTATGTAATATTTATTTATGTACACTTTATTGCACCATTTATAGAATAGTAAACACATTTAACTGTAATAAGAAATGATACAAAAGGTGGCCTTATTGCTAAGCAATCTCTTCCAGACAACCATTGGGTAGAGAACATTGAGAAAACAAAGAAAAATAAAGGGTAGGTGGCGCTAAATGAAGTAAGAGAAAAATATATTGAACTGCACGTGGCGCGAGTAGTATCATGGTTCATACCAAGGACTTAAAGGTCCCATTAAAAATAGTACTTGAGAGATATTTTTTAATAGTCCGAACAGGAAATAAGTTATTTTTTATTTATAAAAATAATCCCGCTTGCATTGTTGGTTTATGCTGGCGAAGTACCAGAATGACAGATGGAGATCAAGTCAAATAAGATTTTCTATTGTGATGAATTCACCAGGAATTAATCGCAATAGTTGCCAGAGTGAATTTTGTGAGGATTATGACATAGTATATTGCTAGCAATAGGGTCACCTGCTCCGTTATGAAAGAAAATGGAATGGTAACTCTGTCTGCGTGTCTGTGAAAAAATTCAATAAGAATTTTCCAGTGGAAACCACGTGGAGGTGAACCTCTGTGATAGGGTACGATCGCGACGATCTGCATTTGGTTCGCATATTGTATAGGGTTTTTAGACCTCTATTACTTCTCCCCCCCCCCATGTTCTAACTACATATGGGGTGAATCACCCAACACCTACTAAGACGCCATCAGCATTCGAAATCAAAGGATTACTGGCGTGGAACAATCGGATTAGTGGGACAACAATATCATATCGAGGCCAATCTCGTTATGTTTGGATGCAGGTTCGTTTAACAATCGATTATCATTCGAATGGTGAACAATCGATAAGATAATGTTCATCGTAATGCGAATATATTGTGAACAATATGAACATATAGAGATTATAATTAAACCTGTTTTGTATTTAGTTATTACGTATTACGCAGTTAAGATAACGGAGCGAGTATTGTAAATCACATTATGGGCACAGGTGTGTTACTATTATTAAATACAATAAATATAACCACATATTTTTCTTAGTTGCTAATCGATTGAATCGAAATTGTATCATAATGATTATTTATCTTGATCATCATCACATTTACAACCAATCCATCCATTATTGAACATAGGTCTCCCCGATATTTGGTCACAAAATACAATTTTACGTCTTTTGTATCCAACGACTCCTTGTAACACCTTTGAGATTTTCACTCCATCTTGTGGATGGTCACTATGTTCTACATATGACAGCATGGTCTCGCCACGCAGTATCCTTTTTCCCCATCGTTTATCGGATACTCGAATTATTGGTATAACCAGCTTATTGTCACTTAATTATATTAATTATTAATATTCTCATATTTCGATTTTATTTTCCTTAGGGAAATGTGTTTGATTTCACAAATTTAATTACATTAAATGTCTAATCGTATATTACTTACATGTATAATCCCATATGAGATAGACTAAAGAATTTGTCACTCGACATCACTTTTTTTTTATATTTTGTAAAAAATGAATTTTCAATATTATTATTTCACAATAAAATGTTTATAATATTATAAGTATAATTTATTTTAATGATATTGCATTAACAAACAATATATTATATTAATAATTATACTTGTCTTACGTCTAAGTTAATCAATCAAATATATTAAAAAAAATTATAATAATAATTAGATACTTATTATATACTCATAATATTATATAAATACAGAATTGATAAACAAAGATTGTTTTAATACGTAATTTTATTTTTTATTTATCCGACAATTCAAGATGGCATACTTTAAAACTGAAGATATTCAAAATGGATGGCCTTTACTATCCTAAACTGTTAATAGATCGAATACCAATATGTCGTTCACATGTTTGAAAAAAAATTTTTTTTAAATTTCTAATATAAGCGATACCCAATTTTCTACATAATTTTTGTTAAACTTGAGTAAATAAATTAATAAAGCAAAGAATCTCCGAGTCAAATATATACGCCAATAAAGTTATAAAAGTTTTCGAAGTCCACTTTATCAAGATGTTCCTTGGATACCGTACTCAATGCCAATGGACAGATGGTCCCAATATATTTTCAGCAACCACATGTTATTTTTTTCGGGTCAAAATGAATATTTACGAAACTAATAAACGATAAATATATGAGTTAAATTTTTTGCAACTTATATAAATGAATAATATCTACCTTCACGCCAGGTTCTTTGTAAGACAAATAGATGATTTATAATAAATTACACTTTGAAAACTCCTATAGTCCTTGTACAATGTTGTTCAAATTCACATCTTGATATGATTACTAGATTTCTTACTGTGTTTTACGCATTAGACACGTACCTTATTATATGTAATAAGTATATTCTGTTATTGATAAAGTATACAGGTAACAACAGGTAGATGTGCATGTATAGACAATTGGATTTATTTGAATTGAATTAATTATGTTCAATATGTTGAATTGAATTCAATATGTTGTTAAATTTAACATAAACACCGGTAATAATATTTAATTAAATACAATGTGTTTGATAATATGTAATTTTAACAGAATTTACATTTTAGCAACATGCTCACTATATGAAGAAATTCAAACGCATTCAACATATTGAACTTTGATAAGCAAATATTTGCTAACAAATATAAATGTTATCAGTATACTTAATACACTAAAAGACTTTACTGTTTGATAATTAATATTCTGAATAAGGTATTATACAGAATGTCATTCAACACATGACAGATCTATAACTGGCACGTAACCTAGAAAATTCAGGTCTAGGCAACCTAACCGCATACAAGTACAGTTGCATACTAAATAAGTAATACAAGCAAAGCCAATTGGTAGGCAATGGATTAGAGTTTCCGTCTATCGACAACCCTGACCAATGAGAGATTTAATTTGAATACCTGGGGGTCTACTATGAAATGAAATTTCGATATTTCGCACTTAATTTCGTGTCTTCGTTCATACTATAATAGGCCCAGTAAATAGAGTTTAACATTTCGTTCGTTATAAATCCCGCCCTATAAGTCCAAAGGAACGATATTTAACAATTTAAAAATATATTATAAAATTTTTAAAACATTTGATGTCCAAATTACATAATACATAGCATATATATAGTATGTAATTTTAACATCAAATTTTTGTTTGATCGACCTCAAAATTTTCATGGAAAATATTTCATGGTAGGACCTCAGATTTACTCTCTACGAATTCGCTGTTGTAGTATAAATTTAGATCGCATATGTATACAAAATAGACATCTATTTATGGTCCAATCCGATCGCATTGTGAATTTATGCAGTGCTGTTTATTCTCGTCTCATACTGTAATTTATCTTCGTTATTTATTCAAATGTATCTAACTTTAGACATGTCAATTGCTATCAAAACAAATAGCTTTTCGAATGTGAAAATAATTATGTATCGATAAATAATAGTTATTCACTAATAATTGAATTTTATGAACATTTATATTAGACGTTTTGTTTATAAGTATCTATAAATCTGTGACAATTGAATATAAACATAAAATATGAACTTAGAATATAAACATTTATATGTTACATAAATTTTCATGTCTATAGGTGATGGTTGCCACTCTATATAAGGTGGACCGTCAGCTTGTTTATCATTCAAAGTAACTTAAATATATATAAATAAAATTCTAGTAATTTTATTATATTTTATAAATAATTTGTATTTTATAAATGCTAGTAAATATTATATTCTTAAATATGTTTATTATACAATAGTAATGTAACAAAACTAGAGGTTGAAATATGTGGTCCAGAAATAACTTGCAGGATACTTTGTATACTAATTCAAGTTGAAATATTCGTATATTTCAGTTATTATTTTATTATAAGATCAAACTTGTGAATCTATTGCGGAAATATTCGATCTAAACCTAGGCACGCCACGAGCTGGTGTTTCGGGTGATTTATTACTTCCCATATACGATTTATAAATTACATCTATGAGTAGGATACTAATTTGTTGGATTATTTCTTAATCATGAAAATACAATTCAATTTGGGTTTCTGATTACGAATATATATTGGATTTTCCCACTACGTATAAAACAATTAGAAGTAATAAGTATAACCTTAATAGGTATTTGGTTAAAGTATTTGTATTGATTTATTATGTATACTAGACTTCGTCCGTGGTTTCGTCCGCATGACTGCGTTAATTATTATAGGCTGACCAGAATAAATAGTAGCTTATGTCATTTTCATCTCAAATACTACAAATAAATAAATGAGTCGTAGAACTTTTTGGGCTTTTATGAATACTAAAAGTTTTTCTCTAATATTATGTATATAACAGAAAAACTTTATAATAATTTCTTTATTTTAGACTAAGTATATATTTTAACCGACTTCGAAAAAGAAGGAAGTTCTGAATTCAATTGTATTTTTTATGTTTGTTACCCCAGAACCCCGTCCGAGAATTTATAAACCGATTTAGATAATTATTTTTTTATCTATATGGAAGGATACACTTTCAGATTACCCATAGAAATTTTAACAAAATCGGTACCATTGTTTTGAAATCAAAATAACCGTTTTTTTTTCTGAGCACAAAAACAAAATAAATTTGCAAAGATTAAAATAAACATCTAACTACGTAATATATACCTTATACTAAAATTTAGTACTTATCTTATAATTACATTAATGCTACACATATACATGTATATTGTTACCAAAATGTACTTTAAGTGTGTACCGTAGACATAAATAAATGTATCTGTCTGCTTACGTATCCATTTCATGACAGTATCAATTTATTTTCAACGTGTTTAGGTTCTAATCCCTTGGTTTATTGTTTATTTACCTACAACTACTGTATAAATCAACTTCTGTTTAAATTTGAATTAATGTGCATTTACTTTGTGATAAATTACTAATGTTATAGTTGCGGTGCGACAACCCTTATATTTGTATTGCGAAATGCCAACATATAATGTAATAATTAAGCCAGGATTTTGGAAAAAGAAAAAAAAATTGGCATTAATCGACTTACCTGGTCTTCCATTTATTTATTTACTTCTTACATATTATAATAAACAGTTACATATTCAAAGCACAGTTTAAAATATTATTTAGCATGTATTATACTAAATATGTATTCTACTATTTTATTCTCAGATTATTGGAGAAAATGTAGTAATAAACTAGACTAGATGTCGCCACATGAGATGTCGAGCTGAGATGCTTAGATATCTAAGCAAAGTAAAAGTTCAGGTTTTTCTTAAACCAAGTATAAAATAAATATAGTAGCCAAATAGATTGTCAGTGAAAAACAGGTATTTTATGTCCACTAGATGATTACTATTTTTAATATCGAAACTAGCTTTTTGTACTTCGTTCGCATAGAATGTTATTAGTAGGCAAACCAATGAAATAAACAATTTTAATATGGTGCATCACGAAATATAACTGTTAAAATCATATCCAATTTAAAGTTTTTGTGTTTAAATTGGATATGTTTTTTTTTTAATTTAAATAATACTGAAACAAACATACAGACAGGCAGGCAGACAAACAGATAACAAATCTAAAAAATATTGTTCTCACATTCGTTGGTCTTATTATGATACTTCGTATTTTTTTTTTAAATACCTTCCATGTACAGAAATCATCTAGCTACAATTCGAGTATATTGGGGGGAAAAGGGATTGTTAGTAATGGAGACTAAGAATCCCATTGCTAGAAATATATCCAACCAGGTCGACCTCCTCGCGGTTCCCCTGGAAACTATCATGATTAATTCCTGATGAATTCTCATGATGGGCTAACTGGCCTGTTTTCATCCTCATTGATCACCCTTCACTGGTGCTCCGCCAGCGTATCCCATTAGCGCAGGCAGGGTTACCACTCCATTATTATACAATAAAAATAAAAAAATCGAGTATATTAATAAGTTAAGCATACATTTATTAAGTTAGCCGAAATAAAATTATATAAACTGTTATATATTATGTAAGGCAAATATCTACTTATCTAACATGCCTACTATATTATTTAACATTTCGAATGATTGCTTACATTCCATACATTATAAATATACACAAGACATTTTTAGGAGCGGCTTATAAGGCGATGGATTATCTATAGCAATCAAAGCGGTAGTTCATTGAACCGAGTCCATATAATAGTAACCTCAACCTTTATTCAATGCTAGTCGTTTACCATGGCTTCGCTCGCGCCCGGCA
This sequence comes from Galleria mellonella, assembly GCF_026898425.1. NCBI lineage: Eukaryota > Metazoa > Arthropoda > Insecta > Lepidoptera > Pyralidae > Galleria > Galleria mellonella. The sequence continues at coordinate 2,117,828 of NW_026442023.1, forward strand.
CGTTGTATCGTGACCTTGTAGACATTTCGGGAAATTATTTGTAAATACTTATTTACGTTTACCTTTGTACAAAATTTCATATTTCTCAGTTGTTTCCGCTATTCGTTGATAAGTTTGTAAAACTGTTTTAAAGTTTATTCATAACTACTAAATTATAAGTTATAAGAATCATAATTAGTAAATTATACGGTTTTCTCTCCACACATCATAACTTTAATGTCCTATAAATACTATATGTAACTTTAACGTTATAGAATCAACTTCTGTAGTATTGAGTTGGTAATGGGTTTTTATATGATGTCATAGTTAATATGATATTATAGAGTTAATATATATATATATATATATATATATATATATATATATATATATATATATATATATATATATATATATGTGTGTGTGTGTGTGTGTGTGTGTGTGTATATATAAAAATATTATATTATTTATTTATTGATTAAAAAGTATTATTATTATTATAATACTTTTAAATCCATTAATACAATCTGTAATGGCGGCATACTTTTTTTTATATAAGTTTAATTATGAATTATTTCATTATATATCCAACAAATAACAGCATTTTCAATCACTGCAAAATTATTTTCATAAATTTAAGTCTTCATCAGTTTTGATTAAAATTAAAAACTTTCAATAATTTAAATTTCATTTAGAATATTTAATCCCCTTTGAATTCAATTTAAAACAATGTTCACAATACAATTACTGTATTTAACAACACACATAAAACGAACATAAAAATCAACAGCCGAGCAAATTTCGTGCCAGGCAAATTGATTCAGGATTACAAAGCAATTTACGCGAAACTTTTTACAGCGATCTGATTGCTAAATTAATTCGTTCCCCGAAACTGATTTCGAATGTGTATTCGAAGTTATTTGTTCAAACTTATAATAGAGCGTGAAGCCTTTTAAACTGATAACATTAAGTTTGAATAGAAATAGAATTTGCAAGTTCAATTAGATTTTATGATTGGGAAATCAAAAGTGCTTAGGTGTTAATCAAACTTTTAGGTAAAATGTATATTAATAAAGCGGTAATAATTAATTTTAAATATAGTGATAATCTTCTTTATCGATTCAAAAATTTTTATTATTATTTTAGACCAAAAACACAATTTAACTGTAAATTTAAACATAGTGGAGTCAATTCTAAGGCACGGCAATTTAAAAGGCCGGCAGCACACCTGCAATGCCGCCGGTGTTGTGGGTGATCATGGGCGGCGGTAGTCACTTACCATCAGGTGAGCCGCATGCTCGTTTGCCCCCTGTGTTGTAAAAAAAAAACTATTTCTCTTAAACTTATCACTCAACTTAATATTTCAATCTGATAGTTTCGCGAAGTTTCTTTTTTTTTTAATTTTATTGCGGAGCGAAACTAATTAAATGTTGTCACACAATTTCCTGTTTTTTATTTTTTTTTATTTTAAACCTAATGCGTTATCTGCGGGTGTATTGTATTCCTCTTAAAATATGAATAGTGTTCCTACATATATATGCGTAATATTAAATATTAATGATAGATATTGTAAACGTTATTTTATATTAAAATATATGATTTGAACAGCTAGCTCGTCTGAATAATATAGCCAATATCCATTTTTTCCCAACAAAACAGAGTAGGCTTTATCAATCTTGTAATTGCGCATTTTAGTTACTGAATTCATGAGCCGCCAACAAAGATGTAATAGGACAGCTAACTGGCAATTAAATGTAATTGGCCCATTTGGGGATACCCAGTCATGCGGGCTTGACCTATAATAATTGTCTGCAGACGGCATATGTACATACATGGTGTTTAGTAATCATTTTAAAAATATTAGAGTGAGACTTTATACAAAAGTCGTTTGCTTGGGTGCTTTTGTCCTATTCATGTTTCTGTCGTGAAGCAGTTGTGTTTGCATGCTGTGTTTCGGTTTTAAGGGTGAGCCCTTAAAACCGAAACACAGCACCTCTGTACCCTGTAATTTCACTGTCATATCTCAATATGGCAGTAAAATTACAGGATACAGAGACATAACAACTTACGTCTTCAGAAATGACAATACATGAGGGGTATTATGGGCGACATAGTGTAATTTGTTATATCTCTACTACTGTTCATGTCTATAGGCGACGGTCACCACTTTTCATTTAAAGTTGGCTATTCTAAGTCGCATAAAAAAAAACTTGAATTGGTTTGAGAAAGCATGGGTATCACAGTATAATCTATAATATCTAAGATGTTATTGATGTCTATAGACGATGATTACTACTTTTAATCAGGTCGACGATCGTCTGTTTGTCATTTCACGTTGTATGTATTATTTTAATTATTGCCTTATTAATACTAATTTATTAAAGATTTTATTAATAAAATAACGATATATTTTTGAAAAAAAAATGAGACCAATGCATTGGCACTATCGATTACAAAAAGAATAAATAAATTCAGTTCGGTTAATTACGAAAGATGTAGTGTAATATGAACACACAACGTACTGACTTATGGGGAACATTATTCTTTTTTAAGACTTAAAATAAACGATAAATAATTCATTAGAATGCTCCAAATTGACAAATAAAACTTATTAATTATATCTTTTAAATATAAATGACATTTTTCATAATAAAATGAAATATTAATTTATTTTTTCTCTTATGTATTGAACCAGTAAGGGAATATTACAATACCGAAAGAAGGTCGATGACCTACACGGCCTTTGTTGAGACACGACATTTTTTTGTTAAAATAAACAGAGACTGAGGAGAAAGATGCCTTTTCATGCTTTTTCTGTGGAAATCCCTACTGTTGTTTAGGGAAATCGATACGAAACTTAATCCACGATCTTAATGTACTCACGTACTAGTTTACGAATTCATCATTAAAATGTGATTTATCAGGGCCTCCACTAATTGGCGGAGTAGTAATTAATATTTTAGGGATCAGTGAACTGAGGAGGATCGTACACTAATAAAGTTATATATACTATTAGTATCATCGTAGTTTGAATATTCAGTATTATCAAGTATAATTATAATACCTCAAAGTTTGAAGACGAAGGTCCTTAATCAATGCGTGTTGCAAGTAATGATTTAAGTAGGAAAACCTGTGATGCAGCAATCAGGGCAACGCCTGCAGACAACTTGTAACAATGTAAGTAAACATTTGGGGGGAAAGGGATTGTTAGTAATGAGGTCTAATAGCCCCGTTGCTAGCAATTGGCCCTCTCAGGTCGACCTCCACGCGGTTCCCCCTGGAAACCATCATGTTTAATTCTTATCGAATTCATCATGGTGGGCCAACTGACCTGCATTCATTCTCATCTATCATCTGTCACTGGTGCCTCGTCGGTGTATACCGATAGCGCGGGCGGGGTTACCATTCAATTATCACCCATTAAAAAAAATACAGGTTTCAACCCTATGTAGTGTAAAACGATAATCAAAATCGGTTCAAAATTTACAAAAAAAAATGATATCTTGTACATTACTCGATAGCAAAGTTAAAAAAAAATCGAAATCTTTTGGAAGTATTTTAAAAATAGTGTAAGAACTTTTTTATTTCAAACAAGTTACTTCCTAGTAACAGGTATGTATATATTTGAAAGTATACTTAAATAAAGAGATAAAGATATTAGCTTATGATACCACACACAGTGCGTTCAGTTATACGCGGGGCACGTTGATTATACAAATACATTTAAACGATGTAATAACTGTCCTATATTATCATAACGTACGTACCTGAGTAATGTTTTCGATAACATTGCTACGGCTCAACTGTTACTATCGAAATATCGATTCTTTCGTGAAAGCGTAAAATATCCAATCGTACATTAAACCTATATTTTTCATTTATATAAAAACTTTTATCAGCGACTTCGCCCGCGTGATGGGGTAAATTTTATTTTATTTTTTTATTTTATTTTATTGTCACATAAAACATATCACAATCATAAATAACTTAAATAAAAGTTTAATTGTGATTCGGCCAGGTTATAATCCGATTACATTATGTGCACAGCTTTAATAATTCATGTAAAATAAACACATAAATAAAATACATAAAATGTTATATAAATATACATAAAAGATAAAACTATATAAAAAAAATTATGACCGGGATAAAAAATAACCTATATCCTACTCCGTCCGTACTGTATACCAAATTTCATAGCAATTAGTTAAACTGTTAAGGCGCTGTAAGGTAATAAACAAACAAACAAACTTGCAAATTTATAATATTAATAAGGGTTGTGTAGATGTGTGATAAAAAATTTAACAAATATAGTAAAGTATCAAATAATACATTAAATAATGGTCGAGTGATGGGCATCAATGTTCCATTTAAAATATCACAAAAGTCTAACTGCAGTTGCCAAACCACCTGCCGAGCGTGGCAACTACTGGCGAAACCTCCAAATAGGCCTATGTTTATCAGTGGACAGTTAACGGCTAACATGATACGACAACATTAAATATAGACCTTTCATATATACAAAAAAATTACTGCTAAAGTTACTTTAAGGACAATTCTTTTGTAATTGTTTATATTTATATTAAGATTGCTATTGTAATCTTTTGGAGGAAACAATAAAGAGTTTCTATCTATCTAAAAGCCATATGAAGAAATATGGTTATGACATCAAGTTTAACAAAAAATATTATTGTAAAGTTGTGATAGACGAAGAAAATTTTTCTATACCTATAATCATTATCAATAATTTTGAAGACAAAATTAACATAAATGATCCCGGAGATATGTATTTTGAAGTTATTATAAACAAAGACCATTTTTTAGCTACTTAATTAAGTAACAAAGTATGTTTTTAACTACGTTAAACAAAAATAACTCTTTAGTCACATTAAAAAGACAGATTTGCTTTTTACATTATAAAAATTATTATAAATTTTTTTAAAGTACAAAAATTTTTCTGAAGTTTTTTTAAATACACTACAGTTAAAGACGAATAGGACAGAAGTGCACGAGCTAACGCCTTTTGTACAAAGTCTCCCTCTGGTGAATACAATTATAACTATGAAATACGCTATCAGCACAAATTAAATACAATATCGGGACAAAACAAATTCGTCCATATTCATCGGGATAAAATATGCAGGTAAATAGTAACTACACACTTGCTTCTTTATTACCAATGTTGTATTTAAAATAATTACTAGAGAAATATTTTGTACAAAAGTCGACTGCTTGGATATCTCTGTCCCATTCGTGTTTCTATCGTGAAGCAGTTGTGTTTGCATGGCTGTGTTTCAGTTTGAAGGGTGGGATATGGAGTGAATTTACAGGGTACAGAGGAATAACACTTGAGTCCTCAGGAATGGCAGGGCATGGGGGTATCATGGACGAAACAGTATACTCTGTTATGTCCAGGGTACTGCTCATGTCTATAGGCGACGGATACCACTTTCCATCAGGTGGGCCGTCAGCTTGTTTGTCATTCTAAGTTGTATAAAGAAAAAATTAATATAAACAACGCGAAAGTTTAAAATTAACAATTCCGAAGGCGCTGTGAATAATGATGATTCTTTTGTCACATCATAAAATTACACACACAGCATTATATTTTTTTTTGATGGGTGAAAATGGTATGGTAACCCCGCCTGCGTATACGGGATACGCTGGCGGAGCACTAGTGAAGGGTGATAGATGAGAATGAAAACAGGCTAGTTAGCCCATCATGATGAATTCATCAAAAATTAACCATGATAGTTTCCAGGGGGAACCGCGAGGAGGTCGACCTGGTTGGGTATATTGCTAGCAATGGAATTCTCAGTCTCCATCACTAACAATCCTTTTCCCCCACATCATTATATTAAATATATTAGATTGATATCAATCACATTCATTAATAATAAATATTTCTCAACAAAGAACATTCTTCAGTCAAGGTTAAGACCTAAGACAAGATAGTAGTAGCGTGACTAATTGTGACAAATAACGTAGTATATTGACAGTAGCAAATACAAATGATGATAATGATACTGCACGTTGGGGTTATCATGAGTTTGCTGGTTTAAAAAATATAGTTATTACTTCCTAGTCCTAGTTATGAATGTTTTTAATGAATGATAATGGAATGGTAAACCCGCCAACACTATCAGTAATCGTTGGTGAAATACTTGTATGAGATTATGGGAGGGAACGGGATAGATAGTAATGGGGTTTAATTGACTCATTACTTTTTTTAATGGGTGATAATGAAATGGTCACCCCGCCTTTTTTATTTTTTTTTATACAATTTAGAATGACAAACAAGCTGACGGCCCACCTCATGGAAAGTGGTAATCGTCGCCTATAGACATGAGCAGTACCATGGACATAACAGAGTATACTGTTTCGCCCATGATACCCCCCATGCGTTGCCATTCCTGAGAACTCAGGTGTTATTCCTCTGTACCCAGTAAATTCACGCCACATCTAACCCTTCAAACCGAAACACAGCCATGCAAATACAACTGCTTCACGGTTGAAACACGAATGGGGCAGAGGTACCCAAGCAATCGACTTTTGTACAAAGTCTCCCTCTGGTAACAGTAACAGTAACAGTTAACGGCTGATGTCAATATCATAATGATTCCAATAGTACAGTGGTGTGATATTTGTATCACAAATAAATTTTGTGTAAATAAGATCACGTTTTCGATTCTCGGGTAGATTATTAAGTGGGTGGTTTAACCGACTGGTATTCATATCTAATATATTTTTTTATAACAGATTTAGAAAAGGCGGGTTCTTTAATTCGAATGCTAAAAACACTCCTATATTGGATTTGAAAATCTGGGATAGAGATTCTGAAACTGTGAACCATTGGTTACATTATATATATTTATAGTATATATTTGTTCGTTTGGATTATGCCTAATTTTTTTTATAATAGTTATCGATATCAGTAAACAAATGAGCATATATTTTTTTATTTATAAATGTAAACATAAAATTAACTGGCCTATAATTCTTATCGTTTCTCAGTATCATATACGAGGTAAAAAATTAACAAATTGTTAAGCTTTAAGAAACATAAAAATAGTATTAGCAATAGTATATATAAGCAGTCAAAAGATGGCCTGTTTAATCATTTATTTCATTTTTTATTGCATAATCAAAAATGAAATAAATGGCGAATGGTGAACTTAATGCCATAATGGCATTATCTATTAGCTATTAGGTAAAAACAGAATGGTATTAAGGGGCAATGATGGCCAATATATGTGACATAATGTAGTTAATGGAACATACTAAAAAAATACACATATATAATATATAAATAATATATAGTCGTTATTTTTCGTTAATTATTAAAAATTAGCAGAAATTTTGGACAAATCGAGATAATTATAAAACTTGATCTCTTACTGTACAATGACGCAAAGAAATTACAGGTCTTTATAAATTTTAAAGGTTAAAAATTGGTCCCTAAAGAGAGTGGACACTCTAAAAAAGATTTTTCAGATATCAAGTATTTCGCGCCGACTATGCCGCGGACTAATAAAAATGAACTTTGTCCGTAAATCAAGATACAAAAACGAGTACAATTGATTATTTCTAACAAGACAGTGTCATTTGTAGCCAAATATGTTGAAAATAAACTGTCATTTTGTCTCATATTGGGTTTGCTGGGAGAAATCTCTTTTAAAGATATGCTCACCCTTGTGCATTACTATATTGAATTATTATTCTAATATAATGCCTTTTGTGTATAATAAAGTTTAAAATTTTCTTAAAATTTTTGTAATAATATTAAATTTGAAAACAGCGACTCCAATCGTAACAAATTAAGTGATCAACGGGACATGGAAGTAGATTCTTTCCATTGCCAAAAAAAAAAAACAGTTCAAAATTAGTGAAGATATCGCGTTCCTCCATAGACTGCTATAAAGAACCCGAGTCACCTGCATCCACTGACTCCCTGTAATATGAGATAGTCTCTCCATATACTCGTATACCGTGTATACCATATACATATGTATATAGTATACCAGAGAGGAGATTTTGTACAAAAGTCGTTTCCTTGGGCACCTCTGTCTCATTGTGATTGCATAGCTGTGTTTCGGTTTGAAAGGTGGGATATGGCAGTAAATTTACAGTGTACATACGAATAACACCTAAGTCCTCAGGAATGGCAACGCATGAAATGGTATACTCTGTTATGTCAATGGTACTGCTCACGTTTATAGGCGACGGTTACTACTTTCCATCAGGTGGGCCGTCAGTTTGTTTGCCATTCTAGGTTGCATAAAAAAAACACGTAGTTTCATTTTTTCAGTAAATATGACTGACTTTGTGTGGACTCACTAACTCCACTCGTTATTTGACCTACAATTATGATTTATTTTTTAATTTAATTGTGAATGTGTGCGGTTTGAAGAATAAATTTTGTATGAAATATTGTTATTTTCTATTAGGACGTTTGAGTGTAGACGTAATTGTACTTCGGTGCGAGTTTAAAGTACTAGACCATTAGGCACGCTTTTACTTTTTTCTATACTACTCGTATTTGAAATGGGAAACATGCTGACGGCGACTCCGATAGAAAGCGGTAACTGTCACTTATAGACACAAATGGGCATCACAGAAATTACTGAAATTCCCAGCGTATCTCTTAAGCGTTGCCATTCTTGGCGACTAAAATATTATAATTTGACACCTTGTAATTTCTTTGCCATATTCCACTTTCTTACGTATTTGTTTTTATGGCTTATATTACATACTAGCCGTTTGCCGCGGTGTAGCCCGCTTCTAACTATGTAGTTTCCGTAAATATAGCATTCTCTTAGAACTCTTCATGAATCCGGTCGTATATTGTTTTATGTACTTAATAATTTAAATTAATTACGTTTATGTACTTAATAATTTAAATTAATCTAATACCTTCATATTATAGTTTCAGACAATTCAACAGTTCGGTTATTTTTTTTTTAGATAAATATAACTTTTTTATCTTTGATATGATTGAAATAAAAACAACACTAAATGTAAAGTGGAGCAAACTGCAATACCTTAGTGAAAACTGCATTCAAATCGGTTAAGCCGTTTCTGAGATTAGCGTGCACAAATGTATAGACAAACAGACAATTTTAAAAACCATTGTTTTGGGTTCTATCGCGTTCATAAAGTCTCCATATAATAGTTTTTCTTATATATCTTCCATGTACAGACAGCAAGCAGTTACGATTTTATTATATATATATTGATTGATTGATCGATTGATTTGATTGATTGATTGATTGATAGAAGTCAATATTAATATACATTTATACATCGTCGTTGTAGGTACGTATGCGAAACGTATGCTATTCTGGAGCAAACGTGGCTAACTAAAGGAAATGAACGTGCAAATCTCTGGGAAACCATACATTGTTCTCACATCCACGCGTTATTCATGCATCAATTTACATACAACTGGCAACAGCGTTGTTATTTTGCATAGGTATCCCACGTGCAGGGACATTGTATGATACCTATTTCAAATATTGGAAGCGAGTTACATATATATGATTGTGAGTTTGTTAGTTTGTATTCAACCAATTGCCATGAATTTGCTTGGCCACCTCTGTCCCATTCGTGTTTCAACCGTAAAGCAGTTGTGTTTGCATAGCTGTGTTTCGGTTTGAAGGGTAGGGTATGGCGTGAATTTACAGGGTACAGAGGAGTGACACCCGAGTCCTCAGGAAAGGCAACGCATGGGGGGTATCATTGACGAAACAGTATACTCTATTATGTCCATGGTACTGCTCATGTCTGTCACTTTACTGTTAATGGGGAAAAATAGTAAAAAAAACATTTGGTAACATGTGAACAGCCAAATATTTAAATAAAATCGATTGTAGGCGCCCAATACGATTTATAACCCCGGTATCAAATTTGAAACTTCAGGTATTTAAGAGTTAAAGAACCCTACGCTGTAGTCTCTTGGGAAAACCTCGGCAGGGAGCTATATTACTTTTTTCACGATTGAATCGGAAAAATGTCTTAATTTATTAATCGAATAGAATAATTCTTTCATTCTTAGTAATTTTGTAAATTTTTTGAACAAATATTGGTTCTTTTGATTTGAATAGGTCAGGTCATTGGTTGACCTTGTGTCCAAATAAATTGTTACATTGCCGTGAAATGCGAGCCTTCACGATGCCGAACACTGACTGGTGTATTGTTTAAACTATACAAAACTATGTCACTGGAATATTGGCAAATGAACAAATATCTCAGTTATACAGTTATCCTCTTTTGTGCATAACATATATAATTATTCTTTTATGTATGTACACGATATATTTGTTAAATTTTAACCGATTTTGACTATTGTTTTTCCAGTCGATAATACTACTGGTATATTAAATAAAAAATAAAATGATTAAATAAATTCGCCCCTTACTGGGCCGAATTTATACATATTTTTAAGAGTTTAAAATTTCGTTCATAAAAGTCCAAAAGTATAATATTTTAGGATTTTAAATATTTTTAAACGGTATGTATTATGCAATTTTAACTTTAAGTTCCTGTTTCGTTTGGCCTCGAAATTTCGGAAAACATTTCATGGTAGAATATCAGTTTAATTAGTACTGGCACATCAAATAATAACACCATGCTATAGACCATTAGTGTGACCTTGAAATGCAAACCTTTAAGACATCGTACGTTGGCTAACCTATTGTTTACGCTTACACTAAGTATATATGTATGTATGTCTCTGGAATATTGGCAAATGTGCAAATGCTCCTGTCATACAGTTGTTCGTAAATCATTTGCAGTTACTGCAGTATATTTATGTATATTTAATTCTAGTGATCCGTGCCGAGTTTACATGGGTATTATAATATATTTTCGAAAATAATATATAGCCTATACTACATGGCTGACAATGTAGCTTTATATAAGTGAAAGAGTTTTTCCATAACAAACAAACAAACAAATAATAAAAATTTTCCTCTTTATAATATTAGTGTAGATATACATCCCCTTATTTATTATTAATAAAATTAACACCTTCTACAAAACTTTTTTAACTATTATACAATTTTGACATGTTCTTTCGAATTAGGAATTTACTTTAAAAATAGAGAGAAAACAGTTTCATAGCTAAAATAGATTTATGGGAGATTTGACGTTTTAACGAATAAAAGAGTAAGTATTTGAGCAACCTCTGTTTACTCAAACCTTTTAAAAACTAAAACTAGAAAAAGATTGTGTTCACAACTATAACCTCTAATAGGGTAGTCAGAGGCATTTTTTTATGGATGATAATGGAATGGTAATCCCGCCTGTGCTAACGATACACGCTGGCGAGGCACCAGTGAGGGATGATATGTGATAATGAAAAGGCAGGTCAGTTAGCCCATACTAATGAATACACTTGGAGGGGAGAAAGGGATTGTTAGCAATGGAGTTCGACATTGCTAGCAATATGCCCTATCAGGTCGACCTCCACATGGTTCCCCCTGGAAACCATCGTCAACAATTCTTGTTGAATTCGTCACGATGGGCTAACTGACTTGCTTCATCCTCATCTATCATCCCTCACTGGTGCCCCGCCGGTGTATACCAATAGCGCGGGTGGGGTTACCATTCCATTATCACCCATTAAAAAAATACACTTGGAATTTAGCACGATGGTTTCCAGTGGGGACCACGAGAAGGTCGACCTGATAGGGTATATTGTTAGCAATGGGAATGACATTACTAACAGTTCCCTCCAGTCAGAGGCATTTGTCGGCCGTTACAATTGTAGTAAACGTAACACTAGAAATTACATCATATTTCATCGAATATGTTAACTAAGAAATAACGGCCTAATTCCATTTCTTGTCGGCGTTTACCAAATTTGGTACACAGGTGGACTAATGATAATCTACACGTATATTGTTTCTAACTGGAGTAGGCAGAAACAATAGAATACTAATCTGTTCAAAAACAGACATCTTCCGCTTCCTCAAACGTTTAACAGTAAGTACTCATCAATTCTTGTTCGTGGAGTGACTGATTGTTCATTCTAAAGACTCATCGGCAAGTACCTACTTACAATTTGGCCCTTTTCAGTTTTTTTTTATGCATGATAATGGACGGTAACCCCGCCTGCGCTATCGGTATACACGGGCGGCGATGATAGCAGACCAGTTAGCCCATCGTGGAGAATTTCACAAGAATTAACCATGATGGTTTCCAGGGGGAACCGCTTGGAGGTCGATCTGATAGGGGTATATTGCTAGCAATAGGGCTGTTAGGCCCCATTACTAACAATCCCTTTCTTCCCCGGCCTTTTTCAGTTGACCCTTATTCAATAAGTAGGTACAAGTATTAGCTTTAACCCGCAATATGCTATGCGTGACCGGGATATGTTTATTAACTGGGATAAAAACTAGCTTATATCCTTCTACATTCCATATCATCATATCAGCCTTTAACTGTCCACTGCTGAACATAAGCCTCCCCCTTGGGGGGTTTTACCAGTAGTTGCCACGCTTGGCAGGCGGATTGGCATTCGCAGTCAGGCATTAGAGATGTTTTAAGAGGGAAGCTGCTGCCTATTCCTCGCCTTCCCTAAGTCTTCCTAATAGAAAGGGTTACCTATTCCATACCGGGACCACACGGCTTACGTTCCATATAGTACGTGTATAATAAATTTTACATAGATTAGTTAATTTATTAAAGTGCTATGAAGTTACGAACAAACTCACTTTCACTTTTTCATAATATTAGCATATACAACTTAATAATTTAGCTCAATTTTTTTTATAGGGATTCATTTACATATTTTTTGCTCGCAATAATTAATAGGCTATTCATCCTCACACGCTTAAACCTAAATGGTCATGGACATGGCGGTTTCAAAGGAATTTTCTACCGCGAACGTTCAGGCTGTGGAATGAGCTCCCTGCCGAGGTTTTCCCTAGAGAGTTTCTTGAGGGTCTTTTTTTTAATGGGGGATAATGTAATAGTCACTCCTTCCGCGCTATCGGTATACACTGGCGGGTCACCAGTGAAAGATGATAGGTGAGGATGAAGCAGGTCAGTCCATTCGTGACAAATTCCACTAGAATTAAGCACGATGGTTTCCAGGGGAAACCGCGACCCTATCAGGTCGACCTCCACGCGGAGGTCTATTGAATACTAGCTTTACTAACATGGTATAACTATAATGGTGGGTACATACCTAAATCAATTCATTAATAACTAAAATATTATATATTTATCAATTAAAATATTATTTAACAAAAATAAAAAATGAAAAAAGATAATTTAAAAAAATGTAATGATTAATAATAATATGTGACAATTTAATAATATAAATAAATTTCTTTTCATGTAAAAAATGATATAAATAATTTCTTAACACTAGTCTCATTACGAATTAGATCCATCTTAGAGTATAATTGTTATTATAAAAACAAAGCAGTACCTTCATAAATTAATTATCCAGATTCGAAACTTGAGAAATATTTATTTAAAAATAGAACTGCCCAGAGACGAACCCGAGACCTCGTTTTAGCAAAATATAGTATGTTATCACTAAAGAAAAAAAAATACAGAAAAACTAATTGTAAGTACTTACGTTTTTTATTAAATTGATGTGTCGCGCCAACCTTCCGTTGATTCGGTCCAATACTGCTTAATTTCTTTAAACACGCATATCACGGTGTAATAAAAAATTGTTATTAAAAAAATCCTTGTCGCATATCTCAACGTTTCTGTCATCACATCACAAAAACAACAATCTATTATTTTTATTTTACATTTACACAAATTATAACGTACGCGGTATTTCTCACAATGCACACGCACACCAGTCTCGAACGGCTGTATTCATCGCACTGGCACTACGTTATTCAAATAGTGGCGGTAGCATACTGCGTCCGCGCATTGTCAATACTACACCCAATATAATGTGGCAATCAAAAATAAACCTTCGCGCTATCACGATAAGAGCACTATATGCTATCGTAAAATCGCAAAAGCTAGTCAAAGTTGGAGTGATTCATTGTTCACTCACAGCTGTCTGCGTCATTCATACATACCAATTTAAGCTAATTTCCACCTTATTGTAATATGATAAATCATTTTATTCAACGGAAATATAATTTGAACTTACCTTTTATTAGAATGGTAAATAAATGGGCATCATACTTTAAATTTGGACTATTAAGCTTCAATATAAAACATTTAAGCACATGTACATGTAGAGTAAATATGAGTTTAACGTTTTACCTGATTATGTATATTTTTTAAATGTTATTAATAAATTATGATTAATATAAAAATTTGTATGAGAATTGAGAGCAAGGAAAAAACGCTGGTTGTGTATTAAAAAGAAACAGATAAATTTATTAAAAAAAAATAATGAATATATACAAGAAATAAAAGAGTTTGTAAAATGTAAAATTTTTAAAAATAACACATTTACCTAACTTTATACTACACATTAATAGACTATTAACATGAAATTAATATACAAGAGACACAAAGTAGCGGGAAATAATTAGTATTAAATTGATACAATAACTTAATCACAGAATTATCTACAAATATCAATTTAGAAAACAAATGAAAAGCTATAATATATCTTTTAACATCTTCATAAAACTGGTATTAATAGTTAGTGGTTATGGTTTCTAACTCCGGAAATTGCATTCCGTTCTCGTTAAATTCGGTATTTAAAAAGGCTATCTTTAAATACCATACATACATTGTTTAAGAAAGAGGCATGTGTTTGAACACGGCCTATCAGTAGATTAGATACACGAAATAAAACTGAGAATGGCATACGAGTAAAGATTTATGGTTATAAATCTTTACTATTTATATTGTTGTATTCTCAGTAGAATACAAAAATGTAAAAAATAATACTTACACTGTGTAAGTGTTATTTTTTACGTTTTTGTATTCTAAGTAAGTTTCTTCTGTGTAAGTTACACATAACTATGTATTGATTATTATTATCTTTACCTGTTCTAAGCATGATGTATCGCATTCGTATTTAACTGTTCGTCCCAAGTTGGATTGGTAGAGAATGCTGCCAGTATTAGGCCTATTTTTTTAGGCAATAAAGTTAAGTAATATTAATTTAACATTGTGTTTCACAAAAAAAAACGGCTACAATTGCAGTTGAACCAGTTATTTTGTTTTAAAAACTAAACTACTGAACTGAATTTTGATAATATTTGAATTTTGAAAATTCTTTATATATATATATAAAGAATTTTCCAAATCGGTTTATAACTGATGGAGTTATGAGGTAATAAATATATATATATATATATATATATATATATATATATATATATATATATATATATATATATATATATATATATATATAACCGAATTGAGGACCTCTTCTTTTTTATAAATCCGTTGTGAATGAAAAAGTGCGTTAAAAATTTTTGGTATAAATTTTATTTAAAAAAGTTACTGCGAGACCAACACAAGAGTAAACTTTATCTCTACCAAACTTACATTACTTTACCAGAAGGATTCCTTTTTAAAAGGCCGGCAGCACACCTGCAATGTCTTTGGTGTTGCGGGTGATAATGGGCAGCGGTAGTCACTTACCATCAGCTCGTTTGCCCTCTGTGTTATAAAAAAAGGAGACTGTACAAAAATCGTCTGCTTGGATACATGTGATCTATTCGTGTATTTTTTGGTGAAGCAGCTATGTTTGCATGGTTGTGTTTCGTAATAAATTTACAGGACATATAGGCATAATAACTTAGCCCTCAGGATTGGCAGCACATGAAGAATACCACGGCCGACACAGTATACTCTTTATATTCATGATACTGTTCATGTCTATAGGTAACGATTACCATTTTTCATCAGGTGGACAGTCAGCTTGTTTGTCATTCTAAATTGAATAAAAAATATTACACAGTATAGTTATTTTTTTTTATGCAACTTAGAATGGCAAACCAGCTAACGGCCCACCTGGTATAAAGTGGTAACCGTCGCCTATAGACATGAGCAGTACCATGGACATAACCGAGTATACTGTTTCGCTTATGATACCCCCCATGCGTTGTCATTCCTAAGGACTCAGGTGTTATTCCTCCATACACAGTAAATTTACGCCATATCCCACCCTTCAAACCGAAACACAGCCATGCAAACACAACTGCTTTACGGTTGAAACACGAATGGGACAGAGGCACCCAATCAATCGCTTTTTGTACAAAGTCTCCCTCTGGTATTTTTATCTACTTTGTAGACAAAAATACTTTCAGGTTAGGTACCTCTAACTTTTCAAATTCGGTTGAATATATATAATAAGGGGAGCAGATACTTAATTAAAGAGGGCTATGTGACCTCGACCCAAGCAAAATTTGTTGTTATAAAAAAGATGTGAGTTCAGGGTTGCCACTTTTAAAATAAATATGTAAATCAGGTGTATTTTGTTCTTTATATATTTTTGGGTAAAAAGTATTCTAATATACGATATGGTTTACTCGTATGCCAAATTTCATTCAAATCCGTTTAAACGAATATACAAACATCTCTACAGACTTTCATATTTATATATTAACAAAAATAACACACTGACTCACCTTTCAGTGGTTGTGGGTTCGATCTACGTACAATAAAGTATTTGTAAACATAAGTATTGTATTTGTATTAGTTTGGTCAATAATAAATAGCCGCGAGCTAATATTGAGATAGATTTGACTTGAAAATAACTAGACAAAAATAATAGTACTGCATAATGTTACAAATTTTTTTTTCTGTGTTAGTCTTGTACTTTGTCAGTATTTATCTTTTAAGCTTGTTAAACGTTAAAATGACTACTTATTTATTAGTAAAAAGTTTGAAAAATGTTGCGTTGTTTTCATGTTCGTTTATGTTAAGCATAGTAAATAATTGCTTGTATCTCAAATAAAAAATAATCTTAAAATTATGTTCACGATTATTTCTTTATTCTTTTATTGATAATTTATCTGTGTGACAGCCCTACTGCTATCATACAACACGGAAGTATAAAAATCTAATTATGTGTTTACATACATTTTAAAGGCTTTATTACAATATAAAATGAAGGAACTCATGCTACTGGGTATTTTTTTTTATCTTTTAGTTGCCAGTCTTCCTCTGCAAGAAAAGTAGCAAATTATATTATGAAAAAAATTGTGTGGGAATTATTAACATGAGGGTAAATCAAAATAGGTTCAGCATTATCGAAGAGATCACGTAACATAGAGATAAAAAATACAGGAGAATTCAAAACGTATATCTTTTTATTAGAAAGGGATGAAAATAATCGAAGTATTTATATAAACATTTTACAAGTTTTGATATAGTCCATAAAATTTTAGAAGCTTTGATATAGTCCACTAATATTACTGTTGTGTTCAAGATTACTATGACTGTGAAATTTTTACCCTACTAAATACAAAAAACATCGACTATTAAAGTATGTACCTAGAAAAAATACAGACAAATGGTGAAACCAAACTTTTTCTCTTTTCTCTCTCGTGAATGTCGTAAGAAGCGACTAAAAGAACTTAATGGTCGCACGATGAGCAGCAGCGTTCATACTTAAAACATTACCAAAGCTGACGGTGATTGCCAATCGGCCTGCCAAATTTGGCAACTACTGGCAGCCCCCTTTCACACCCTCCTCTATAGAGAAAGGCCTATCTTCAGCAGGGGCCAATATGATGACAATTATTAGTCTTTTAAAATCATTTAAAAATAAGCTGCGTACATATTCCTATTAATTCGAGGCGCACTAATGACTCATTAGTCACCCAATCGTCATTAAAAGTTCATCAATTAATTAAACCGAATATTCTAGATAAAGACAAAGATTACTTCACGTCACGTCGACATTTACAACGGCATTTTGTTTCATACGAGCATCATGGCAGCCATTAAAAATCACTCAACATGCCAAATTACCCTTAAATGTAATTAGCAGTGTAATTAAAAGCAAATGTCGCACCACCTTACCTGTAACGTTTAACTGCTCACAAATTGCGATATAAAATTTATTATAAAAAATAAGAATACAAAAAAATATTTAAATTTAGAATTCTTTTTGTAATTTTTTTTTTATACCACTGAGGTGGCAAACAAGCATACGGCCCACCTGATGGTAAGCGGTTACCGTAGCCTATGAACGCCTGCAAATTGTCATAGATATAGAGCATATATTAAGAATAGTTAGAGATAGTCATGCAGGTTCTATCTAGTGATAGGGTGCAACAGTTACAGTAAGAGCGTTTATAAAGCATAGGTTAAGTAAAATATTTGTACCTACCTAAGGTGATGCCCATTCTCTTTCTACTTATCATTTATCATAGTATTGTTCTTAGAGTGTAACAAAGTTAGAATCTAGAAAGGTATCTGTCATTTTTCAAAAATATTGGAACTATTTTAATATTTTTGATAGACTGTTTAAAAAGCCATATAGGTCCCGGCATAAAATGGATCACCCTTTCCTTTTCCGTGTATATCGTAAGAGGCGATTAAGGAGCAGTGAAGTGGACAGTTAAGGGCATTTTAGCCCTTAACTATTAGGCTATCAGTTTTGATCAGGTGGGCCGTCACCTTGTTTGCCATTCTAAGTTGCATAAAAAAGGTACTTAAATAACAAAGTTCTTAAAAAGAGTTTTGAAATTGTTAAGTCTATTTATGTTGGATTAAATATTCCTCGCGATTTCATTCACGTGATCAAGATATCTTCACTGACTGACTTAAAAAATATATCTATGTTCTTCTCCATACTATTTAGATCATGTATGTAAATAAAATTTCATAATGATTGGTTAAGCCGTTACGGTGCTTAAAGATGACAAACAAACTCATTTTCATAATTATAATATTAGAAAGGACAATAAGGGTTCAGTGGTTTCCATATAGTTACTTTTTGGAGTCCGCACTGCATAAATACTTTTAAGGTTGGGATGAAAAGGATGAATTCATGACAGTGTAGAACGCCTTAAATATATGCTAAGCAAATAAGCATGAATTTGCAATTTCGTCATGTAGTTAAGATGTCATTAATAGACATGGCTAATATCAGTACCGCACCGATATCAATATATTGGGTTCCACAGGGAACAAGCACATCATAAAACAAGTAACGAAACTAAAGTAACAAAAGGGGTGTATATAGGGATAAAGTCCTATAACCTCGGATCTTTCAAACGTAGCGTGAAAAAGCACTTAGTGAGTTGGCGTGGTACGGTCAACGTTGAGAGTAAGTAATTTTATTTTCGGTTGATCACAGTTATGGTCTCATGGTCTTGGTGATATACAAATACACAAAACTGGCTGTAGTCCCAATATAGAATGAGCGATCCCTTCCTTTCCCGTGGGTGTCGTAGGAGGCGACTATGGAACTTAACGGTCGAGGAATGAGCAGCAGCGTCTCTCTTTAAACATCACGAAAGCCTAACTGCGGTTGCCAACCCGCCTGCCAAGCGTGGCATCTACTGGAAAAACCTCCCAACAGGGTAGGACTATATCCGGCAGTGGACAGTTAACGGCTGATCTGATGATGATAATGATACACAAAATAAAATAGACTAGTAACTAACTACTTAACTTCTCCGTTATTAAGTCGGTTAAAATTATTAACAAAAGAGGATAAACGCTCATAATAAAGGAATTACCTCCGTAATTATTTCCTGACTTCAAAGTAATTTAATTTAAAACAAGTTATGGAAGACTCTCCCGACACTTCATATTACTCAGCCTTTAGTAATTATTTGAACTGGTAACGTGTACGCTCTTATGCTGTAAATACTATATACAAAGGAAATTAAACATTTATTTATGACCAGCTCTGTCCCGCAGTTGTATTCGTGTGAGTTGCAATAAAAGTATCCTATATGTTATTCTATGACCTTGGACTATGTAGGTTTAATTATTTATTTAAATAACATTATTGGCCAAAATATATGACACAAAAGGCCGACTTAATACTAATAACATTCTCTACCAGTTTGGTTAGGGGTGGTCAGTGAATCACGAACGTGGTACTTCATTATTGGGAAAGATAAAGAAAGGAACAGTTGATAATGTTGATCCACGCGGTTCCCCTGAAAACCATCGTGCTGAATTCCAGATGTATTCATCACGATAGGCTAACTGACTTGGTTTTTCAGTTTTACCTGTATAATAATCTGAACTCATATAATATATCAATAATTTATCACAATCGTGATACCTCGAACTTGATATTTCAGTGACCCTCAAATAATGTGTCAAGCTAGAGTTACCAGCTTCACTTTCGCCGGTTGAACCGCTGTCATATTCTTATCTCGGCCACTCAGAAACTTGGAGTGTCGTAAATCTACACGGGTGAGGTATGGGTAGGTAACGTTGATTTATGGTTTGGCAAAAAGTTGCGTATGTTAACAAACGTATTTGTACGAGAAATGTGAAACGGGAATTTTCGGGTCGAATATTGTTATCGGGCATCTATATGGTGTTAGAATTTTAATAGGTCCTGTGTTTTGAAAAAAAATTTGGTACGAAGATTATTTATTTATGTACTTGTAAATGATAGGACAATACGGTTTTGTTATTTATATTGCTTTAATGATACGCATCTAGATGGAATGTCGGGTGTAAAGTATCTAAAACTATATTCCTTTAAAGATTAGATGAGAATAGAAAATATATCCGCAAGATTCATATAAAATTGTATGCTCGTACATCTACACGTATAGTGAATCGGGATAACTGTACGCATTGCTGTAACAATGAGTAAATTCATTGCGACATAGTTAAAAAAAATAGTTTCACTAGACATATTAGAGTGCTCAAAAGCAATAAGTAGTGCTTTGAGTTGCCGCTGTTAGATGTACTACATGGATGATCCCATCAAGCCTATCGATGACTGTTACAGATTTCCAACAGGTGTGCAGTTAACTTATTTTTTATGCAAAAAAAAAACAAGACAAGTCGCAATTGTTATTATTTCAGCAGCTAACTATCCACTGCTGGAAGCCTTCCTCATAAGGTGAATTTTGCCAGTAATTACCACGCTTGGCAGCCGGGTTGGCAACCGCAGTTAGACTTTTAGAGATGTTTCAAAAAGGATACTGTTGCCCATCCCTCGTACTCCCGTAGTTGCCTCTTACGACTCCCACAAGAAAGGAAGGGAAGGCCCATTCTATGCCGTGGCACACACAAGTCGTAATAAAAAAAGCATAAATTACGAATTATAATAAAAAGTACTGTATAAAATTAGATAATGGGCACGCACACGTAAAATAAACGGCCAAACGAGAAACTGTCGTCGTAACAAATGATAGGATTCAACGATAAAATTTTACAAAAGCCAAAATCGTGACCATCCTGCTGGATCCGGCACGAGTGGGTCCATTTTACTTTTTCAAATACAGAACCTTTTTTTTTAAATATAAAACCTTTAGCTTTGTTTTCCCGTAGAAACGTCCACGCACCGTGATTAAGTGAGGCACGATAACACGTCCGAAAAAAAATATTGTGCTCATTTCCTTCAGAAGGGAGAAAATGACATTTTAATGACTCGAATAGAGAGCTAAGTTACATAGAGAGGGAAAAAAGTAGTTTCTTTTGTCTATTTTGAAGATTCAAATTGTCTAAGATTAGACAGATTTCATTGTTAAAATATAAACGGAATATTACTAGTTAATAGTAGTTTTATTATTTCTTGTTTTTCTTTTGAAATATTTACCATATTGAGGTTTAGAGCATTTCAGGCATAGGTGTGAGGTTTGGTGCGTTTACCATATTTGGTCGCCATGACACAAATCCTTTTTAAAAAATTGGAAATTAAAATTGGATAAAAAGTTCACAAATGTTCCCAGCCCATTGATCGATTCGCCTGTTTCAATTGGCAATTCATTTGTTTTATTTATTTCATTAATCATTTAAAACTTAACGACAAAATGATGGGACGTAACTTTTATTATTGTCTTGACTATTTATTTAATGGATTGAAAGACATAAAATTCGTTTAAAGAACAAACAAATTCATTCCAATAATTGGTGATTGAAGGGATTTAAACATGAAACGAAATGTACAATGAAAATTATAACTGCATCAAAAGCGATTTTAAGTTTAAAGTCCTCTCATTTTAGATAATAATATTTCCTTTATGCGACTGAACTTTATTTAATGGTGATATTGAATAAATATGTGCATTCCCTATGTGCAGTTTGTTTGTGGGATGAATTTTGAAATAATTTTCCAGAGGGGACTGTATGAAAGTTGTCTGTATATACACTTTTGTCCCATCCACGCTTTTGCCATGAAAAAGCTTTTATAACCGTGCTGTGGTTTGCAGAGTGAAAAATGGCCGTTAAAAATGGAGGCATAACAATATAGTCCTCAGATATGGTAACACATGTGTGGTACCGTGGACACCACAGTGTAATCTGTTGTTCAGTTTCAGTGTGAGACATTTAGATTTTTTTTTTATTATAGCACGACATTGGACACTATTTTGAGTGAACATAGAGACAATATGGGTATAGCAACATGTTGCATTAGAATATTATAAAATAAAAAAGTTGCATTTTTTTTTTTTACAACACAGGGGGCAAACGAGCATGCGGCTCACCTGATGGTAAGTGACTACCGCCGCCCATGATCACCCACAACACCAGCGGCATTGCAGGTGTGCTGCCGGCCTTTTAAAAAGGAATATACTCTTTTCTTGAAGGTTATGTTGTCGTATCGATTCGGAAATACTGCTGCTGGAAGTTGATTCCAAAGAATGGTTGTGCGTGGAAGAAAGTGCCTTGAAAAACGCACGGTGGAAGACCGCCACTCGTCCAGATGATTGGGATGAAACTTTAGTTTGTGGCGGGTTGTACGGTGGTGAAAATCAGCAGCAGGTATCAATCCGAACAATTCCTCAGAACACTCCCCATGATAAATTCGGTAGAAGATGCACAGAGATGCAACATCTCTGCGCAGTTTCAGTGGGTCAAGTCGGACAGTAAGGCGTTGACTATCGATAATTCGAGCCGCCCGACTTTGAATGCGGTCTAACGGAAGGAGTTGGTACTGTAGCGCTCCTGCCCACAGGTGAGAACAGTATTCCATATGCGGCCTGACTTGGGCTTTATATAATTTCAGGCGGTGTTCTGGCATGAAATATCGTCTTACCCTATTGAGCACTCCTAACTTTTTGGAAGCTATCTTAGCCTTCTCCTCCAGATGACCGCAAAACTGGACGTCGCAAGATATATCAACGCCCAGAATTCCTAGACTCGACTTTTTATCAAGGGAAGTGCCCTGAAAGTGAGGAGATACGACAAACGGCGTCTTTTTTGCGGTAAACGCGCAGACTTGTGTCTTTTTGAGGTTAAATTGGACAAGATTTTGTTCACCCCAGATCGAAACTTGATGGAGTGAAGTTTCGATTTCAGACACAAGTCTATTCCGGTACTCATCGGTATGTGCCCGCGAGATCTTTGCATGACCGGTATATAATGTATCTCCTGTACTGTCGTCTGCATAGCAATGAATATTACTTATCTGTAACATATCATTGATATGCAGAAGAAACAGAGTCGGAGATAGTACACAGCCTTGCGGGACACCAGCATTCAAAGGTTTTAAATCAGAGCATGCTCCGTCGACTACGACCTTAATGCTACGTTCCTTGAGAAAACTGGCGACCCAAATGCACAGTCTCGCAGGCAACCCAAATGAAGGTAGCTTTGAAAGCAGCGCTCTATGCCACACCCGATCAAAGGCCTTCGCAATATCCAGACTAACTGCTAAGGCCTCTCCCTTACTCTCGATTGCCACTGCCCATCGGTGTGTTAAGTAAGCTAAAAGATCACCGGCCGAACGTCCCTGTCGAAAGCCGTACTGGCGATCACAGATCAGCCGGTGCTCTTCTAGGTACCGGAGCAGTTGACGGTTAATGATGGATTCCATAACCTTCGAGAATAAGGAAGTGATAGCTATGGGCCTATAGTTAGCTGGATCTGAGCGATCTCCCTTTTTAGGGATCGGATGCACCAGAGCAGTCTTCCAAAACTTTGGGAATCAATTATCATTCATCATCATTAATCGGAACAAAATTAATAGGGAATCAATATGAGAGGAAACCTTATCGAATATAAAAAGAATTATCAAAATAGGTTTAGAGTTAGCAAAGAAAGCGCGTAACATAGAAACAAGTAGGTAGATTTGATTCTGTAAAAAAAGATCAGTCATCGATAAAAGTGTTAATTTTTTTTATGCTTCAATCATGACAACTCACATGAGTTATTAAATATTTTTTAGATACATACTTCAAATGTATTTAAATTTAGAACGCGAAATCTCATATCATAGATTTTGTTATGAGACAAGCAATTTTTTTTAACTCCGCAATGAAAAATAATAACTTAAATCCTTACAATTTAAATACTTTGTATAAGTAATATAAAACCTATACGAAACATCGACTATAAGAAGATTTGTGAAAATCGGTTCAAAATTGACAAAGTAATAGTAAAAAATTAGACTTATTAAATAACCATCTCCCTAGACAGACTACAACCGAATTTAATGTTTTCCCAGAAGTATTGCTAACCGCCCAAAGTTTTCTCAATGTAAACATTTTGGGAAATTGTTTGTATCTATTTATAATAAGTTTACTATTGTAATCTTTTGGAGGAAACAATAAAGAGTATCTATCTATCTATATCTATCTATCTATCTATTAATAGAATCGTTATCGCTAGTGAATTCATAAGATAGAATGAGATGGCAACGTGCATTGTCTTGTTCATTCTAATTCGACTGACCGAAGCGATTCTATCGTTATACTTTGTTTAGGGAAGAAAAATATTCTTTTGGAAGTCGCTTAAAAATACCTTTTTGTCCTTTAATAGTAGAATCGAATAAACGGTCAAGTAATCGGTTGTGGTTATTAAAGAGACAAATTTCAAGTCTAAAATATATATGTCTGCATTTTCCGTCTGTCTCTGTCTTCTCCCTATCACCAGTTTAGTCTTTCATTTGTTGAATCCTAATCATACATAAATGAGAAAATTAGTATACATATTTCGATGTTTTTTATCCAGTAATGCTTACGTTAAATATCTAAACAGTGTTTTAATAAGCAGCCAGCGAAGAAAATAGTCAAAGAGATCGTACTATTTCCGTTGTGATGTTGGTAGAAAATTGAGTACTCACCAATGAGTTGTATAGAAGGAGTAATTTGTTTACACGCGCACAAGTTTAGGTCTGTACGAGCTCGAATAGTGAGTTATGATAGGTGACAGCCGCTCACCGAGGGTCCAGAGCACATCCTCATTAGGTGACGAGGGGAGATGAGCAAATGGCGTGTAACATATTGGTCCAAGGTGACACGATAGTTTTCACTTGTACAATATTAACACTTGTTCCGGTTTCACTCGTGTCCTCATTCGCTTATAAATAAATTAATAAAAAATAAAATAATTGCCTTTGATATGATATATTTGTAAAGTTTTTCTATGTTATACCAAGCTATTATTATTTGTAGCCTAACCTCCTAAAATTAGGGGGAAAGGGATTGTTAGTAATGGAGACTGAGAATCCCATTGCTAGCAATATGCCCAACCAGGTAGACCTCCTCGAGGTTCCCCCTGGAAACTATCATGATGAATTCGTCATGATGGGCTAACTGGCTTGTTTTCATTCTCATCTTCACTGGTGCTCCGCCAGCGTATCCCGTAAGCACAGGCGGGGTTACCATTCCATTTTCACCCATAAAAAAAAATCTAAAATTCATATAAACATCAAACTTCTCATAAATTTATTTTAGCTATTGAACTGTTTTGTCTCTTTCTTTTACACTAAATTCCCAATTTGAAAGAAAGTGACAAAACAGTGTAATAGTTAAACTAGATTTATAGGAAGAAGATTTTAGTTTTTATAAATAAGAGGGTAAGTGTTTATAAGTGCTATGCATTATAGAAATAAATTTTTATTCTATAATGCATAGCACTTATGTATTATGTAAAAAACTTTATTGACTTTATATCCAGGTAAATAACCTACATTTTTTTTTTTTTTTTTTTTTTTTTTTACAACACAGGGGGCAAACGAGCATGCGGCTCACCTGATGGTAAGTGACTACCGCCGCCCATGATCACCCACAACACCAGCGGCATTGCAGGTGTGCTGCCGGCCTTTTAAAAAGGAATATACTCTTTTCTTGAAGGTTATGTTGTCGTATCGGTTCGGAAATACTGCTGCTGGAAGTTGATTCCAAAGAATGGTTGTGCGTGGAAGAAAGTGCCTTGAAAAACGCACGATGGAAGACCGCCACTCGTCCAGATGATTGGGATGAAACTTTAGTTTGTGGCGGGTTGTACGGTGGTGAAAATCAGCAGCAGGTATCAATCCGAACAATTCCTCAGAACACTCCCCATGATAAATTCGGTAGAAGATGCACAGAGATGCAACATCTCTGCGCAGTTTCAATGGGTCAAGTCGGACAGTAAGGCGTTGACTATCGATAATTCGAGCCGCCCGACTTTGAATGCGGTCTAACGGAAGGAGTTGGTACTGTGGCGCTCCTGCCCACAGGTGAGAACAGTATTCCATATGCGGCCTGACTTGGGCTTTATATAATTTCAGGCGGTGTTCTGGCATGAAATATCGTCTCACCCTATTGAGCACTCCTAACTTTTTGGAAGCTATCTTAGCCTTCTCCTCCAGATGACCGCAAAACTGGACGTCGCAAGATATATCAACGCCCAGAATTCCTAGACTTGACTTTTTATCGAGGGAAGTGCCCTGAAAGTGAGGAGATACGACAAACGGCGTCTTTTTTGCGGTAAACGCGCAGACTTGTGTCTTTTTGGGGTTAAATTGGACAAGATTTTGTTCACCCCAGATCGAAACTTGATGGAGTGAAGTTTCGATTTCAGACACAAGTCTATTCCGGCACTCATCGGTATGTGCCCGCGAGATCTTTGCATGACCGGTATATAATGTATCTCCTGTACTGTCGTCCGCATAGCAATGAATATTACTTATCTGTAACATATCATTGATATGCAGAAGAAACAGAGTCGGAGATAGTACACAGCCTTGCGGGACACCAGCATTCAAAGGTTTTAAATCAGAGCATGCACCGTCGACTACGACCTTAATGCTACGTTCCTTGAGAAAACTGGCGACCCAAATGCACAGTCTCGCAGGCAACCCAAATGAAGGTAGCTTTGAAAGCAGCGCTCTATGCCACACCCGATCAAAGGCCTTCGCAATATCCAGACTAACTGCTAAGGCCTCTCCCTTACTCTCGATTGCCACTGCCCATCGGTGTGTTAAGTAAGCTAAAAGATCACCGGCCGAACGTCCCTGTCGAAAGCCGTACTGGCGATCACAGATCAGCTGGTGCTCTTCTAGGTACCGGAGCAGTTGACGGTTAATGATGGATTCCATAACCTTCGAGAATAAGGA
This sequence comes from Galleria mellonella, assembly GCF_026898425.1. Lineage (NCBI taxonomy): Eukaryota > Metazoa > Arthropoda > Insecta > Lepidoptera > Pyralidae > Galleria > Galleria mellonella. The sequence continues at coordinate 2,145,231 of NW_026442023.1, forward strand.
AGTGATAGCTATGGGCCTATAGTTAGCTGGATCTGAGCGATCTCCCTTTTTAGGGATCGGATGCACCAGAGCAGTCTTCCAAAACTTTGGGACTATGCCCGATGAGTAGCTAAGCCGAAAAAGACGCGTAAGAACCGGAGCCAACTCTGGTGCGCACGTCCTAAGCACAATTGGAGGAATACCATCAGGCCCACTCGACTTATGGATTTCGAGGGAGAAAAGTGCTCTACGCACTGAGCTATGCGTGAATTTAATGTCAGGCATAGAGCTCCTACAACACGTGATGGTCGGTGGTGGTTTCTCCCCGTCATCCAATGTCGAGTTTGACGCAAAGATGGATCCAAGAAGATCGGCCTTTTCTTTAGCGTTCCGGGCCAACGAGTCATCCTCCCTGCGCAAAGGTGGAAAAGATGACTTACAGAAATTCCCTTGTGCAGCTTTGGCAAGAGACCAGAAAGCTCGAGTCCCAGAGGGCAAACTAGCCAATCTCTTGCCAATTCTACTAATATGCTCTGACTTCGCTGTGGCTATAACTCTTTTGAAGGACCTAGAGGCAGAGTTATACTTCTTTTTAAGAGCACTGGTGTTAGGATCTCGCGACGCCACACCTTTAGCCCAGGTTAGGAAGCACTCCTGTTTCAGACGAGATGCTGTTCTACAGGAGGCTCCATACCAGGGCTGGGATTTCCCGCCGACGGGCACCACAGAGTTAGGAATAAATAATTCCATTCCCTGAAGCACCACATCAGCAATGGAATCGGCAATGGCGTCGGGATCATCCAGTGTGAAGCAAACCCGCCTCCATGGGTAAGATGCGAAAAAAATCCGCATCTCATCCCAATCTGCCGACCTGTAGTGCCAAATGCGACGTCTACCCGTAGAACGAGGTGGAGTCGGACTCGTAAGAGGCACTTCGCTCCGCACCAAACAGTGATCCGACGATCCAAGCGGGGCTTCGACGGAGATCACATAGTTGTCTGGGTGGGTGGTCAGCAGAAGGTCCAGCAGTGAAGGTGAATGGTCCAACACATCAGGGATTCGCGTAGGCGAGGAAACAAGCTGTGTCAGACCATAAGCCAAAGCAAAGTCATGAACAGATCTTCCCGCATAGTCGGTTGTACGCGAACCAAGCCATTCGGCATGGTGGGCATTAAAGTCGCCAACAATCACGACTTCAGCGGAAGGAATCTGCTCAAGCAGGGAATCTGTAGCCATTTGGACGTGCTCAATTAGTTGGTCGGTTTCAGTGTTACCGCTGTGGGACCTGTATAGGCACGCATAGATGCGGGGATGGTCATTGCAATCTACGCGCAGCCATAGAATGGACAGGTCCGTACCTTCAAGAGTCCCAAGGCGTCGACAGCAGATATCCTCTCTGACATACGCACATACACCGGCACGCGAAACAAAACAATGTTCAAGCTTATACCCCGGGTAGGTCAGGTATGATGTTTCGTTAGGAGGGGATATCTGTGTCTCCGTGAGGAAGAGCAATGCCGGCCGCGCCGTTTCTAGGTGGTGGTGGACAGCGTTCAGGTTTGAATGAATTCCCCTAATATTACAGAGGCTCACATTGAGCAAAGGGGATGCCGCAGAAGTCTTGCTCTGTTTGCCCTTGGTCCCATAGAGCGGAATTTTGCCCCCCCAGAATACGCAGGGCAGCCCGAGCGTGGTTGCTCGAGGGAGGATTCTCCAGCAACATGGCTGCTGGTACCTCCCTGGGGTACGTTATTTTTTTTAAATTCCACTGCCATGGTATTGAAAGATGGGGGGACGGAGTTGGGGGAGGATTTTAGGATAAGGAAGGGGATGGGTATAGGATGGGCCTCCGGACTCCCTCACTCACCATACGGAATGTGGTCGCACTAAAAGTGCGGCCACTTAGCGTCGGTATTCTGTGAGGGTGTGGTACTTCCCCGGTCGAGCCGGCCCATTCATGCTGCAATACCATATGGTATTACAGCGTGGCTCTACCACCTAGAAAAATAATAAAGATTACCATAAATAAAGATTATTTGCTGAATGTATATAAGCCCATTACTTTAGAACGTCTTCATCTACTTGGATAATTCATTTTTGTTGTGTTTGTAATTGTCAAAGCAAGATTTATATGAAAGGAAATCTTTAAAAAAATCATATGAAACATTTAAAAAATTTCTATTGAAAAATCTGCATATAAAAAAGTTATAATTTTATTATATAAAAACAATGATTTTTGTCTGTTTGTCAGAAACGGTTTAACAAATTTGAATGTGGTTTTCATTAATGCGTTGCAATTTATTCAACTTAATATTTAATGTTTGTTTTATTTCAATCGGTTAATAAATAAAAAAGTTATATCAATCTAAAAAATCACATATAAAATGCTATAAAATAACCGATTAGTTACATAAATAGGTTGAAATTTTATAAAGGTATTATGTACGTAATTTATTATTTAAATATATAATACAATATAAGACCGGATCCATGCAGAATTCCAATGGGAATATATACGAGAGCTACATAGAAACGGGCAACGCCGCGGGAAACGGCTAGTGTTACATAAATTTTCTTACAATAAAAGTTAGAGTTAGTGGTTGATAGATGGTAATTAATGTTCCTTTCCACTCAGGGTTTGCTAGAAGAGAACTCTTACAGAATTAAGCTCACCTGTTGTACATCTTCTTTTTATACAACTTAGAATGGCAAACAAGCTGACGGCCCACCTGATGGAAAGTGGTAACCGTCGCCTATAGACATGTTTCGCCCATGATACCCCCCATATGTTGCCATTCCTGCGGACTCAGGTGTTATTCCTTTGTACCCTGTAAATTCACTCCATATCCCACCCTTCAAACCGAAACACATCCATGCAAACACAACTGCTTTACGGTTGAAACACGAATGGGACAGAGGTATCCAAGCAAACGACTTTTGTACAAAGTCTCCATCTTTATTTAATATAAATTTATATGTTTGTAATTTATTTGTGTACAATAAAGTATAAATAGTTAACGATACTATACTATACCCCAAGTAGGAGAATTTTTCATTAAAGTATCATCCAATTAAGGAAGACTACTTATTATATTATATTGTCTGTAGTTCTAAGTAACTTTATATCGGAGGAGTGAAACGTGAGATACACGATACAATTGATTGGTTTTAACTGAAAATAAGCTACCTTCTCAATTATTTCTTTCTCTTTAACATTTCTTTGAAATCTATACAGTTTCACAGTTCAATGATCTGAAATTTTAAAATTTTTTTATATTAATTTTCATTACCAATTTCTTACCTGGAGGAATGATTCTTGAGTGGCAACCCCATACAGACAAACGCAGTGTAGGGTGACCCCCTCGCTAGATGGGATGGAGCAATGACCTCAAATGCATTACAGGAAGTCAGTGCCTGCGGCTCAGGGCCATTTTTTGTGGCAATCTATAGTCGCTTTTTGTGTAAAAAAAAAGTATTTTTTTAAATTTAATGCTGTAAATTAAATACTAATCTAAATATTGTAGTTATATTATATATTTAAGTTCATAAAAATTAGTTGTCTTCTGTCCCTTTCTATTATTCTAAAATTTTGAAAGAGACAGGAGACAACAAGGACAATATTTCTTGTATATTTTTTGTCTATGACAGCATTTAACAATATAAGAGTATCTGCATCTACTAAAACGGGTCTTTATGAACATAAAATGGATAGAAATAAAAAAAAAATTATATATATTTATTAATGTAAATTTGTGGTTGGCAAGAATTCATAATTGAAGGCCCAACACAGAACTTCAACACAGTACCTATACTATATTTGCTTTATTATTTGCAGTTCACTATAGCTAGGCCTATATTTATTTATCTTCCTTCAACCGTGTTCTAAAAAGAGAATGGTCTGATTTTGTTTATAATCTAAGGTTGTAATCGATTTAATAGCCAATTTTGAAGCATTTTGGATTATTCTTTTTATTTGAATGTGATTACTTCTGTGTTAGTTCTATACAAAATTAGTCATAGTTTAAATAGTTATTCTTTTTTTAGAAATAAGTCATAAATTATAATTTGATTATAATTTATTTAAAAATTTTATTTTGTAATTTAGATAGATAGATAGATAGATAATTTATTTGCACAACTTACAGCACATTTACTGATAACTTTTTGTTATAGGTAAAAACGTTTATATTAATAATAAATTTCAGAAATAGTTATGTTACAGTAATTAGATATAAATTATCATATTACTAACTAATTAGTTACTTTTACTTAGTCCACAAACTACAATATCTCTTGGTATACAAGACAAAACAAAGAACATTTGGAAAAGTTCATTTCCCGGATAGTCTTGGTTAAGTATCGAACCAGGAGGTGGCTGTCCGGGTCGTAAAATCTCTTAATCCGAGTATACAAGAGTAAACAATACTATTTACTGTACAGTTAATACTAGTTAATAGCACAGTAGAGTACCTAATGTATGAATGAGAATATTTTTTATTCAAGTGAACTTATTTATATAAAAAAAAACGCATAGATATTTAAATACACTATGGGGACTTAGCGCGATGAAAATTTTGCAAGTAAATAGTATATATACATACCTATTTCTTTATAACTTACATTTCTACCTGGATTACACCGCGCGACATGACAACGTGAAAGTTTAAAATTAACTAAAATCCAAAGAAATAGAAAATTGTGAGTAAAATTATAATAGAAATATAGTACTACTAAAAACTACTAAAAAAAACTACTCCTCTGGACGAACCGCTACTGAAGACGTTTCCTTACAAACACAAACAATGATAACGTCTGGATATGGTCACACACATTAATTAAAAAGTTGGAGGGACGTGCCATGTTAATGTAGACAATCTATACCTACTATTCTTCTATCCACTAAAACTAGCAGTGAATTTAAGCTACTATTTGCATTAGCGTGTAAGTTTAAGTCAGAGGGACTTTACATCGATCATTACAACAAACATGCATACACCAAAATTATCCATAAATAAAAAAAAAAAAAACATATTAATTTTATGAAAGCAACGCGTGAACTCGAAATTTTATAGACCAATTCTGTGCAGTCGTCAGTAAAACTGATATTACCACATAATAGGCGGCCGATAAAACATCAGTCCGTATACTACATAATAAACTCAATATTATTTGCGTTATTATATTAGAAGCATCGTTATAATCGTCTTAGTATACCGATGGAAAGGTAACTGGAGTATCTCACAAAGAAATTCAATTAGTAGGAAATTTTATACACAGATCGTGGTTTAGTTTCGAAAATGTTTGTATGTAGGTACTCATCTTTTTTTTTGATGGGTGAAAATGGTATGGTAACCCCGCCTGCGCTAACGGGATACGCTGGCGGAGCACTAGTGAAGAGTGATAGATGAGAATGAAAACAGGCCAATTAGCCCATCATGATGAATTCATCAGGAATTAACCATTATAGTTTCCAGAGGGAACCGCGAGGAGATCTACCTGGTTGGGCATATTGCTAGCAATGGGATTCTCAGTCTCCATTACTAACAATCCCTTTCCCCCCAGGTACTCATCTTTAGAATATTATATTATATATCTTTAAACAATTTAGAGTTCGATTCAGGTATAATTTTATCATTTAAATAACTCAAAAGTTCTATATACGAGTACATTATAAAATGAAAAAAAGGGAACAAAAGAAAACAAAATGGCACGACACATTGACTTCATAGTATAGGTGGATAGTAGGTATATAACAATATTCATATATATTAGTCACAATATCTATATTCTGGTCCAATACGATGTGTTATAAGTCTATAATTAAAAAAATAATATTGAATAACTTTTAACATATTTGAAAATAGATATTCAACCTATATGGGAGATATCGAAATGGGTGATGACCTTTTTGCCGCCATCAATGTTTAACAAAACCGAATATATAGATATTGAATCGGTATCCATATTACCCACGCTTACTGCATAATAACCTGAAGGTAAGTGATTATACAATCTACCTGTATCAGATCTAATCGATCGTGTTTACAGATATGTTAGTCTCCATACAGGGATGTTGACTCTGTGGGTGCTCGGGAGTGGTCAGCACCCACGAGAGGTAAAAAGTGGTAAATGACAACAACTAAAATTGTCCTCATGCCATTTTCTGTTGTTTAATTCGCATCTTCTTCTCCAGCAAACGATGACCGTCTTTCAGCTAGAATAATGATCATGCACCTAGTCATCAAAAGAGATTGAACACCCATGATATTTTTTAAGAAACTAGCACCCCTGTTCCCATAGGTATTAATTTTGTCTCTTATGAAATAAAATCTACTTGTAGGTAAGTGATGCCGCTATTTCTATTTTTTTTTATTACTTCATGCGTTTCCATTTATGAGGACTTTGCTGTTATACATCCATACCCTGTTTTTTTACTGTCATATCCCACTCTTCCCTGTCATTTCCCGTGTCAGGTGCAGGCATAGAATAGGCCACCCCTTCTTTTCCCGTAGGTGTCGTAAGAGTCGACTAAGGGAGGGCGGGTGGAAGGGATTGTTAGTGATGCGGATTACCATTCTCATTGCTAACAATATACCCTAACAGGTCGACCTCCCCGTGGTTCCCCCTAGAAACTATCGTAAACAATTCTTGTTGAATTAGTCACGATGGGCTAACTGACCTGCTTCATCCTCACATATCATTCTTCACTGGTACCCCGCCGATGTATACCGATAGTGCGGGTGGGGTTAACACTCCATTATCACACATTAAAAAAAAACTAAGGGAGGGCGAGGGATTGGCAGCAGCGTCTCTCTTAAAATTTTCTCCAAAGCCTAATCCGCCTGTCAAGCGTGGCAACTACTGGCAAAACCCTCCTTAGGGGGAGGTTTATGTGCAGCAGTAGACAGTTAAAAGCAGATATGATGATGATGATCCAACCCTGCAAATCTAAACTCAGCCATGCACAGTTGCTTCACTATAAAAACCCAACCGAGATAAGGGTATCAAAACAGACGACTTTTGTATAAAATCTCCTTCTGGTAAAATCAAATAATTCAAATATAATAGCTCTGTGAAACGTCTCGTTGTTTATCAGTACGTGTTCATGACAGCAGTATTTTCTTTTTTTTGCAGAGGAAATTTAATATTATAAACCGAAGCGTGATTTAGTATAATAGACTATAGCTATATGAATTATCAACATTAGCTTGAAAAAGCACCTACTAATGTTTCATTCAGTACTGCTTTTTATGGGCGGATTGCGTACCTATTAAGGCTACCATTAAGTCTGTAAATGAAAATACAAATTGCAAATAAATGTGGCTCTTATTCCAGAAGCCATAAGGCAGGAGAATCTTATGTGAATAATTTAAGAGTAAATGTTTGGTTTTTATTGCACACTGAATGTCGAAATAATATTGCTTTTAAAACTCAGTACACACGTAGAAAAAAAAAACATTAATATTATTAGATAAATTTTAAAACTACTAATTATTAAACGTCAAATATTTTCTCGTATTATTTGACGTTTAATAATAATAATGAAAAAATAATCGGAAAATTAAGCCACATATTTTCATTCAAAATACCTCAGAGTTTGAAGACGAAGGACCTTAACCAGTGCTTGTTGCCGGTGATGACTTATGGACCCGAAACATGATTCTACACGATTGCCCGTATACAGAAGCCTCAAATTACTCAGAGAGCTATGGAGAGGGCTATGCTCGGAGTTTCTTTGCGTGATAGAATCCGAAACGAGGATATCCGCAAAAGAACCAATATAACCGACATAGCCCGAAGGATAAGCAAGCTGAAGTGGCAATGACCTGGTCATATAACTTGAAGAACCGACAGCTGATTGGGGAAAAAAAGGTTCTTGAATGGCGACCCCGTACACGCAAATGTAATGTAGGACGACCCCACCCTACTGGAGGGAGTGATGACCTCAAAATCATTGCAGGGAGTCAGTGAATGCAGGTGATTCAGGACCGTTTCTTATGGCAATCTATGGGGAAGGCCTAGACAGTTAATGGATGAAATGATGATAATGAATAATGAACATAAGTTTTAAAAACAATATTATGGTTTACTTTAATTATTTAAAATAAAAACTTGACAACATATAAAATCATTACACAATGGACATCTTAGTCAATGAGTTATAAGCATTTTAAAAGATGTTATTTATAGAAAATATTATATAAACAATTATTTAATAAAAAATGCATCATTGTTATATTACTGACGACAAGAAATTTTAACAAACGTCAAATGAAAGAAGTAAACAAACTATATGTAGATTTTCATTATTTGGAATTATTTTGTCTACAGCAATCTGTTAATTTCCCACTGATAAGCACAGAAGAGGAAAATACTAGGTGCCTGTTACCACACCGTCTAAGTAGCTTGGTCATGAAAGAAAGAAAAACTATATATCTTAAAAATAGAATATAAGTTTTAAAAGTAACATAACTTGTTCTTTATACATACATATCTGTCACGCCTGTCTCCCATTAGGGTAGGCAGAAACAATGGAACGCCAAATGCTTCGATTCAAACAAACCTCTTTCGCTTCTTCCACATTCATCAATCTTTTCATACACACTCGCCGGTTACAGGTACTTTTAATTTGGCCCTTCTTCAGCACGTCGCCTATTTGGTCGACATACGTCCCTCTAGGGCGGCCCCTACTGACATCTCCATTCATTCTTGCTCGATAAATCTCTTTCGTAATTCTTCTTTCATCCATCCTCTCCAAATTACCACTTGTTCTTTATGTGTTTTAATAAATAACTAATAACTAATAAATCTTTTATTAACAGCTGTATTTATTTACATACATAATGTATTCAAATAATCTAAAGTGAATTTTAATTGGTAAACCAGAATTATCGTTTAAATAATACGATTTTAGTACATTATGTTTTAAAATATTATGTCACACTTCCAAATTGTGGAATATGATTTTATACATTATATACATATCATAATTATTATATAATCATATAATTCTTTTACAAATGTTATTATTAATAGTGCCATAGAACTTTATTTCTTGATTGTAGTTAATAATATCTTTTTACATTTTTATTTACGCTTATGTTATAAATGTATTAAAAACGAATCATTTTCTGAAAAAAAAAAGAAATATATTATATATAAATTATACTTCCTATGCCACTGTGTTAGATTGACTGGAAGAGATCTCTTTTCTTTGAGAGATAGGTTCACCTTTGCTAACATTGTTATTAACTTATTGTTGTTACTGTATGTTTTAGTGCAATAAAGTGATATTTTATATTATTTTTTTCATTTTTTATTTTACAGTGAAAATCAGTAGCAGGAAAGTATAAATAAAAACTTTTACGCTTAAACTGAACGCTATAATAGTTTTATAAATGCTGTTGTTATAAATTTTGAATTGTTATATATTACATCGAAACCCATACATATTAACTATAATGTTTTAATAATTTGTTATAATTAAATATTATTCACCTATATAAAGAGACAGAAATCAACTCTTAATTGAGTAAGTCTTGTGTTAACAATAAACATAATATGCGTAGGTAGTCTTAATTAATTCAGTACACGTTACGTACTAATAATGGTACAATTATTGCATAGCATTTCTGTTTGTTGGTATGTAGTTATGAGATGTTTCACGCGGTAGCTTTGATAGGTTATCCACATGGAATTTTCCGTTGACTCGTTCCCTTTGATGCGAGTCAGGCACCTACACACCAAAGCCACGAAAATGACACTCGGCAAACAGAATGTCATAGGACATTCTGAACGTAATCACCTACATTTATGACATATCTAAATTTAAGATATAGTTTGTTAGCTGTAAATAAGTGCTCAAAATGTAAATTGTTTTTAGCAACCTTTTAGTGAAGTAAAAATTGGACATTTTCCTCAATGGACTATTGTTTGTTTTTATCTAACTTGAGTAAAAAGGGCTTAAGTAGTAATATTATAAATTTATTTACAATGGGAAAGGCAAAGAAATTAAGCCAAATTTTTATTAGAAAGTTCGTATTTCAATTTTTTAACAAGACAAAGTTGTCATATTTTTTTCAGGAATTTAGAATGGATACAAGCCATAAGCTCGAATTAAAAAGTACTTAAAAACTGACAGTTTTACACTAAAAGCATTTTAGTGCCAATTTGGAGGACAGCTTTATTTCATCTGAAAAAACAGGTCAACCCATCGCCATACGACCTAAATCTTTCAAGTTTTGAAAAGGTTTTAATGTCTTGGTTATTATTATTTTCTATTAAAGGTACCGTCACCTTATTTATCATTCTAAGTATCATCTATACTAGTATTATAAGGAGAAAAGATTTGATTGCTTGTTTGTTTGTAATCTACAATCTCAATAACCACTCAGCTTATTGTCCGCTACTTCGTATGCGTTGGATTTTATTTTTAAAACTCACTTCAAAACCAATAGATTAAAGTACTTCTAGATGGGATTTATAAATAAAACATACATCAGACTTTAAGTTAGATCTACAGAAACACAACTATGAAAACCGCATTCAATTTGGTGTAGTAATATTCCGTGATGAAGGAACAAATACAAATAGATAGTCAAACAAAATTTCCATAAAATTCTTATTTTGGCATCTATTGGTTACTAATTAACTTGTTAAGAACCCTCATAACAATTTTTTGTAATATGTAATTTTTTGTAATTTTTGTAATTTAACATCTACAGACATTGTTTAGTTCCAATTTTCTTATGTTATTAAGATTTTTCATGATGATTTGAGAAAAATAATCAGCATTAAATCTTCCCAATGGTAAACTGCTATAAGGAACCTGTTTCTTATGACAGTCTATGGGGAAGGTCTAAGTTCAGCAGTGGCCAGATGATGGTTGATATGACGATGATGATGATGATGATGATTTAGTATTAGCAATTTGATTAGTAGAGCACTCCCTAAAAAGAATGCTAATAATTTCAACTTGATCCCGTGTAATAGATACTTCATTTATCTATAGTTATATATTACAATCTGGATAACTTTCCCAGTACATAACTCAATAGGGGAAATCGAAATGGCATTTTCCCAATATTTTCCATTCATGGTCATGAACATTGGCAAAGGTTGAGTTATTGCCCGCGACCCAATATTTTACTTATGGTCCAACAATTCTCGTAAAATCCCATCGTTCCGGAATAGTGATTTTCTATGAATATTGCCTCCTCTGTTTTCTGTTTACTTATTTATTATTATAAACGGAACAATGAATATTGTATGTATATTCTTTGTATGTCTGTATTAACTTTCTATAACAAATTCCTCAAGTCCGAAATCAAACTTACTTAACTGATTTTAAAATAACGTTAAAGAGAGTTTTTAAAAATAGAGAGCTACATTATCAGTAAATAACATAGGTATATAATAACATATTATTTTTGAAAATTGTATCTACCCTTGCGAAACTGAGTCGGAATGCTAGGACCTCTACGTGGTCCCCCCTGAAAACCACTATGCTGAATTCCAGGTGTATTTATCACGATGGGCTTACTGACCTGTCTTTTCATTTTCACTTATTATCCTTCACTGGTGCTCCGCCAGCGTATACCGTTAGCGCAGGCAAAACTACCATACCATTCCATTATCATCTATTAAAAAAAGAACGTATAAAATACTTGACCAATTTTTAAAAAATTCACTCACCTATTGAAAGTTACACTATCAGCGAGTCACTTGCGCTATATTTTGTAACAATAACCATACGAAGCTGGGAGGGATCGTTAGATATATACATTTAAGTATATCTAAATATTTACGTGATAGATTGAAGTCACGCCTCATTTCACTAATGCCCTGTCATTTCAAACTATACCTTGTTCATGCAAGTACAGCAGTTTGATAACTTAAACATGAGTAGGTAATTTGTTTCTATTTTTTTTTTATTTAATAATGAAGGATACATTATTCTTTATGGTCAGGAGGACTAGATCCTGATCCCTGGTGAGAAAGAATAGAATTTGTCGATCTCCGTGCAATTTCCCCTGAAATTTATTGTAGTCCTAAAGTATTCGTTAAGATGGTCCAAGTTGACACACCTTCACCTATCATCACTTTCATAATATTTGTAATAAAAAATCTTTTTATATAAAGCATGTATAGTTTTTTTACATATTAGTAATTTACTAATTATAAATATTGTGAAGACAGCAGTTTACGTGTGGTATTAGTACACAGCATGTTTAGTTAATAAGCTACAAATAATAAAACGGCTACAAATAATAAATAGAAAAAACCCACTTCAATTCTGGCTAGATTAGTTAATTGGATTTAAAAACTAAACTACTAAGTCGATTTTGGTAAAATTTCTATGACACCAATCTGTAAGTATATACTTTCAAATAAAAAAAGACTTTTCCAAATTGGTTTGTAACTGACGGAGTTGTGAGGTAATAAACATAATAAAAAAATAAAAGCAAATTGACTATTAAAACTCCTTCTTTTCGAAGCCAGTTGAAAGAAGACAGTTTGCAGGTATACATCTTAGGTATACTCACAGACGACTATGTACAAAGTCACCCTTTTATTCTATTAAAAGTTAAATCAAAACCTTGAGTAGGTATAACTAAGACACTTTTTAGGTTAGTACGATCGATTGATTCGCACAAGTTTAATTAGTTTCGACGCAACTGAAAGTGGTCCCCGAAAGTACTTGATAAATGTCAAGTTCTCGCCCGTTTGACTTCAAACCCCAACAGGAACTTTGATTAAGTCAACCCGCAGTATTCTGATTTATTTTATCCCATTTTTTACTATGTTTTTAAATCTAATATCATTTGTGTATTTTTTATTATTGATGATTTTGTAGACGTAGTGATTTGCTATTAGCTTCCAATAGTTAAGGACTGGATTTCTGCAAATACGAAATTCTATTTTCAAAATTTAATAATGTTTGTAAAATTTTGAAAATATAGATATTTCTTTCCTTTTCCAAAGACATTGTATTGTAGAATTTGCTGCTTACATTTTTATTTATTGATCACTTATTGCATATGTTTTAGAATTTAATGTTAAATAGCATAATAATTATTTTTGTCTGTGAATAAGATAGTGAAAAAAATCAGCGCATAAAATTATATATAATAAGCAGACAAATCAAAACTGTCATAATTGTTCCAGTATAGTTTACATTATAGTTGTATTATACGTATACAGAGTGAAATTAAATTAACTTGATAGCTGAACGCATTTGAATGGAAGCTTAAATTTATTGTCCTTTACGGGTTAGGTGCCTGTCTTTCTTTGAGAAAAAAAATTCTCTGGTAGAACATTTAAAAGGATGGTAATTATGATATCATTGAGTAAAGATACATAAGTTATTTAGTATCTAGTAACGAATTACTGAATTGTTTTAATGATTGACAATTTATGAAGAAATCTCTCAGAATATGCGCCTTAATTGGACATAATTTTGAGAAAATTTATTAGACAACCGCCCCAAAACTTTCTCTGCTCAGTATAAACGAGGGCTTTATCTATGAATTAAGATAGATTAATTTCACTGAGTTCATTCAATGTGCCGCAAATTGTTTACTACTAATTATTGTTTTACAGTTAGGATGCTCCTAAATCTAATGGACAATAGGTTTAACTTCCAAACATTTAGGGTTAGTATATTTGAACCATAAACTTTAGGCCATTTTCGTTGTACAATAATTTAAAAGGAAATGTTGATATATAACGAGTATAGCGTCATAATTATAAAAGAATAATCTAATACAAATACCGATTACTATGTGCGCTTAAAAATTTTATTGGAGAATATATCGCCGTTGCAACCAGGTCAACATATTTACAAAGAAACTACAGCATGGGATTCTTCAAAAACGGGATAAAGAGGTTACTTCAGGGTCGGCAACGGGCGCGTAATGTCCCTGGTATTGTAGGCGTTCATAGGCTAAGGCCGCTACGGTAATCGCTTACCATTAGATGAGCCGTACACCTTAGTAATATAAAAAATATATATCTAAAAGTGTCTAACATTAATATGGTTACTATAAATGTTGATAAGTAATTCTTTAGAAGTAAACATTTATTCAACAAAGTTGTTGAATAAATGTTTACATAAATACTAACTAAAGTAACTGATTTGATTTTACATAAGCTCTCAAAACTTTTTGTATTGGAAGAACTCTGTTGCGAGACATACTATTTTTATATATTTTATATTTTAGATGACATTTTTGTTTAATAAAACTATTATAACATAATAATTAATATTTATTATTTTAATTATTAGCTTAAATACTAAAATTCTTATACGGTTTTGTATATAATTTTGTAGAAAGTATCTTAAGTATCTTATTTCAAATGTTTATACCTATAGTACCTGTACATGTTCTATTTTTTATCTTTTCTTTTATGTTTCTGTTATGTTCATTGTACTGCTCATGTCTATAGGCGATGGTTACCACTTTCCATCAGGTGGGCCGTCAGCTTGTTTGCCGTTCTAAATTGTATAAAAAAAGCTATAAAACTGATTCTCATAAATGCATATTCTATAAACCTAACTGATTTTATCACAATTGAAGTAGGTTTTTTCCAACGACCAATCTGTAAGTACATTTTTCCAGATAAAAAAAGAATTTTCCAAATCGTTTTACAACTGATGGAGTTATGAGGTAATAAATATAAAAAAAAAATATAACCGAATCAAGAACCTCCTTCTTTTTAAAGACGGTTGAAAATAAAAGTATATTTTGTGCAAAAAATAGATTTATATTATTAAAAATACAGTATCTTCTTAAATCAACACATATATCTTCTAAACAAATTAAAGGCTGTGATATCTAATTAATAAATATCCCAGACCAAATAAAAACCCTACAGTAGATACTAATATACCATAAAATATTGTTTTTAAACTCATTTCAACCAAGCCACGAATGACGCCTAATATTATATTGTAAGCAATATTGATCGCTACATAAGGAACCATGCTCAAGCGATGCATTTTGTGGTGATTCTGTAAAAAATAAAAACATATTATGAATATTTATTCTATTTTTAAAAATTATTTACAATTTACATCAAAAGTGTAAATAAGTTTATATTATACAGTTTGTATTGATGATTAAGATGAAATAGTGCAATTGTCTATGTTAGGTAATGGCAGGATAATAGTAAAAGATGAAATAATGAGAATCAAATGCTTATTTGTTGGTCCACCGTAACGAATTCGCTATGATTTAACCAAGATAGTTTCTAGAGGAAACACTGAAGTCGACTTGACAAGAACAATAATATACCTATATTATTTCTAGCAATAGAGCTACTTTTCTTATTACTAATCACTTTCTTTCTATGTCACATATAAAAATATCAAAAATATTTACTTCACAATAACTGTATTGATATAATAATATTGATGTACAATAATATAAGATCCCGACGAGAGTCTGGAGATTTGTATTACAGGTTTCATTGTTTCATATATTTTTTGTTAATGAAAATTTAATAAACTTACTATGTTTGTTCGTTTCCGACAATTGTTTTTATTTCATCCGGAAGCTTTCTTTAGTGCACGTAATATAATACAATGCTTACATCGCAACGTCTCACCTCGCACTGCGGGCCGCAACCAAGAATGTCAGATGTGAATTTTCATTTTTAGCAAAACGTCAAAAATATTTTTTCCAAATTGATACGACTTACAGGATTTTTACCCGACCACGAGCTTGTATTGTTTTTGACTACGTTTTGCTATGAGCTACAAGGCAAAAGACGAAAAAAAAAATTAAAAAAAAATATAAATTTTTACTTTTAGCTTATTTAACCCTCTCTTTTTCTTATCTTCTGTTTTGCTATCGTCATTCATATATTTTATTGTATTAGTGTACTTCTATACACTTTGCCAGAATCAAAACTGTCCAAAAAATATCTCCAAGCTCATTTTACTTTCCTACAAAAATTTCTCCAAGAATTTCTTTTCCCCAAAATTATATGAAAAGAAAATTTTTCATTCAAAATTGCGAAAAAATTCCTAATCTGGCAACCGCGGCATCTACATCCTGCATAACGAGGAACCATGGGCAGATTATATCAGTAAAAACTTAAAAATATTCGAAATTAAAAGAAAATTGTTGTCAGAAACGACAAATAATTAAGTTTATTAAATAACTAAGTTGGGTCTCAACCGTATATTGAAATTTCCACAGGGATATGTGGATACATCTCTGTATAAATGTTTGTTTACGGAAATTAATAAATAATTCTTAGAATCCTATCTTCCAACATATAAACAACTGCTTGCATCTTTCTAATATTTATATAGTAGTTTCTCAGATAGTATCTGAGAAATTTTTGTAAGAGGCAATTGCAGTTGTACCCATTTACATTTTATTGTATTTTGTTAAAAGAGGGACTGGCTGAAAACCAGCGCTGTACAGCTGTACACATTGTGCTGGGACACTCACAGCATCAGCTGAACTAGTTCCTCTTACCTAATATGAAACATTTTTTGTATATGTAATATTTTTGTATTTTCTTTTGTAAATGTGTTTTTCTGGCAATAATTATTTTCTATTCTATTCTATTTTATTCTAATATTCCTAGATATGTGTATATCTTCATTAGTCTTTACTAATATTGTAATGTGAAGATGAGTTTGTTTATCTCTTAGCGCTTTAATGGCTTAACCAATTTTTATGAAATTTTGTATATATGTACTACTTGAGAAAATAAAAGCATGGCCGAGAAGCATATACCCTAGTCAGTGAAAATATTTCGATAAGTTTGTTTGTTTGTTTGCAACTTTTTTGGTATTTTAATTACTAAATTATTATATAAAAACTTGATCACATCATTTATATCACAAATTATTAATTCATTGATTTATCAAAATTATGATATTATATAGATAGGCATTAATATGCCTATATATATTATGTATATGGCAAAATATAGACTCCTTTTTATCCCTTATCAATCATTATATCTCTGTCACAAGGATCGCACATAAAAATTAATTTTTACCTAAAAAAAATATTCAATCGGCATCACCCCTTTTATAAGTACATAACGCCAATTGTTTGTAAAAAGCCTATAATTTAAAACCACCTAAAATCCCCGTGTTACAGTTGTAGATTATCTGAGAGTTCATTAGAATCACCGAGGGACTCGCCTAACCTCCGGGCGATCTGGAAAACCCCTCAAAGTACATTTGAATATAAAATTCTTTATGCCTTGAGGCAATCCATTTGTCTGGACTTTGCTGGCTTTATAATTATTACTGACATTTATTGCCTTTTTGAGAGAAGAGCAACGACTTCAAAAGAGACGGCGTAATAGATACAAATATTTTTGCAGATTTCAAGATAAGTGGAGCTGTAGTAGCCTCTTTATATGAATCATAATATCAGAGGGAGACTTTGTACAAAAGTCGATTGTTTGGGTACCTCTGTCTCATAGGTGTTTCTACCGTGAAGCAGTTGTGTTTGCATGGCTGTGTTTCGGTTTGAAAGGTGGGATATGGCGTGAATTTACAGGGTACAGCGGAATAACACCTGAGTCCTCAGGAATTGCAACGTATGAGGGGGTATCATGGGCAAAACAGTATACTCTGTTATGTCCATGGTACTGCTCATGTCTATAGGCGACGGTTACCACTTTCCATCAGATGGGTCGTCAGCTTGTTTATCATTCTAAGTTGTATAAAAAAAATACTATAATATATATAGCTATAATAATAATATTATATAAGTAGTAGTCTATACTAATATTATAAAGAGGAAAGATTTGATTGTTTGTTTGTAATGAGTAAACTTCTACTCCTCTAAAAAGCCATGTAAGTCCCGGTATAGAATAGGCCAGCCTTTCCTTTCCCGTGGGTGTCGTAAGAGGCGACTATGGGAGCTCATAGTAGAGGGATGGGCAGCAGCATCTTTCTTAAAACATCACCAAAAACTAATTGCGATTGCCAACCCGTGTGCCAACTGTAGCAACTACTGGCAAAACCCCCTTTTAGGGGATACCTATGTTCAACAGTATGTAATAAAAAAAATATGTAGTGGATAATTAATGACTGATATGATGATGAAGATGATGATGATATATAACGTAAATGTAAGGAAAGATTTTTTCATGTAAACGGGATAAGTAGGTAATGGATTTGTTGAGACGTAACTGCGGGATACAGCAGTATTTAATAAAGTGTAAGACAATTTCTTTCAGCACGGCTAATAAAATAGATATTGTCTCGTACTTATTGCTCGACCCTAAAAATAGATTAGTAAATCCCATTAGAGATTCATTAATTCGATCTTTATTAATTGCCTTGAAACTCGTACAAACTTATATCTCTAATTCATGCCGAATGCCACTGACATTAATTTATCTAGATGTCGCAAGTGTGTATCTAAATGTTTGTTCCTAAATAGACTGAAAAAAGCACACTTGGACTTGGATTCAATTTAGATTTAGAATTTCTACATGATATTTGAGTTCAAATTAGTGAATTTCACTCCACAATAAAACACTTATTTTTCTTTTAATTATAAACAATATCTATTAACGTAAGATGATACATTAAACGAAAAATATTTTAGCTATTTTAAATTCTGCGTTTATATGTAGGATTTTGCTCTATAAAGCAGAACACCGCTTTCATAGTCATGTAATGAATATGGAACCTACAGGGAAGTAACCCCTATCCATTTAAAAAAAAAAAAAACTAACAAAACAATAATTAAATGATAAAAAACAAATACAAAAGAAAAAAAATATACGAATTGCGAACTTGTGTGTTTGCCTATGGAAAGTCACTTAAAAATTTAGACAAAACCGGTACTATGGATGGTATTTTCGAAAAGATTTACGAAAGGAATTGTTATCAGTTAACAACATTTTATAATATAACTTAACTAATTTAGAAGTTACACGCTTAGGTTTTACATACATTAAGTTATTTGCGTCATCTATTTTCATCTGTATCTATGATGAACACTCAATGTTTTCCCTCTAGAGGAAATACCGTTACAGCTTATCTCAGCTTCATTAATTACTGCTTTTGTTACGTAGAATTAATTTGTTGTTGAAATTTTGCAGACATGCTACTAATTAAGAGAGAAATTGCGCAGTGATACGCTAATGTCTACTTCTTATGGGATTACGTACCTAGTGATAGGATGTTAATGGTAACCCATTAACGTCCTATCACTACGTACGTGATTTTGTGTTTTAGCATTTATATATACACTCAATGTTTTTCATGATACTTATTATCATAATCCTCCCAGAAGAAGGTATTGGCCAGCCTATCAAAAGTCCAGAAAAACGATCAAAGGATAGTCATACTTTTTTTTTAATGGATGATAATGGGATGGTTACCCCATCCACGCTATCGGTATACACCGGTGGGATACCAGTGAAGGACAGTAGGTGAGGGTAAAGCAGATCAGTTAGCCCATCGTGACGAATTCAACAAGAATTGTTAACGATGGTTTCCAGGGGGAACCACGTGGAGATCGACCTAATAAGGCATATTGCTAACAATGGACACCCAGGATAGTCATACTCGTAGTATGTCGGAGGAAAGAGCAAACTAATAATAGAGTTTGGTGACTTCATTGTTAGTAAATAAAAGATCGACCTTCACGCGGTTCCCCCTGGATACTATCTTGATTAATTCCTGGTGAATTCGTCATGATGGGCTATCTGACCTTTATTCTCATATATACTGGCGGGATACCACTTACTGGTATCTCGCCAACATTTACTGATAGCGCAAATAGGGCTACCAAAGCTTGACTAGTTTCGCGATCGTTCGGTACCCTTAGTAATGAGCGGCTGTAACGCGACCGCGACACTGACTATGCGCTTCCAGCTCGCGCTAAATTAGCCGAATATGGTACTTATGAAACTTTAAATAATAAAATAAACAGATATACTGAGCTTGCATACTTATGTTCGGTGCCTATACAAAACAAATGTCTACGCTGGGATCAAACCTGCTACCGAATGATGAGGCAGTGTGTTTATCGCTATACTGTCAAGGTTATATAGAAGAAAAAAAATAGATACTGAGAAAAAAATGTGAGGAATCGTACTTATTTGTTCAATCTATTTCGTGTGCGTATTGCTGAAGGGATCCTCTGTATAAATAATTCGGAAGCCATGTGTTGTAGTTAGTATCAATTAGTTCCTTCTAAATTGAACACGTTTGTTTGTACCTACTGGACAAGCTGTAGACTTAATATAATCTAGATGTAATGTATTGGTAAAAACGTTGAAACATTTTCATCAAAGAATTGTTGAATAACATCGTCTTTTCACTTCCTAATGTTACTTTTTTAACACAGTCATAGATTAAGTACTTACCTGCAATCAAAATGCACGTGTAATCGTAGTAGAATTTTAATTGTATATGTATAATTGTAACATTATTAAAATGATAGTTTCTGTTACGAATATAAAAGAACTAATCACAAGATTTATACATTTTAAAAGTGTAGTGTCTATTTAAAACAAAAGTTTGGCTGTTTTTAATAAATCACACTCTATCTAGATGTAATTAGTTAGGTTAGAGTACAAAAATAGACAAACGAAACTATTTTAATCTTTGTCTCTGTTTCTCTTTGCTTCCGTCTGTTATTTCTACCAAAGATTTCTACTTGATATTTTATTTAACATATATCTCTTGTTTATTTTTTCTACTTGATATGTTTAGTAAACAAAAAACAGCTCAATTCTCAAAGTCCAAGAAAATTGCGATGCGCGACTTTACTAATTATTCGACTAAGCAATTCATTTCGAGTATTCGAATGATTTTCAAATCATCCTCTATTAATTTTAGTGAGTGTAGTAGTTTTTAATGTACGAGTAGACACGAACATAGCCGAATCGACCCGATCGTTGGAATACATTTTTTTATTAATGATTAAGAGTGTTGCCAATTTAAATATAGTAAAAATTACCATTTTCTGATGGTAGTAATGAAAAGAAGTAAGTAAAGTTTTATTACTAATTGCCAAATTGCGTTAGTTATTATTAAAGTAAGCAGGAAAGTAAATAATTGGGGAATTATTATTACGTTTATTGATTGATTTATATGTTGTACGGTGGCGTTTTTTCTTTTCCTTTTTCTTCATTGTTATTTTTGCCAGCGACGTAGTGATAGTAGTGATAGATGGACGTGGACGTGGATGGACGTAGCAGATACAGGTAAAAGACTTTGTTGTAATTAGTTACTAATTAGTAAAATCATTCTAATATGGACATTAGTATAATATTAATTTATCAAATAACAAAATCAATCGAATTCGCGCATCGAAAATATTTCTGTGGATAACATTAAAGGTTGGTTAAAGGCTATGTAATTTATGCACCTTGAAATGACAAACAATTTGGCAGTTAATCTAAGGGAAAGTAGTAATTGTCAGGTATTGTTACCCTTAAACTATGATATGTTGTCATTGACATTACAGAATATTTTTATTGTGACCCGTCATTTGTTACCGTTCTTGAAGAATGATTTCTGTTTATATATTTTGTTGTGCAGACGATATTGTGTGCAAAAATAGTACTTAATTCTAAAGAATGTACTCTTTAAGCAACGACGAATTTACTATGCAAATGTTAACAAACCTAAATAATATAAAAATTAACGTTCTTAGGGTAAAAGATATATACTTTTACTTATTATAAGAAATAAGAGTAGATACTGAATCCCGCTGTAGCATAGATAAAACCATAATACGAGAACTCGTTTGCTTTTTTGTAGCTGTGACAGTAGAACTATTCTGAATGGAAGTTCATAATGGTTTTTACAATACAGATTTCACTTGTGATATAAAATTGAAATTATATATTAAATAAATAAATAAATTTTAATTTTATATATAGACAAAAAAAAAGAAATGGCGCCTCTGAATTGACCCCCAGTACCGAAATTTTACAGATGTTTATTTCACACACATAAAATATAAAACCACTTTTAATAGAATCAGTAGACAGTATTACGAAGTGATTATTTGCTCTGTGAGAAGAACAACTAATTTATATTTAACTATTTTAAGTTTTTTAACTTAGCAAGTTCTATGGTTTCGGCACAGACTGATAAACTGGTGAAGATTACGGAAAATTGTCTTATTAGTATATCTGTATTAATTAGTTGTTGTTTTGCTGTCTCGCTCACAAAAATGTTACTCTGAGAAATATTGATTCGTTCATAATTTACATAAAAAATATGTTTTTTTTTTTATAACACAAAGGGGCAAACGAGCATGCAGCTCATTTGATGGTAAGTGACTACCGCCGTTCATGATCACCTGCAACACCAGAGGCATTGCAGGTGTGCTGTTGGTCTTTTAAAAAGGAATATACTCTTTTCTTGAAGGTTATGATGTCGTATTGGTTGGGAAATACTGTTGCTGGAAGTTGATTCCAAAGAATGGTTGTCCATGAAAGATAGTGCTTTTAACTTTATTTTGTGGCAGGTTATCAATCCAAATAATTCTTCAGAGCACTCGTCATGTGTATATTTAGTCTATGGTCTCATTTACTATTTTATATTATTTATTTTTCATAAAAATAAAAGAAGAGAAAAGTAATATACATCAATGACATTACTATTTCATCTGAAACTTTTATTCTATCTATAGCAGGTATATATAGGTAGCAATTTAATATACTTTAGCTGGGGTTCAACAAGGGTAGTTTAACAAGTTCTATCAAAGATATTAAATGTACTGAATAGATAAAAAATATACAACCGTTTAGTATTTTTAAAATTCCATATTTTTTTATTAAAAAAAAAAGTTACCGCGCAACACTTCAAAATTATTAAGAAATGTTAAAAACTATTTCACTATCCGTATTTTTTTTTTAAATTTGGTTGAGAAGATTGAATAGCTAGCTACTAAAAAGGAAATTATTATTTAGACCGTATGGGCTTCGCTCCTTTTGCCTATACTTTAATAAAAAGAAAAAAAAATTGAAACCACAGAGATCATAGGTTAAGTATAGTGTTTATGGTCTTCTTTCTGCGGTAAAGATGGCCGTATATCTTGGTTGTATAGTAATGTGTATATTTTGGCAGTTAACACTTACGAAGTGTTGCTATTGATTGATGGTTATTTTATATTATTTCTATCACCACAATAAATACAAACATCTTTATTTGATATAAACCTATGATTGTTTCGATAACGATATGTTATTATGAATTAATTATACCGTTACTATTATTAAAAGACATGATAATTGATTGTCTGTTGAGAACTAATAGAAAAAGAAGTTATAGATATAAAGTTATATATATAATTATACATTTAATTAATTATATATATTAATTAAAATATACCGCGGTAACATATCTATGCATTGGGATTACAGAAATGCTTTGTCAATGCCAACGTTAAGAAGCTGTAAGATTACCAAATGTCTTTTGGAGACGAGTCGGTGATTAAAATGAGGGATAACGCTATTACTACCATGTATAATTATTTAAAAACAATCACACTGGCTTCATTGCCGTATGTCTAATGGCATAAGGTTAAAATTTAAATGTCTTTTACGTTAGGATCGGCATTAGAAAGTATGTCAATAGGTGATCAATAATTCATGAAAGGGACTAGGGATCGTGTTATTAATTGCTTTATTATACGAGCCCTGTCCACGCTGGCCTGTTTAACGCTTGTTCGTGAAATGTTTGACTGAAATGCTACTTTGACGGAGAATTAGATTTATATACTAGAAATTTGACATAAAATAAGATTCCCAACATTCACGTATATATATATATATATATATATATATTTAAAGTTTATTGCAAAGTGAAACTATGTACGAATGGCTAATTTAACACCGGACGGTGTTTTCTGTCAGTCAACCATTGGTCAAACCAAGAAATAAGTAGGCGTTGCATTATTGAATTGAAGAAATATTAATACTTAATATATTTATATATTATAAACATATAAATAGACTAATATAATAAAAAATAAGATTATGATGTAGTATTAGTAGTAGTAAGATTAAGTATAAAGGGAAAAATATATATATATATATATATATATATATATATATATATATATATATATATATAGTATCATAGGTCTCTATCTATCTACATAGAGAACACAAAGAAATACAACAATATTTTTTAGCACTGAAACTTCATTGCATTGCATTTGGCATCTTGAATTAAAGATATTTATGTAGTTTTTTTACGTCACTAAATGAAGTTAGGTATAACCAATCAGAACTACATGTTTACTAGGTTTAACATAATTAACTCTGACTATTGGTTAAATCGATAATTCACTTTGAACCATCGTGTTATTATCTAATAAGTAATTGTGTTGTAGATACCTATGCTTATTAATCAAAGCAAGAAATTGTAAACGTGACATTACATAAATTGCTTTATGTGTAAGTCGAGTGTTTGTAATTTGATCGGCTTGTTTACCATTCAGCTTATACACTCGCGGGAATAATTTATAAATCGCCTACTTTATTTTTCTGGATTTTTTCATACATTACGATGTTATACAATTAAACAAATTTAATATTTTCCTAAGTACAGTATTGAAAATTCATCATACAATACAATACCATATCAGCCATTATCTGTTCATTGCTGAACATAGGCCTCCCCAAAAAGGGCGGTCTTGCCAGTAGTTGCCACGCTTGGTAAGAAGCTTAGCAACTGTAGTTGGATTTTAGCGATGTTTTAAGGGACTGCCCATTCCTCAATCATTATGTTCCCTTAGTCGCCTCTTACGACACCAACGGGAAAGAAAGGGATAGGATAAAATAGGATAGGTTAAAGGTTACATTTTACATAAATAAATACATATATCGGCGAAATTAATGTTAATATTAACAATATTATTAAATAAGACTTAACAAAATTTACTGAAAATTCTATGGAGATGAAAAATGAACTAAGTGCTCTGCATAAGAAATACATAATAATTTTGAAATCAAAAACTTCATTAGCAATTTAAATAATTAACATAAATTTCTGACAATGAATGTGCCTATATTCTTGAAAATTTATTATTGGAAAAGAAAACATTACATATAGGCTTCTATTTAATATCCAATTCCATTATCCTCCAAATATTATTTAATGACCAATTTCTAAAAAAGGCATCTACCAACATTGTTTACTAAATACGACAAGTAAGGATAAAAAAGAAAAACACTTTAAAGGTAGCCGATGTTTTAGATTGGTATTAAAATAGGCCAGCTCCCGCATATTAATCATTCTCAAAAATTGGCAAAATTGCCTGAAAAACAAATTATCAACGACGAAAATTATGCTGCAAAAAGTACCCGAATAATTTAGGATAAGGTTGATTAATGAAGAAAATTTCGGGTTCACTGCAGGGAAAAAACAGCGGTTGGGGTTCCGTTGTTTGTTTATCGAATAATAACTTGTATCGATTCGTATCGATAAATATTGTACCCTAATTTATTGCCGTTTGCTTTTTAGAAATCCGCAGTAAAATGTATCAAGAGAATTTGCAAGGATATTCAGTGTTAGTGTTTGTACAAAGATGTAATAAAAATTTATATAGTAGTACATTGACATTTAGAATTATGAATGTAGAACTTAAAAAGTTCAAAATAATCAAATTTGTAGCACTAAATTATTTACAAACAATATTCATACGAAAATGTAAAACAGGAATACTCAAATTGAGAATCTCCTCATTTTGAAGTCGGTTGAAAATAAATGTGACAATCTTTGCGATGAATATGGTATGTCAAGGGGATCTACCATGAAATGTAAATTCGAATTTTCGGATTCAATTTAATGGTTTTGTTCATACCAAATTCGGCTCGTAAATGGAGTTTAACATTTGGTTCGTCATAAGTCCTACCACAAAAGTCCAAAGTCCAAATTAAAATACCCCTTGTATTTTAATATTTTAAATATTTTTAAACTGTATGCATTGTACTTTTAACATCAAATTTTTGTTTCGTTTTGTTCGACATTTCGGAAAACTTTCATGGTAGGCCCTATGATTTCTATGAGCAATGAATCACTGTATGAAGGCTCCTAACACTATGATATTAGTATAGATATAAATAAAAAGTACAAAAATAATAAAAAACTAGGTTTTATAAAAAAAACCTACTTCACTAGTGGCAAAACCAGTTATTTAAAAACTAAATTACTGAACAGATTTTAATAAAATTTCTATGGAACTAATCTGTAAATATATCCTTTCAGATAAAAAAAAAAAAGATTTTTCTAAATCAACTTACAACTGATGGAGTTACGAGGTAACAAATATAAAAATGTTCAATCGAACTTCTGAGAACCCCACCATCGAATAACTAATTTACTGTCATTTTAAATTGAGAATTCGGATTTGAAATAATAGGATCGATGCCGGGTATTGACGAAAGATATGATTGAGTTTTGATTAGATTTGAATTTTATTTCATGTTCCAATTTCTTAAATAATAGAGATATTATTTTGTTAATACCAAGTTATCAAGTACTTACTAAAGTTGAAGATTTGGACGAAGTTTGTTCGTAAACTTGACTTTAATTGTTAGTAAGCTGCGTTCACATTATTTAATCTACCATACACGAATCCACAATATGTTTATTGTAAATCGTATATCGTATAGAAAAAGTTAATAGGTGAATAGGTAGTTAATAGGTTATGAGAATGGACATTAAATGTTATAATCAGATACCGAAGGAAATTTTGGACCTACATTTTAATATTATACATATAGTAAAACAAGGGAAAAGTTATTTAGTTTATGATATGTATTATCATATATTATTAAATGAGATATTTATTCACGAACTCGAAATTCATTAATTTAAAAATTTATGTCAGAATTGGTCTGACATGATTATTAAGTTGTGTAATGAATTACTGTTCTTATTCCATGGATAAGTACATTGTGATGTAAAGGATAACAATTGTGTGGATTAGGATCTTCGCTCGGGAGTTTGTTCTCCGGAGAGGTATTTCGCTGTCTTTAGGCGTAATCTTTATTGTCAATGTTAGATAACATTACGTGAAGTCTAAGTAACGCAGAAAGATCAAGTTTCATTAAATGCGCGATGTAATTCAAGTAGTACTTCTATGTAAAGTATTTTCTCTAGAGTTTTTATGATTTTCTCCTCCTCTATAAACGACTTGACTTGAATGTAATGTTAGAGATATTACTTTTTATCTGTGACAGCACTAGTTTTTAAGGTTTGTATAAAAATAACTAAACCTATCTCCTAAACTAATATTTTAATTTGATAATTTCACAAAAATTACTATTTTGTCGACTAAATTTCTAATAACTTATATTTATTAGAAAATTAGTTCATATTATACAGATTTTGCTGTATTATCAAAATCATATATTAATTTTAGACATAGGTCTAGAGAAATGATGCTTCATAATCCACCGCAATGTATGGTTGAAATGTATAAATTGGTAGCTAGGAACAGTTGTATAAGAAAAATAAAGGTGAGATTTCTACATTTTTCCGGACAATTTTACTAATTTTTCTTTTCATAACAGCCTCCCTTGGAATCAAGAAATATTATGGAAAAGAAAGACGAGTAGGTCCGACCATTCTCGAGCTTTCGCTTAGCAACACTTTCAACGATTTATTTTTATATTATTATCATCCGTGCAAAATGATTTTTTGTAAATATTTTGCATTATCTTATTTATGTTTTATTTTTTTTTTTTTAATTAAAGAATTCGACGTGTCCTACGTGAAATTATATTAAACATCAATACACAGGAGCAAAAATTAGATACAGCTTTGACTAATAAGTACAAGTATTTTTAGTCACATAAATTTAATATAGGACATATACTTTTTCATTTACTTACATTTTTTCCACGTAGCCAATATATCTTTCCTCTTCGTGTGGTAAGTAATGTAAATAATGAAATAATAAATCACAATGCGACTGAAACAATCACTCGCTTTGATATCAATCAATGGAATGATTCTTGCTGTTTGCTACAGATTTATTCTGTAAGTACGTTGCACTAATTATACATATATTGCCAATCTGAACTAATATTATCATGATTATTATATCAGCCGTTAACTCTCCACTGGATGAACATAGGCCACATATATACAAAATAGGATATGATAGGATAGGATGTACAAAAGTCGATTGCTTGGGTACCTCTGTCCCATTCGTGTTTCAACCGTGAAGCAGTTGTGTTGGCATGACTGTGTTTCGGTTTGAAGGGTGGGATATGGCGTGAATTTACTGGGTACAGAGGAATAACACCTGAGTCCTCAGGAGTGGCAACGCATGGGGAGTATCATGGGCGAAACAGTATACTCTGTTATGTCCATGGTACTGCTCATGTCTATAGGCAACGGTTACCACTTTCCATCAGGTGGGCCGTCAGCTTGTTTGCCATTCTAAGTTGTATAAAAAAAAAAAAAAAAAAAGGCCTTCCCGTAGACTGTCACAAGGAACGGTCCTGAGCTACCAATTAATATATAATGTTAGTTAAGAGTTAAAAGTTAAGAGAAAAAATTTTATTGTTTGTTTGTAATAGATAAATTCAAAATTTATTAACCGATTTTAAAAAAATTACCTACATTGTTAATAAGTAACACAAACTATGTATTATTTTCGAAAATTTTATCTATCGGACCTATCGGACCATTGCTAGTAACATAAATATATCTAAAACACTGCATGATATTTCTTATGTTCGCCATTCTCTATGCGGAAATACTGCCGTATAAATTGTTGTATAAATCTATCGACATATCTTTCTTAAATCTTGCCAGGTTGGCTATGTTCTCTCAATTGTTAATCCCCCAAAATTTCTTAGAGTAATCTTACACACTAATTTCTAATATAGTTTTAACATTTGTGACCGTAAATAAGTGCAAACCTTATAAATTTGTACCTTACTTATAAAAAAAAAAACTGAAAATATATTTATTATCGAAGTACTAATGTGGCTCGTCTGGTAATGGCGTAATGGTATACGTATGGCAATGGCTAAATAAAATGGAATTAAACTTAATACATTAAGTCATTGATATACTATTGAAGATTCACATAAAAAATACTTTTATTCCAAATGTATGCGAGCAAAGCTGCGAAATACAACCAGTACTTTAGCAATCATATGAAACATTGAACGATTTATCAAACGTGCTTATATTAACGATTGTTGGATATGTAACAATATTCTGAAAACCTAACATGTTCTAGTAATGTTATTGGAGTTCTATATGATAATTGGACCCTAAATCATTTATTATATTTACAAACTAGTGTGTTTAAAAATACAGCCTAACTTTTACATTTAAAATTGAAAACAAATTGTAATCGATTAAATAGACATCAGCAGGTCTACCATGAAATGAAATTCCAAAATTTCGGACTCAATTTGGTGTTTTTCTTTATACCAAAATCGGACCAATAAATGGAGTTTAACATTTCGCTCGTCATACATCCTATCATAAAAGTCCAAAGAAACGATATTTTAACATTTTTAATATTTCCAAACGGCATGTGTTATGTAATTTTAACATCAAATTTGTGTTTCGTTTGGCTCCGAAATTTCGGAAAACATTTCATGGTAGGCCCTCAGATTACTGATGTCATTTAGGTCAAGAATTTTATTTATTAAAACTTAGTTTGTATAGATAGAATGTCTCCATACAAATACTTCGCTAAAACAAGTTAACTTTTTATCCATAATGAATCCTCTTTTTTATATAATATCTTTGTTAATATATTGGAGCTTTGTTTAAGATATTTTGGGTATTCTAATATTTATCCAATTGGTAATATCCTTCACTACAATAGGTCCATGGATCAATGCGGGGTTCCTTTCTAAATTGACAGTATTGTAAATAGGGACATAAATTAAATGAAAACCGCGTGCCTGCATAAATCTGGGATTTTGAATTCCAATACCCAAAGCAATTCTAAAGGTATTTCTACAACATAGGATGCCTGATTATTTCTATTGTGCGTTTACTCTTATTTGGTTTTATATTTTAGCAAGTCTTAATGTATAAGAATCTTGATAATTATCTTTGCTGAACACTCTGCTGATCTTTCCCATAAATTGCTATAACAAACAGCCTTGAACCACTTGCATCCACTGACTCTACTCAAGAATCTTCTTTTCCGTATTGGTAATCGGTTTTTTAGGCAACCCACTATCATACTACCTTTTGATTTGCTTCAAAGCTATATCAGTCAATTTGCGATTCGATCACATATTAAAACTTTGAGTACATTTATTAGTAAATATGTACATTATATATCCAATTTTATTAATAGAAAATAAAATGGATCTATCCTATTTTATTTTCTATTAATAAAATTAACAGGCAAATTTTTAAGCTGTCGAAATATTGACACTGTCACATTTGTCGACCTGTGACTGGTATCTCTATTTCCATAATAAAAAAACGCTATCGTAGTTCCTCGATAATTAACACATTCGCTTTATGCTTCTATTGTGCCTATTTTAAAATCATTTAATTGTAATATTATTAAATGGTTTTCGTGAATATTTGATTTGTAATATTCTGCTTAATTTTATTTAATTTTAATACAAATCATATCTTATCTCACTTTTATTAATATATCTAATAAAATTGTAATTAGACGATGTCAGTACAGTGAAGATATTAAAGAAAAAAGTAATATAATACTGTTTTTTTTTTCTTTTCTCCTCTATCCAAAGGTTGTCTGGAAGATATTGCTTTAGCGATAAAACCGCCTTTTATACTTAATAAGTTTAATATGTATATATAATTGTATTTATTTAGTGGTATAATAAAGAGTAAATAAATAAATATATAAAGGGCGTTAATAAGATTAATAAGGTCTGTCTATTAGAGATTCACAATCGTTTTTCTGAAAGTGTAACTTAAAATCTATTGCCATCTACCGGGCCTATTAATTATTAATTAATGTTTCATTTTTATTAAAATAACTTCACAAGATTTTTTAACAGTATTGAAATCTCTTTATCCTCCTAACCACTTGGAGGTGTAAAATATTATTTAATTCGACGAAACCTCGTAAGTTACTTTAAAAAGGTACTAAAATGTTGGGCAAAAATAAAAAAAAGGTGAACTGGCACAAACATTTTTTTCTAAGAGTTGCGTTTAAAAATTGTGTGGCCATGTAGAAAAAAAATATTTCCATAACAATTTTTGGTCGTTGATGTCCTATATATTCTCCGTCAGGGGTTGGAAGGTTAAGAATGTGATTTTGTAATAACCTCAAATTATCAGTGGATGAATTAAAATGTGACGTTATACACGGTTAATATCTACATACACACGCGAAAAAGAACTGTAGTAAGCTTACACTAAGCGTCCTTTTTTTTTGTTGGATGAAAATGATATGGTAACCCCGCCTGCGCTAACGGGATACGCTGGCGGAGCACCAGTGAAGGGTGATAGATGAGAATGAAAACAGGCCAGTTAGCCCATCATGATGAATTCATCAGGAATTAACCATGATAGTTTCCAGGGGGAACCGCGTGGAGGTTGACCTGGTTAGGTATATTGCTAGCAATAGGATTTTAGTCTCCATTACTAACAATCCCTTTCCCCCCATACTAAGCGTACTGGACAAAGGCTTTACGTGATTTCCAAAGTACGAAGAAAAATATAATAAACTGTATTAAATCCAAACATGAAAAATTCAAGGGTCAGACTAAGACTCGCTCTTGAAGTTCTACGAACTTTGAAACTATTGTAACTATCTTCATGTAAAATCTATATTTAATAAAATATAACTCCGTGACACACCCATTCGTCATGAATTCACGATTACAGTAACGTCAAATGTCACAAACCAAGTTAATCATTAGAGCAAAACTCACACCCGAGTTAAACAATTTTTTTATCTACAAAACGTGGTCGTGACAGCCCTTCTGTTTCAGCGTAGCGTAGATAATTATTTCGGAGAGGGCCTTCAGACGTCTTACTTTTCTAATTTGCTATGACAAGAGGTCCGTTCATTTTCAGTGCAATGTACTTAACACTTAATTTATAAGAATTAGAAAATGAAATATACTTGTAATTTGTTTCAATTTATGAAGAAACTCGATGTGTAAAGAGAACACTAATTATGGATAAAGATAACGTCTGGCTTCACACTTCTATGAACCTCTTTTTTCACAGTTTATTTTTATTAAAAGCTTAAGATCGTTCAAATGGATTTTTTGATTTAATAATTAACCAGTTGTTTTTAATATTATATTATGAATAACAATAAAGAATATATTCTGTGTATATAATATATATATATAAAATAAAACTA
This sequence comes from Galleria mellonella, assembly GCF_026898425.1. NCBI lineage: Eukaryota > Metazoa > Arthropoda > Insecta > Lepidoptera > Pyralidae > Galleria > Galleria mellonella. The sequence continues at coordinate 2,177,519 of NW_026442023.1, forward strand.
TTTGATAAGACTTATACGAAAATATATTAGAGGTAGGTTCATACTAACAATTTTGTCAATAAAAGTGAAGTGAAGTATCAAATAAGTGTCAGCTGTGATATATTATGATATTTATATTCTGCGAATGCCTTTTTAAAATATACTTGTATACCCATTCAGTACACGAAAATTATAAATAAATGATAAGTCAAGTAATTTTAAAATTTAAAAAAAAGAACGCAGTTACTGTAACTTCACAATTCCAGCTCAATAGAGTGAAACGGTACTTCACTCTGAGGCAAAAAAAATAATGAACGATAAGCAAATCCGGTCTATCATGAAGTATTATTCTTATCTGTAGGGAGGAGCACCAACGACGAGCTATGAGAGTTATTATAATACTAAGATCCCAGGCAATATCAAGCCTTTGAATCTAAGGCTAGACTTTGCCTTCCTTCGTATGTCAACTTATCCTCACACGCTTGAATCTAAATGGTTGCGTACAGTACGGTTTCAGAGAAGTTTTCTCCCATGAACGCTCAAGCTCTAAAGTGAGCTCCCTGCTGTGATTTTCGTTAGTGACTATAGTATAAAATTCTTCAAAAGGGTGTATTAAGATTTCTTAGGAACAGCAAAGCACACGTGACGCCCCTTGTATTGAAGGCGTCCATAGGCTACAGTGACCGTTTACCATTGGACAGGTAGTATGGTTGTTTTCCACCTTCTTGGCTTAAAAAATATAAATTAGTAATAAAAGTTTTAGTACCCTACTACAACTTTTTGTTTGAGGCGTTCTCTAGTGGAAGTTTTAAGCACACAATATTCTCTGATTAACAATTTATTATATTATTAAATAATTATTCAGAAACACTGAACTAATTAATAATATTTTTTTTAATATAACAGATAATAAAGACATTGACAAACTTTGATATGAACGCTCTTAAGAAAAAGTTTTTATCTTGAATTTTACGAACGTATAACTATCACAGTCTCCGACGGTTGAAATAAATAAAGAAATTTCTTAGAACTTGTTATTTTTTACGTTACACTTAGCTCTAATATACACATTCATTTATATAATTTGAAACTTAAATTTATATATATTTCAAAATGAATAATCCGAACAGCCATGTTTAATTAATATTTTTTAATCATTTAGTATGGAATAATTGTCTTTTGGACTGTAATGTAACAATATTCTTATATTTTATCAATAAATTAATAATTAATATTATTAATAGATGTAATTATTATTTTAAAAATGAATGAAGCGAAAGATTAAAAAAAATGTATTAAAATATAAAAGTTATATTCTAATATTTATTGTATGACTAACTATGTCTCATGACTTTATACGTATGAATGAAGATAAAAAATATCACATGCGTAACACAAATATTAATATACTCAAAGAGATGCAGAGAGATTGAAAGATAGGCATACACGGAAATATATTTGAATTGAGAATACTTATTTGAAATTTATTGAAAATTACAATACATATTACTTTTTTTTATTTTGTATTTTAATTAGATTTAACAAAAAAAAAAACATTTTATTTTGATCCAACTCCTAAATTGTAAATTTCAAATTAAGATTCACGACATAAGACAATCAGTATAATGTTATGTACCGGTTTCAAGTAGAAATTTGAAAACCGTTATAAAATGTTTTAAGTAAATAAAGACATTATAACCTTAATAACCACATTTCTCCAACTTTAAAATATTATTATGCAAACAGAGAGGCAGTTCTGAGTTATTAACTGATCCAAACTTCTTGTTCATTTTATGCTTTTAATGGCGAGATTCTCCGTTATGCTGATTTTATATCCTGCCAGTATTAAATTATATAAATATTTATTGAATGGAGTTTCTATTGTACCGGGACATTTTCACAACTGCGGCTCTTGAATTTTCAAATATTCTCGTAAATAATTCATTAATGTTCGACAACTGGTCACAGATTTTTTATTGTTATTATTACTTAATATTGATGTCCTTTAATATCAAGTCTCTACGTCTATTTAATCACTTATTCATTGCTATGTTTGAACCGTGACTTTGTCCGTATGACCGAGAAAAACTGTTTTTCGGGATATTTGTATAGCCATAAGGACTATAAAATTATCCATTCTTTACTAACTGTTACTTACAACTTCATACGCTTCCGTGGAGTGTGTTCACTGACCATGATAAAGAAATCCTATGTTCTTGTTCATTCATTCTCTATATAGTGTAATCCCATATACCAAATTTCGTAGTAATTGACTATTCCGTTAAGATCCTAAGAACTCACTTTCAGTTTTATCTAACTCACTTTTACATTTACAATTTTTGTAAAATATTGGATTATTTATTCATGCGGGTAGTATAATATCTTCTTAATATTTCGCGTGGCCGTTACTGACATCGATTCTCTTTTTAATCTTTTCTTTTTTATTTGTTAAATTTATTAATGTACACACAAAAATACGAGCAAATAGCCAACCTCCTCGACATTATTGTTTCCTACTTAATATCTTAGGCAGTTGTGATCCGATTGCGGTAATTCTTTTTAATATTCATAAATTATAATCCGCGTCGATTCCAAATTTATTTATTTATAGTTAAAATCATATTGCTTTGCGCGTTGATGTGCTTCTAACCTTTTAAAAAGGAATATACTATTTTCTTGAAGGTTATGATGTCGTATCGTTTCGGAAATACTGCAACTGGAAGTTGATTCCAAAGCGTGGTTATACATAAAAAAAATGCTTTGAAAAGCGCACAGTGGAGGACCGCCACTCATTCTGATCAACTTTAGTTTGTGGTGGGTTGTTTGTGGTTGTAATCTCTGATTACACGTAAGTATCTATTACAAAAAAAAATTGGTCAATAAAAGTAACTGCTCCAAAACACCTTTCATAATGTCTCAGGAGAGAATCCTGTCGCGTTTGTATCCATAAAACACGACATTACATTTCAATGCTCCGATCCATGTGGGAGTGACAAAAGAGTTTCTCGTTTGGAAATTCTCAATTCCAATACCTACGTACGTATTCCCAAACTAATACGTATTTGGATTCTAGCTAAAACTAGGTAATATATAGACAAGCATATTTGTAATGGATGTACATATATATCAAGTCCAAGCTAGTGTCACTATTTATAATGCGGAACAATTTACAAAAAAAAATAGTATATTAATTTATTTTAACATTTATTGTATAAGTAGGTAGGTATTATATTTATATTATTTATAGTGTATGTATTTATGTAATATTTTATTATATATTTTAATATTTTATTTAACTGTATATTTGTTTATGTATTAATAGTTGTAGCACTTCAGCTGCCCGCTAACGAAATGCTTTCTTACTGTACTGGGTTGACTGGAAGAGATGTCTGTCAAAGATAAGTCCACTCTTGCTCACAGCATTTATAAATGCATTATTTTATATGTAACTTACAAATACAATAAAGAATATATATAACAATGTGCAATGAGTTTAATCCTTATTTCAAAATAATTGTATAAAATGATATGTAATATCTCGTCTCTAAATAGTATAAAACAAAGTTGCTGTTTGTCTATACGTTTCTTAGCTTATTCCTTGTAAACCATGCAATGGACTTTTAAATAGGTGTTATTGTTGTGAATTTAAACCGCCGTCTTCCTAATTTAAAATAAAAAAAATTACATACAAAGTTTCACCTAAATGAAATCATCTCCGATCTCATTCTCTTATGGATAGAATTTACAAAAATTGCCAAAAACGTTTCATTGTTGATCAAATACCTAAAAATAAATCATTTCATACTCCTAATTTAAAAAATAACACAATTTCTATACAAGTTTTCATCCCTCCATTTAACCCTTTAAGGAGTGAAACTTTCAATTCAATTACAACAGAACTTCCATGCAAAAACTCTTCCCCTATTTAACTCCTTTAGAGGTAATTTTTTTAAATGCCAATGAAAATATTAGTTATAACGTTTTGAATCAAGAGTTTCAATCTAAAATTTTACATATCTATCTAAACTGACGAAATTCCATACAAACTTTCAACCCCCATTTTACCTTCCTAGGGATTAAGATTTCATTCTAAATACTACGTGTATGACAAAAATAATGACTGGTCGAGCAGATTAATCGTCAAAATGTAACAAACAAACTCACTTTTTTATTTAAAACATTAATAAAAAATATAATTACCAAATGTTATGCAGAATAGGATTCTAAATTTAAATAAAGATTGATGTCTATTTATAGCATTATTACTAATGGCGGTCCATTTCAATACAAGTAGGGATGCTAGGTTACCAGCCTCCGAAACTGGGTCAAGGCATTCTGAATTAATCCTGTACATATTATACTAACGGTATTTTTGTTTGTGACCTATTTTTTCTGGGCCAAATAAGTCACAACTGTATATTTGTTGAGCTACACAGTTGTAGAATAATTTATACCTTTATAAAAGCTAAAGAAAAAAGAAGAAAAAAAACTTTGTTGCTTCAATTTGTGTCGGTTTAAAAAGGAATTCTGCCTCTTAATATCGCGATATTTAGATTTATTTTTATTAATATATTAACAACCTTAAAGGTGTAATCATTCTTTTTAATGGATGATAATGGAATGTTAACCCCGCCTGCGATAATGGTATACACTACCAATGAGAATGAAAAGGCAGGTCAGTAAGCCCATCGTAAAGAATACGCCTGGGTTTCAGCGCGATGATTTTCAACGGGGACCATGTGGAGATCGACTTGGCAAGGTATATTGCTAGCAATGGATCTGGTAGTTCGCATTACTAACAATCCATCCTCTCTCCCGACGTTGCGTTTTAATACATTACCTCATAGTCAAATGGTCACGGAACTCGCAGACTAGATTCCTGCATGATACAAACATTTATATATGTTTTTGTATTAATTTAAACAATTTTTGTGTATAATATAATGTCCAGTAACGGAGGACCATAAGGTCACTCGACGTATGCTCAGTACGCCCCTCTTTAATAACATTAATGAATAGAATTTATGTTTTCATTGTTTACTTATCTAGTGTCACCAAATAAACAATTTTTCTTTCCTCCTTTCAGTTGTCAACCTATAGTACAAGTCCAAAGAATATCTAAAACTGTTTCGGTTAAGAAAAATAACAATCAAATATTCATTACTAAAAGCGCTTTCATATGTACAGTGAATCCTGACCGACAATAATAAAGATCGCTCACGTGAATATTTTTACTCATACATTATTATACAAAGGCTTATCAAATGTTAGTTATTGTATGCTTTTCAAGTGTCATACATATCAAAGATAGAGTTATTTTTATGGATTGATAATATATTATTTGTCGACCTCGAAAATATGAAGGTTTCGTAGTGTATTTCTATTATTGAACACACAGGGTCCAATATAGTGAGGCTTACACCTGGTAACTTGACCGTACAAAAAGCCTGATAGGGATAAACCAAGCAAATATCCAAAACTTGAAAATTGAAGACACAGATTGGAAAAGGCAATATATGACATTTTTCCCCCAAAGTGACCAAACAGCTGGATCGGGTAATGCGGGCAAATCGGCAAAATTAAATGCAAATAAAAAATAACTAAACAGTTACAAACATGGCATACAAACATTAATGTTGACACGTTTCACTATCTAAGGTATGAAGATATGGTTCCTTGCGGTTCTAATACAATAAACAGACAGCATCTGTCTCTATATTAATCTCTCTAAATTATCATAATAAACATATTTTCTCAAATTATTTGCATAACATCTTTGAGTAAGTACACTTGTGTACGTTCACAATAGAATTATTGAACAATAAAACTTTGTACAAGTGGCGAGCTTAATGCCATATGGCATGCTCTACCAGCTAATCATTAGGTAAAAACAAGAAGCGTATGAAGGATGGGCAGTTACTGTTTAATATATAAACTACTGAGTGAATTTATATAAAATTTCTTATACCTAGGAAATACTGATATAAGCGCAAATAAACCCGCAGGATACAGCTAGTATGCTAATAATGTAATACTAGTACCACAGGGAGACTTCAGTCGTCTGCATACCTCTGTCTTATTCGTGTTTTTGCTACCAAAAACAATATTGACAAGACAGTGTTTATTGCAAATCAACAAAATTGCCTGTCTAGCAGGCAATATACTTAGAAATTACGGAGTATAAAGACATAAGACCTTTTGCCTTAGACTTCTTTTTATATAACTTGCAATGGCATACAAGCTGACGGCTCTCCTAATGGAAAATAGTAACTGTCACATATAGACAAGTATAGCCTCATAGACGTCATAGAATATACAGGGATGCCTATGGTACGTTTATGTGTTGCCATTCCTGAGAACTAAAACGTTATCGTCTCCATTTCCCGGTATATTAGGTTACATACTCGTATAGGTGGCAATTATCGCTTTCTACAGATTAATTAAATTTTGTTTATTATCTATGTTTTTCAATGCTTTTTTTAATTTCAATTTGACTTGGTAAATTTTTGATGTCGACTAATTTCGTTGCAAATAAATAATAATAATTGTTTCAAAATCAATTCTTTTAATTATAAATTAAACCACTGAACCAATTTTGATAAAATTTTAATGTAACCAATCTGTCTTGGGGGAAAGGGATTGTCCTATTAGGTCGACCTCCACGTGATTCCCCCCGGAAACCATCGTGAACATTTCTTGTTGAATTCGTCACGATGGGCTAACGGACCTGCTTCATCCTCACCTATCAACCTGCACTGGTGCCCCGCCGGTGTATACCTACCGACAGCGTAGGTTACCATTCCATTATCACCCATTAAAAAAACATATGTAAGTGTATCCTTTTAGATAAAAAAAAAAAAAAACTTTCCTAATCGATTTATAACTGATGGAGTTATGAGGCAATAAACATTAAAAAAATACAATCGAATCATGAACCTTGTTCTTTTTGAAGTCAATTGAAAAAACAAACATTTTTACACACTATTGAATTTATAAGAAGGATATACGAGTAGACAGAACTTTGGGTCAAAGTATAGCCTAAAGGCTAAACGGAATTTAATAAATCGGCTGTCGTTAGATTCGTTTTAGCCGCGGGAGGGCTTTATGCTGCATTATAAAAGAAATATGGCGTTCACGAACTGACAAAAACTTGTAGAACTTAGTAGTCAGCTTTATGCGGCTTTTTGGTCCATTTATACTGTAAACCATAAGAAAAGAAAGAAATATAAATGAAAATATTTATTCCGTCATCTTAGTTTCATTTATTTAAACTGGGCCAGTATTTTTCTGTAGATAAACTGATTTTCAATGCAGAAAGTATTAGGAAATCCTCCTTCACATAATTTTTTTTTATATAACTATGGTGCTAAACAAGCATACGGCCCGATTGATAGTAAACGGGGTTACTGTACGCTATGAACACCTGTAATACCGTGGTTGGCACACGCGCGGTACCATCCCTTAAGAAACTTTAATACGCCCTTTTTGAAGACCTCCATAGTGTAGTCGATATTAGGAATAAAAAATAGAATTAAAAAAAGCGTAGAATAAATTTCACTCTAAAATTATAAGTTTATAAGATTTTTTTTATTTTTTTAATAAACTCAACAAAAATACATACCTATAATAACTTGTTATTACCGGAATGTATCAATAATGGAATGTAAATCTTTCCAGAGTTATAAAAAATATTTGCGAAGACTTTATTCGCTCGAAAGACCTTGTGCAAAAGGTCGACGGGTTATAACGGAATGACTCTTCGTACAGAAATATTGACTTAGGAATGCCACTGTCCTTTCGCTTTTATTTTTTATTCAAATCTACTAAAAATAAAATTCTCTCTGTAAATCATGCAAAATTACCATTATATATAAAATAAGGTCTATTTTCTTTGAAAAATAGAATTGTCTTATTCTCAAAGAGAAAGACTTCAAATCGTCGGATAATAATTTATTATATATTAAAATTCTAATACCTATGACAGAACTCCTGGAGGATTTGAATACTATGCTCAATACCTCAATGGTGTTTTTCAACAGGTAGGTCTTAAGGTAAACATGGAGAAGTCTAAAATCTTGTCTAACGTCTATGTCACACCTATACCGGTTACGATTGAGAACACTACGCTTGAAGTCGTCGACAACCTGGAACAAGTTATCCGAATGGTTAAGTCCGACTTCGATGGAGAAGTCAACCAAACTCGACTGCGTAGCGTTCAGAAAACTACACTACATCTTTTCATCCAAAATACCTCAAAGTTTAAAGACGAAGGCCTTTAACCAGTGAGTATTACCAGTGATGACTTATGGAACCGAAACATGGTCCTACACGATTGCCCGTATTCAAAAGCTTCAAATTACTTAGCGAACTATGGAGAGGGGTATGCTCGGAGTTTCTTTACGCGATAGAATCTGAAACGAGAATATCCGCAAAAGAACCAAAATTTCCGACATAGCCCAAAAGATAAGCAAGCTGAAGTGGCAATGGGCTGGTCACATATCTCGTAGAACCGACAACCGATGGGGCAGAAAAATTTTTGAGTGGCAACCCCGTATGGGCAAACGCAGAGTAGTATGACCCCCCACTAGATGAAGTGACGACTTGAAATGCATTCCAGGGAGTCAGTGGATGCCGATGGTTCAGCACTGTTCCTTATGACATTTTATGGGGGAAACCTATGTCCAACAGTAGACGGATAATGGCTGAAATGATGAGTGATGAATAGGTTGCGATTTTCTTAACTTTTTTATGTAATCGATAAAGTTTACTACCGTCTAAGTTCTATTTTAATTAAGTGACGATTTAAATCATCATTTTTCTTTATGGATCAATGAGCTACTTATTGCGAAGTAAAATTTATATATAAATATTGAATATCTACAAAGAAGTCGTCGTTCATTTGTGCGTTCACAATTGAAATTGCTTTTTGGGGAGTACCTAATAAGTGCTTGTTATAAATAATGATAATAATTCAAGATTTTGTTCCACAAAAAGAAACACACACCAACTTCGATAAGGTATTTTGATTTAAAAACTAAAGCGATTTTGATATTTTTTCACGGCACCGATTTGGTAGCATATCCGGTCAGATAAAAAAATAAAAAATCAAATCACTTTAAACATAATAGAATTCTGATATAATGAACATAAAAAAAAAATAACCGAATTAAGAACGTTTTTCTTCTTTTAAAGTTGGTAGAAAATAGTGGGTAATGAAAATCTGTTTGAAATAAATTTATACATAAAAACTTAGTTCCAAAGACTAGTTTCCAGAGGCTCCGCGTGGAGGTCGACCTGATGGGCTGTATTATTAGCAATAGGGCTTGTAGCCTTTCATTACTAACAATCCTTGATTCCTTCCCACTTCCGTTTAGAGTACACGATATATCTAATTAAAACTGCTTACAGAGCTAGAGAGTAAAATAAAAAAAATGTATGTATAAGTATCAAAAGATGAGGTAAAAACTACAGAGCGTAAAAATTTTTTTTACAATTTGTATATTTAACTTGTTTAATTTATGAATAGATAAAAGTCAAAATTTAAGATAAATGAATGTAACTTTTGCCTTTTCCTGTTCAATTTTACCATTTCCTGATTAGAGACAGTCAGAGGTGGACGGATTTCTGTATTTTTCGAAGCATAAAGCAATGCGAATCGAATGTTCAATTTTCGGTGTCTGTATTGAACATTTATAACTCTTTTGTTTTATACACGCATCGAACGAACGCCTTGCCATCGAAAATCGCAATAACGCGCCCAGACATCTGTTGAGTTAATATAAACAAATTCTGGCGTTTTGACAATTCCTCTAATTGCTAAGTTCTACTGTTGTGAAATACATATATACTCGTACATTTTCGTAGATATAATACTTGATAGGATAATTAGAGACATTTGTCGATTTCGAACGAACGAATTCAAATACTGTCAATGTATTTTTGTTTAATATATATTATATACTAACTTTTGGCTCGCTACGGTGTACACGTGGATTTCGAAAATAGAGAAATCACAGAAATAGAGTATAAATTATAATTAATATAAAACATGCACTAGATTTTAAGTTGGACCTTCATGAATGCAGGTGTGAAAACCGCATCCAATTTGGTGTAGTAGTTTTTGCGTCAGAATATACAGACAGACAGACAAAATCTGTAAATATAATAATTTTGGCATCTATTGGTTCTTTAAGACTCCTCGTATTTTTTTATTGTCAAATATCATCCATGCACGAGTACAGAGATCGTTAGTTACAATCTTATTATAATAGTAAGATATGTTCGAAGGCTTCACTTCTTTTTGCGACGCAAAATATAGATTCAAGTTTATATTTTATCCAATGGAGAGAAAAATGTGTTATTGTAAGGAACAAGGAACCAGATTATACTCGTATTTTATTCCTATGGATACAGGACCTTGACGTTATCCTGTTTTACGTGCCAATGCTTATTAAATGAGTTTCCAATAAAATTGGTAGCTAACAAACATGAAACTCTCGAATATAACTCATATTAGACAAAATTTTGTAAACATTGAATATGTTTGCAAAATTTAGTCTTTTAGGAGAAAAAGTTTATTATTAATAACTTTTCAAATATACGTTCTATAGATATATAAAATATATTCGGAAAAGTTTACCTCCGTGCTGTCTAATATTACTTATTACATTTTAAGGTAGGAATCACATTTTTTTTCTAACAAAAAACCCTTTTGAATTTCTCTGAAATATGGTTGTCTATGTTGGAAGGCGTATGTTCAGCAGTGGACAGATAATGCCTGAGACGATGTTGATAATGAATCCTTGTGTAGGCCACCAACCTATTTCAAACCTACGTAGTGTCAGAAAAATAAATAGTGATGTACTTACTTAATAATCTTCTTGACTTTAGCATTTGGCTTACATTCCCATTTTATTATATATATATATATATATATATATATATATATATATATATATATATATATATATATATATATATATTATTCATTATATCATCTCCAACTAAATCTTTTTTTCACTCCTTCTTAATCTCTAGTGTTGTTCCTACGAGTACTATTTATCGATATGAACTAAAATTGAATTATAAGTAATGATATATTACCAAGATAAGTAGAACAAAGTGACGAATTCCGTTAGAATTAACCACGATGGTTTCCAGGGGGAACCACGGGGAAGCTGAGCTGTTTCTAGCAATAAACTGGTCAGCTAGTTTTGCTAACAATCCCTTTTCCTCCTCCCCCTATAGGCCTATGTTCAGCAGTGGAAAGTTAACAGCTGATATGATAATGATGATATTTACATATACTTCTTCTCTCTTTATGGTTGATTTGGCAGAAAGATTATTTTGTCAATGTTAGTAAATACAATCGTCCAAATTAAAGATATCATTTAATTTATATTGTGACTATCATTAACCAATTTATACAATTATTTTGTAATCGATAGTTTGCCCAAATATTAGCTAGTACATTAATTTTATGACGTTTTGGATTGAGGTGTTTATTTGCATAACAAAAAAGTGTTTATTGCAAAACAAAATCTACCCGTGGATCATAGACAGAGAATACCAGGCACTATTCTTAATCTATGTACGAATAATAGATACAATATTCCGAGTTCTAAATTCAAACATTTTAAATCTAATACGCTTAAAAAATTACTCGTTGTTCATTAGTGTTTATGTGTGTGTTTACGATTGAAGTTGCTTTCTTTTGCAAAACGTAGATATCTTATTTCATAATAGGTAGTAAACATTTATAATGCATTACGCTTCGCTCCTCCTGCCGCTCTCATCCGGCGGTTTTTCTTTATTGGCATATCTATTTTTTCCCGGGATTGAATTTCCGACAATTATAGCAACGGTATAGACTGAACGACTTTATTGGGAACATTTTATTTATTTTCAATTTAGACGTATTTTACAAATAATATGGAAGTAATTAATTGTATTGAAAACTAAAAAATCTTTAACAAATATGAAGTTTTTCTGATTTAACACCTATACTAATTAAAGGAGATTATTTGTGCATTTATGTTAGTGTATATTACACAATATATCTTATACTTATTATACGAAAATATAAAGTATGTTATTAACACCACGACCCTAATTTGTAGATGAATATTTAAATGACTATAGAAATACAGTAAACAATATAATCTTTTTAATACATTTATATTTAATACATACCTTGGTATGTATAAGCAAATTTTATATAGCGCTAATATTTGTTAAGTTAATCGAGCGAGATATGAGAATTTCGAAACAAAATAAAAAGCAGCCAACGGCGATATTGCTAACTTTCATATAAATTCTTGTGATTTTAAAACTGAGAGCATCGCGATTCTATTATAATGCAAAACTTTAAACTCTATCAAAACAAACTACTTTTACTTAGAAGTCCCAACTATAAACTCTATCGATGAATCCATCCTCTTTTCTATATTATTTCTAATAACATATGTAATAATAGTAAGTACGTTGGTTTTTTTAATGGGTGATAATGGTATGGTAACCCCGTTTGCGCTATCGGTATACACTGGCGGGGCACCAGTGAAGGATGACTGATGAGGATGAAAGTTTTTTTTTTTTTTTTTTTTTTTTTTTTTTTTTATACAACTTAGAATGGCAAACAAGCTGACGGCCCACCTGATGGAAAGTGGTAACCGTCGCCTATAGACATGAGCAGTACCATGGACATAACAGAGTATACTGTTTCGCCCATGATACCCCCCATGCGCTGCCATTCCTGAGGACTCAGGTGTTATTCCTCTGTACCCAGTAAATTCACGCCATATCCCACTCTTCAAACCGAAACACAGCCATGCAAACACAACTGCTTCACGGTTGAAACACGAATGGGACAGAGGTACCCAAGCAATCGACTTTTGTACAAAGTCTCCCTCTGGTACAAAGTAGGCCAGTTAGCTCATCATGACGAATTCACAAAGAATTAACCATGATAGTTTCCGGGGAGAACCGCTAGAAGGTCGACCTGGCTGGGTATATTGCTAGCAATGTGATTCTTAGTCTCCATCACTAACAATCCCTTTCCCCCCGATACGTTGGTTTCTATTATTGTTAACAATACTATACTAATATATATATATATATATGGAAATCAACGTACTTAGTTCCTAGTTGATTTACCATGATGCGTCAACTGATCCTTGCCTATAATTTCTTCCTGGCACTGTACTACAGGTTCCAATTATCATCTTATTAAAAACAAATATTTGTGATCGTAACTCAGAACAGCATTTACAGACATCTTTGTATTCAAATTGTATAATTATCAAGAAATTTCATTTAGCAACAGAAAATGTTTACAAAGGTTAAATGGCGCTAAATTTGAAAATCACTAGAAATCATTATTTGCTCAATTATAAGCGTATACTGTTACAGTAAATGTTCAACATTCAATAATGTTTATTCCGATTCAGCTACAGAAACGGCACGAGTTTGTAAATAGATACCCGAGCTAACTGTGCCGTGATGTTTTGAGAAACATTCGTGTAAATCGGTACCAACTATGATGCTTAATAGCTCTTAAGAAGTGACGTCAAACTACATCTTGGTACACTAATAAAGGGTCAAGAAATTAGAAATGTTTTTTGTTTTTCTATTATCAACCTTATTAAAAAAAGAAGGTTTTCATTTCATTTATTTATTTTGTGATACACAGGTAGATAACAATGGATGGTAAAAGAGATATATAAATTTACAAACACATATATGTAAAAAAAAGAGATATAATAGTGTCAGTTAAAGATAAATAAGGCATAGATTAAGAAAATTTATTACATACGAGTACATATCAATTCAGTTGTATTTTTTTATATATATTTTTTTTTTACAACACAGGGGGCAAACGAGCATGCGGCTCACCTGATGGTAAGTGACTACCGCCGCCCATGGTCACCCACAACACCTACGGCATTGCAGGTGTGCTGCCGGCCTTTTAAAAAGGAATATTTGTTACCTCATACGAGTAACTCAGTCAATTATAAACCGATTCAGATTTTTTTTTTATTTGAAAGGTTATACTTCAGATTGGTCTCATAGATTTTTTATCAAAATCGATTTACAAGTTTATAAACCAAATTAACTGGTTAGCTACAGTTGAAGTTGTATTTTTTTTTTTTTTTTTGTAAAACACAATCTTAAATTTTATATAAACAAGTGAAGTAAAGCTATCAGACCAATTTTGATAAAATGTCACACACATAAAAAACACATGTCCTAAAACGTTCTTGAAAGAAATGGCAGTCGAAGACTAATGACTCATATAGAAGGTTGTAGAACTTCTGATAATGAGAATAGTGATCAGTATTCGAGTGTTAGCAATCGCACACATACTAATAGTAATGAAATTAAACAAAATATCATCACTTAAGCTATTATCTACTTAACATAGGTCTACCGCATAGGCATAAGAAATGTTCCTAATCAACCTGCATCCACTGACTCACTACATTTGAGGTCGTCACTAAATTTAGTGGGAGGTGTATTTGCCCTTACAAGGTCACCACTTAAGAACCTTTCTCCCCATCGATTGTCGGTTCTTCGAGCTATGTGACCAGTATATTGCTACTTCAGTTTGCTTGTCCTTAGAGCTATGTCGGTGACTTTGGTTCTTTTATGTATATTCTCACTTCGGATTTAGTCGCGTAAAGTAACTCCGAGCATAGCCTTTTCCATAGCTCGCTGGGTAATTTGAAACCTTATTTATTTATTTATATACTTTTCTACATTCACTTTTATTATAGATATTAGGTTATAATAAAAATATACACATTAGCCCTTATCCTTCAAAGAGATTTCTTCCAGTCAACCTTGAGAACCCAAAAGGAGAAATATCTACAGGGTTTGTATATACAGCATACATATTGTATCCTCACAACGTTGCAGAAAAATATTCGTGGCCTTATATCGATGATAATATTATTCAAACTCGTTCCTAAACCGTTAAAACCTTATCATAACAAATTGAGCTATAAACAACGGTACGGGTGTAGAGCGTCAACTTCCGTGTTATATCTACGACGAGTGACTTGTGACTTCAATTTGGGGGATGCCAAGAACACGTTCCAGCGATTTGTTAGCGACCGCAAAAACTAACACTGCCATCGTGTTTGACATAGACTAACTTGGTTCGAATAAAACTAAATAGGGCCAATTTATTTTTATTGTATCTACAAAAAAGCATTGGAGACTTTTTACAGTAGACGTCTTGATTTGTATTTGTGTTACCAAGCAGCTATGCTTGCGAAATACAATTATGTGATTCGACTAAGAGTGGGATATGATAGCAAAATCACGGGTTAAAGTGAGGAACACTTAGTTTCTAAGAAATGGGAATAATAGCACATAAGAATACTATGAGATGTCTCTAGTTCATATCTGTAATTAGAAGTTACCAAGTTCCATCAAGTGTGCTGTTAGCTTAGCTTCCAAATCTTAAAGGATTTATTAATGACAAATATATAAATATTCTCTATTATTTCTCCCAAAAGAGTACCAAATTGAGTAAAAATACAAAAAAGAAATAAAAAGTTACACTGAGAAAACAGTAAGTGGCCTTAGCGTTAAAAGATTACAGTAAAATACTCAGAAAACAGAAAGCCTAATATGCTACTCTTTGGGGAGAAAGGATTGTTAATATTGGGGATTTGCGGCTTTGTTAGTAACAACATTTCTCCCTAAAAAATATTACGATTAAATTCTGGAAAATTCGTCACAATAAGCCAATTGATTTGACTTCACCTGTCATCGTACTGATCCCTGCCATTGTATACTAATAGCGGAGCCAGAATTACCATTTCATTTCACCCTATAAATATCTTACTCTCATAGCATGTCCGGCGGTGAGACTATAATGTGTTGTTATGATATAGTATGCTAAGTTATAGGCAAATATATTGGATAGATATAAATTATGCAACTCATATTACACTACCGATATGCACGTGCGTATGGAAGATTAATTTATGTGGACGAGACAGGAGATACAAGCCCGGAATATTGAATAGTGGCGTTTCATTAATATGTCAATGTTGTATGGGTGTGGGTTTATTGGACTAGGACCACAAAAGTTTTTTTATGTAACTTGAAATGATAAACAAACTGATGGCCCCCTTATAGAAAATAGTAAGAATCATTTATAAACATGAACAGTACTGCAGACAGCACAGAATTTACTCATGTTAGCTCTCATGTGTTATAAGATATTCCTGTGGATAAGATTTTATGCATGCCTGTAATTTTCCTGCCCTTTAAATTGAAATAAGTTCATTTTAAACGAACAGCACCGTAGTTCAGCCATAAAATAGGCCACTCTTTCCTTTTCTGTAGGTGTCGTAAGAGGCGAAGGGAGTATCAAGGTCGAGGGATGGGCAGCAGCATCTCTTTAAACATTACCAAAGTCTAACTGCAGTTGCCGATCTACCTGTCAAGTGTGGCAACTACTGGCAAAAGCCATGATAAGGGGAGGCCTGTGTTCATCAGTGGACAGTTAACGGCTGATATAATGATGAAACTAATAGCTACTTGACATTCGCCTATACTAACAATATACTCATATACTCATAATGGCGTAGTACCAGTGAAGGACGAAAAATGAAGATGAAAATAGAGGGCCTACCATGAAATGTTTTCGAAAATTTCGGCACCGAACAGAACACAAATTCGATGTTAAAATTACATGATATATACCTTTCAAAATATTAAAAATATCGTTCCTTTGGACTTTTATGGCAGGATTTAAGAAGAACGAAATGTTAAGCCCCATTTACTAGGCCGATTGCTGAATGAATAAAAACATGAAATTGAGTTCGAAAATTCGGAATAGGATTTCATTTCAAGATCAGTTGGCTCATCGTGGCGAATCCGCTGAAAATTAAAGACAATGGTTTCCAAGAGATCTCATGTAGAAATCGACCTGGTAGGGCATATTGCTAGCAACAGGAAATAATATTCCCTTTACTAATAATTTCTTTTCCCCTACCCCCCTATGTTTTTTTATACAACTTAGAATGGCAAACAAGCTAACGGCCCATCTGATGGAAAGTGGTAACCGTCGCCTATAAACATGAGCAGTACCGTGGACATAACAGAGTATACCGTTTCGCCCATGTTAACAGATTGATTGAATGGTAGCTGCATGTTTTTAGATCCTCATTGTACTATGCTTTAGAACAATCCGTTTTCAACCCATGTTCTTTTAGGAAAAATGTTTAGATCCACTAGTGGAGGATTATTTTAAAATAATGCTAATAATAAATCAATGATTTCAATTTCAATCTACATACACACATATATAATATAACCTGGAACTCTTCATGTCTATCGTGAATAAATATTTTCTGGGTCAGCACGCTCCATGTTAGATTTTATCATCTCTTATAATCCAGGGAGATAAGATCAGGTGCAAACCAATTTTGAAATAAAACAAATATATGAAGAGAAAACACTAAAGTCACAGTAAACAAATGGATTCTTTTAAATTGAATGGCTTGTTTTCAGATAATATAAATCCATCTAAATACGTTTACATACGCCGTGAAAATGACTTTTCTTTACACAATATAAAAGTAAACTCGATTTGAGCTGGAAAACGGCTTCGCAGTGTTATCGCTGAGCGTCGAAACGATTCAGGTTTCCTTCACATTTTGTTATTTCTTTGGTAGAGCTACTAGTACAAATACCTATAAGATAAATGTAAATTCAGGGTAATCACATTACTTATATATATATATATATATATATATATATATATATATATATATATATATATATATATATATATATATATATATATATATATATATATATATATATATATATATATACATATTCAATTCAATAATGCACCGCCTAATTTTACCCAATGGTTGACTGGTACAATAGAAAACACCGTCCAGTCTTAAGTCCGCCATATATACCTACATAGTTTCACTGTGTATTAAAGTTTAAATAAATATGGTAGGCGCATAGTTTTGTCTTCAATGTTTTATCCTTTATGGATAGAAGTTTGAAGTTGTTATGCATTAAGTTTCATCTATCTTATGTTTACTTTGATTTTTTTTTTATACAACTTAGAATGGCAAACAAGCCGACAGTCCACCTGATGGAAAGTGGTAAACGTCGCCTATAGACATGAGCAGTACCATGGACATAACAGAGTATACTGTCTCGCCCATGATACCCCCCATGCGTTGCCATTCCTGAGGACTCAGGTGTTATTCCTCTGTACCCAGTAAATTCACGCCATATCCCACCCTTACAAACCGAAACACAGCCATGCAAACACAGCTGCTTCACGATTGAAACACAAATGAGACAGAGGTACCCAAGCAATCGACTTTTGTACAAAGTCTCCCTCTGGGAAACACCTTGTCTTTTGCCTAAGCACAATAGGACACACGATAAAGCATGATTTTGGTCTTATCTATATTAGTAATAAGATATTTTATTGGATTGGGTATTATTTTGATGAAATTCATACCATTGGGATTATTTTGTTTAATTCTGCTACCATTAGTGTGCGTGCAACTGCCAACACTCGAAGATTAACTGCTATCAAACTAATTTTTTTTTATACCACTGAGGTGGCAAACAAGCATACGGCCCACATGATGGTAAGTGGATTACCAAAAGTTTTACAACCTTCCATATCAATATTCAACAGCAATTCAATCTAATGTTTTGAGACAAGTGTTTCAGTTCTAAATAAGGCATCTTCAGGCAAATTAATAGATCGCTACTCGGATCCTAGTGTTAACCGGTGGGCGCCCAAACTACGAATATTAACAGTTGGTAGTCAGTCGCATGTATACTAATTGATAGCGGAATTAAACAAAATAATACTAATCAACTGGTGAGTTATAAGATCATAACCTTCAAGAAAAGAGCATGTTCCTTTTTAAAAGGCAGCATACCTGCAATGCTTCTGGTGTTGTGGGTCATGGGCGGCGGTAGTCAATTACCATCAAATGAATCGCAAGCTCGTTTGCTCCTTCATTTTCATTTTCATTTAAGAGTTTCCTCTTGTCGGTGCAACTAATTCATGCATCTTCCTCCAGCCAGCATATCCCAGGCCATTGCTCCTTGTGTCGTAAAAAAAAGTTATAAGATCTTCATAATGAGAAACAATTTTAAAGTACAATATTAACATCCTTCAAATGAATGGTAGGTACTCGTATTTTGCCATGAATATTATATCGTCAGCAAAATTAAGGAACGTGATAAATACCTTATCTTATATCCATTCCACTTCAAGAGATTGACAAGACCTATTCAAATGGAGTAACAAAGGGAGATATTGTTATTTAATGTATTACAGATTTTATAAATTTGTTCATAATTTAACAAACTTTCCCTTGGGGATTTCATAAAATCTCTTCGTAGTAAATAATCACTTAATGTAAGTAACATTATCTGATGTTATGAATAGAATCTGAAATTAATATCATATTTCTCGACTCAGCTGTTTTGATCTATACGTTGAACTGTTGGTAATATATTTTATATTTATTATTTTTTATTATAACTAAATATATCATATATAAAAAATATATATAAAAATCCCGTGTTACGATGTTCGTTCACATTAATCTACAAAACCGTTTAGGAGATTATAATCATTTTTTTAAATGTGTATTGTTTTTTTTTTTAATTTGAGAGATAGAATGAAAGTATTCTAAATTAAAAAATAGATCGGATAGATGGTGTTAGGAGACAAAGAAAGTTTATTAAGTCAGCTAGTTCTACTATAGATTTATCTTATTGGCTAAAATTGACCATCAAATAAATGCGAAAGTACAGACACGTAGTCTACCGATCCTTCATTTGAATTAAGAAGCGATTAAGCTCTAATATTGCAAATTCTTGGTTCGAATGACCACCCAAAAGGGCAGTAACACACACGACTACCGAATATCAAATATATTATGTGCATAAATTTCGTTTTAAGGCTCGACTGTGTTAAATGACATAACAATAAAAAGCATTATGCACTTTACTCAATTAGTATAAGGATCAAAATTCTATATGTGCATATTTTACCTATATGTTAATCAATCATTACTTCACTTCACATCATTATGAAACTAAACACGTCGGCGGAACTCAAGATTTGTATGACTTCGCAAAGGAAATGGTAAGTACAGTTAGCCTTGCAAGATGATAACCACATCGAACTATTGATTTAACAGTTAGGTAGATAATAATATAACAAATAATTTGATAAATAAATATATAGAATTTTAGTATAACAAATATGTATATGCATTGTAATATTAATGATCGCATGCCGATTTATTTATCAACTCACCTAAAAGGAGGAAGGGTTTCAAATCGCATTTGCTTTTTTATATCAGATATCGTAATTTTTTCGATTCGAAACTGATTATGATGATACCTTTTAAATCGATTAGTCAATATATTTTTTTTTCAAAATTGATGTTAATTTTTATGGAATAACGTCCTTTAGAATTAATCATCTAACTTTTGAGAATATACATTATTATCATGTAGTTTTTATACTGTGAACAATACAACTCTCTTATGCTACTTATATGGCCTATTGCTACGTCATCTTTCCA
Organism: Galleria mellonella; assembly: GCF_026898425.1. Taxonomy (NCBI): domain Eukaryota; kingdom Metazoa; phylum Arthropoda; class Insecta; order Lepidoptera; family Pyralidae; genus Galleria; species Galleria mellonella. The sequence goes on from NW_026442023.1 coordinate 2,198,104, forward strand.
AAAAAAGTATTCATTGATTCGTATGAATTTCTAGATTTTTCTCTGTACCTGTGGGTATAAATGGGTTTAGCTAGGTGACCACTAGCCATATTACATAATGTCATTAAGTTCCAAACTGAGTAGAGCTTTTACTATATGTGTAGGTACTAGATAACTCATACATGTACTTAGAATTTTTTTTAATACATATTAAACATAAAACATACCCAGACCAATGCAGATGTATTCATAAATGCTTGTATTGTGCGGAGATCGAAAGGTAAAGCAGTATGTAAAACGACTGCACCACGAGGTCGTCGAGTACTCGTTTTAAGGGGATATTAATGGGTTTCTATCCAAATCTCTTCTATTTTCAACCAATTTCAAAAAGAATGTTATAATTTTTTAAACTATCTACTTCATAACTCCGTTAGAAACCGATTTCAATTCCGTAGTCCAGGTTTTAAATTCAAAATAACTAGTTTTGATACAATTGAAGTCAGTTTTTTTAATGGAAAACAGTCTTAAATTATTTGATAAGTGTTAATGACAATTTCGTAATTGTGTGCTCGGCCTGGTCGAGCAGGCGTTTCCTTTTTTATTATTGTCCTACCGTCCACTGTTGTATTTCTGGCACGGTGCCATCTTGTTTTCACTTGGATAGTTGTAACACCATTCAGAACATTATTGTTAACATTTATCTCTAATAAAAACGCACTTATCAACCAGAGTTTATTCTAAAATAAATTTCATTGTGTCCACGACGAGACATAAATTGGCGACCGTGACAGGACCGCATCAAAATATACGGTCTGGAATTATATATCTACCGAAATTCATCATTGGAAGAAGCAAGTCGACGATTATATCCACCTGGTCATCAACAAGAACAATATAGTTGTCGTGTACGTGCTATCCCTATTGTTAATCAGTAGCAGACCTCGTGATATTCAAGAAGCAAAAGTACAAAAAACTCATAGTAAGAGACTACTATATATCGCTGAGCAGTGACGCATCAAAAGCATCACCTCGCAACATATTTATTCAGATAAGTGTCCTAAATATTCCTAACTAATAATTTCTTATATTTATAAAACCTAAAGTACATAATATATATTAAATTTCAGTATTGTTCTGCTTGTGCAAAAATCTACCTACGATAAAAATATTAGAATAAAAATATACTCCCTCTTACTAGAATCTGAGTCGTATTGTATGTATATTGTTTTTCATTTATTTTGAACTATTATAAATTATCATAATTCAATCAATCGTTATATTGATGAGAAAAAGGGAAGGTTTTTTCAAGTTAATGTACATACGCATTATATTAATGTCAACTCCTACCCACCCTTAAACAGATTAGTTTTTCATTTATTTTACTTTTATTTATTTAAAATAACGAGTGTATATACTTGTATTATACACATTAAAAACATTATAGTTATGATAACGAAACGAACGTCATCACTTTACTCCAATTAAGACCCGTTGCCGACTATTTTCAGGTTGCTGCCTGTATCTATTGCTGTTCGACAGCTGATTATATTGCTATTGCTGTTATCATCACAGCCATCTGCCTGCACCTGGATATCGCCTGACGAGGAGCGTGAGCTTACCCATTTATTATATTTATAACTTTTTTTCTAACATTTAACAAATTCAATTTGCAATCAGTGAAGGCTTCTTGTAATTCATTTGTAAGTTTCCTATCTTCACGATAAGTCCTTTACGGAGTTATCAGAAGCATTAGGATAGTAATAAGGTTAATATATTACGTAGTTTGTTATTTTATTATTATTTTTTTACACACTGCTTTGGGTTTATTATATTACACATATATTAATAATAGAAAATTAACTAAAATAATAATCAATAGCATTTTCTGTTTTTATGTAAATTGCATGGAGTCTACCTACATGTAATTTATATAAATATATTTTTGTACAAACATATACATTGTAAAAACTTAATTTAACCCTTTGTCTCAGGTATATAATTGCGTAGAATATTAACTAAATTTATTTAACTAATTTTTAATAAACAAAATGACTGATCCACGAGCTTCATCTACAAGTGTGTACAAAAATACTGATTATAAAGATCTAAGTATTAAACGCAGTTCTATTAAAGGACAAATTACTAAATTTAAGAATTATTTAGATAAGATTACAAGACAGCCTAAACTGACGAATATTGAAATAACCGAGTTATCATTAAAAATCACTAAATTTAAAAGCCTCTCAGCTAGATATGATGAATTGCAAACTCAAATAGAATTGGTAAATAATGAACATTTAGAATCTGAAATTGATGAGCGTGAACGCATTGAGCATGAGTTCATATCATGTTTAGCTACAGCAAAAAATGTTGTCGACGAGCAAAATCAAATAAAAAGTGTAGAACATGATAAGACACGACGCGAATCTCTTTTTCAAGAAGCTCAATGCAGTCTCGATCATAATGAGTGTCGTGTTAAATTACCTCAAATCAATATTGAGAGGTACAACGGATCGGTTTTTCGTTGGCTTGAGTTCAGAGACACATATACTAGCTTAATTCATAATAATGAGCACATCCCACCAATACAAAAATTTCACTACTTAATTTCATATCTAGAAGGTGATGCTGCTCGTGTTATTTCTAATATTGAAGTGTCATCGTCTAACTATAACAGTGCATGGCAATTACTTTATGATCGTTATAACAACAAGCGTCTACTCATAAATCACCATTTAAAACCTTTATTTAATGTCCAACAAGCCACTCGCGAAACTGAAGATTCTTTGCGCTATTTAGTTGACCACATAACCAAAAATCTACGTGCTCTCTCTAGCTTAGGTCAACCAACAGACCATTGGGATACCATTATTATTTTTATTATTACATCTAAGCTTGATAATCGTACACTTCTGAAGTGGGAAGAGCAACGTAATATTATAGATGAATTACCAAATTTAGAACAATTCAAGAAATTTTTAATTGATCGAGCATTTGTTCTCGAATCTATGCGTCGCAATAGATCTGACACTAATAATTTATTATCAGGTAATTCATCAACTTATAAGCATAATAATAATAAACACGCAATCAATACAAAGTCATTTGCTACTACTAGTCAAAATAAAGTATGGCTATGTATTATTTGTAATCAGAATCACAAAATTTATGACTGTCCAATTTTTAAGTCTAAATCCATTAAAGATAAGTTAATTGAAGTTTCTAAATATAAATTATGTCCTAATTGTTTACGGCAAGGTCACCCTGTTAATGAATGTCGCATGGGTCCCTGTAAGCAATGCAAAAAACCTCACAATACTTTATTGCATTCAATTGACAATACAAAAGTCAATAATGCGCAAATACGTGAAGAAAATTCAATGGTTAATTTCTCTAAAGAAGTTAATCGACAAGTTCTTTTATCGACTGCTCTACTTGAAGTTTTGAATCCAATAACCAAAGAGGCAACCAAAGTGCGTGCCTTATTGGATTCAGGCAGTCAATCATCATTTATTACAAAAAAACTACATGAAAAATTATCACTAAATTCAACTCCTATTTCCATGAATGTTATTGGCATTGGCCATAATGCTACCAATAATATAACTGAAAGTTCTATGGTACAAATACAATCTCTAAATAATAAAAGTAAATTTAAATTAAATTGCTTCGTTCTTGATAGACTTACAGGAAGTTTACCACAATTTTGTGTAAATTTAAATTTACCCAAACAGATTATGTTAGCGGACCCAACATTTGACCAACCAGGTCCTATCGATATGTTGATAGGTGCTGACCTCTTTTGGGACATTATACTATCTGAGCAGACTTCCTTAGGTCCAAACAAACCAAAACTTCGTAATTCTGTATTTGGCTGGCTGATCGGCGGTCCCATAAATACATGTAAAAATAATGATATTCATTGTAATAATATAATTGTCAATGCACCTTTATCTAAAGAATCAAATGTTGACGCCCTTCTTACTAAATTCTGGGAACTAGAAGAGCTTCCTCAAAAACTATTTTAAATCCAATAGAATTAGCTTGCGAAAATCACTTTCGTACACATGCACATCGTCTTGAAACAGGTAGGTTTTCCGTAAGTTTGCCACTTCGAGACTCACCAAATTGCTTGGGTGATTCTTATACTCTTGCTAAAAAACGTTTCACTAATCTTGAGAAGCGTTTTCGAAGGAATCATTCTTTGAAAATGGAATATATTAAATTCATGACCGAGTATGAAAATTTGGGTCACCTTTCAGAATCTCCTATTAGATTGCCAAATCCATCATACTTTTTATGTCATCATGCGATTTTTAAAATAGAAAGTGAATGGACTAAAATAAGAGTTGTTTTTGATGGTTCCGCACCTTCGTCCTCTGGTTTCTCAGTTAACGATTTGCAGATGATTGGCCCAAATGTACAGGATTCTCTCTTCTCCATTTTAATTCGTGCCCGACAATATAAATATCTACTTACCGGTGATGTAGAAAAAATGTATCGACAGGTTGAAGTCAATCCGGATGACAGAAACCTGCAGTTAATATTATGGAGAGAAGACGAGTCTTTACCTATCAAAACAATGCAACTAAATACTGTCACTTACGGTACAGCAAGTGCCAGTTATTTAAGCACGAGATGCTTGTGGCAAGTTGGTGATGAGTGTACTGATGAATTAATAAAAACTATTATTCAAAAGGACTTTTATGTAGACGATCTAATTACGGGTTCAAATGACGAGATGGAATTACAATACATCCAAAATTCAGTGGCTACAGAATTGAATAAAGGATGTTTTAATTTACGTAAATACAAATCTAATTTACCCAATATTATTCAAAATTCTTCCAACATTGCTTCTCAGGGTAACCTGATTATTAGTGAATCCTCAAGTACTCTTGGTCTAGGGTGGAATCCTAATAGCGATACATTACATTTTCCTATAAATATACCAATTCCAAGCGAAACCATAACAAAAAGATTTATTATGTCTAATGCTTTTAAGATTTTCGATCCTTTGGGTCTGTTGAGTCCTTGTATAATGCAGCCAAAACTTATGCTTCAAAAGCTATGGCAGCTTAAAGTTGGTTGGGACGAACCCGTACCTGACAACATTGAGCAAGCCTGGCAGGATTTTGCCAATGGATTACCAGTTCTGTCCAATTTACAAATTCCTAGATTCGTTGCATGTGTTTCGCCAAAATTCATAGAAATTCACTCTTTCAGTGATGCGTCCCAAGTAGGTTACGGTGCATGTGTATACGTGAAAACTATAGATATCAACGGTGAAATTTTAGTTAAGTTACTTTGTTCAAAATCAAAAGTAGCTCCACTAAAACCTACTTCAATACCTCGCTTGGAGCTTTGTGCGGCACTTCTTGCTGCTCGACTATCCAAAGCAGTAATAGAGTCAATAAGGTATGTTCCTGACCGCATAATCCATTGGTGCGATTCCAGCATCGTATTGGGATGGTTAAAAGGAGATATATCTAAATTAAAAACATTTGTGGCTAATAGAATAGGTGAAATCCAAGAAAACACGCAGTCGTCTTCCTGGCGTTATGTTCCCACTGCAGAGAATCCTGCCGATTTAATTTCACGTGGTGTAAGTGCCGATCAGCTGTGTCATACAGACATGTGGTGGGAAGGGCCCAAATTTCTGCAAAAGAAAGAAGACGAATGGCCAGTTTTAAAACATGATAATTTTAATAATTTACCTGAGCTTAAAGTGGTTGCTACGTCCGTCATTGTAAACAAATCAATAATAGACATGGAACGGTTTTCAAATCTTAATAGACTGCAAAGATCGGTCGCTTATGTCAATCGCTTTATATACAATATAAAAAACCCCAATATCAAAATATCAGGCCCATTAACTGTTGAAGAGTTGAACAAATCTTTTAACTTTTTATGCACTATATCCCAACAAGAAAGTTTTCCCATTGAACTTAAAGCGTTATCAAATGAAAAATTTTTGAATACGAAATCAAAAATATTATCATTGTCACCGTTTCTTGATAACGATAACTTAATACGAGTGGGTGGGCGTATAGACGCTTCAACCTATCCATATAATAAAAGACATCCAGTTTTATTAGATTCGTCTCATTATTTATGCAAATTGATATTTAGAGCAGAGCACATTCGCAACATGCACGCTGGCCCACAACTGCTTCTAGCCACAGTCAGACAAACTGTTTGGCCCATTAAGGGTAGGTTATTAGCACGAGCAACTGTACGTAAATGTGTACGTTGCCGACGAGTTTTAGGAAAGACGTTATTGCCAAAAATGGGTGATCTACCCTCACAAAGAATTACGCCAGATTTTCCTTTTACATCTGTTGGTATTGACATGGCTGGACCCTTTATTACATTAAATCGAAAGGGACGAGGAGCTAAATTATCTAAGTCTTATTTATGTTTATTTGTATGTCTCCGGTACAAATGCGTTCATTTGGAGGCTGTAAGCGACCTCACTAAGGATGCTTTTATTATGACCTTACGTCGGTTTATATGTCGTCGCGGCAAGCCAGCGGAAATATTTTCCGATAACGGTCGTAATTTTGTTGGAGCCGCTAAAGAACTTAATGGTTTTCTAAAGACTAATAATGAAACATTATCTGAGTTTGCAGTTCAGGAAGGCATTAAATTTATTTTTACTCCTTCTTACGCTCCTCATTTTGGTGGTATTTGGGAAGCAGGAATCAAATCTTCCAAACACCTTATACGTCGTGTAATGGGCAATTCTCATTTAACCTTCGAGGAACTTTCGACTCTTTTTGCACAAGTGGAATCTATATTGAATAGTTGTCCATTGTGTCCCTTATCCTCTTCCCCAGACGACTTCCTATTCCTTTCCCCAGGGCACTTTCTGATTGGAAAACCGCTGAATGCTTTGCCATCCCCTTGTCTAGAAGACTATAAGGAAAGTTGCTTGCGTCGCCATGCACGTCTTGAGCAAATAAGACAGCATTTTTGGCGAAGATGGCAACAAGAATACATCTCTGAATTACAAGTACGGACCAAATGGAAACTTGATACAGCCAAAGTAAAGATTGGAGATTTGGTCTTGCTGCGTGAAGATACTCTTCCTCCGTTATGCTGGCGTACTGGTCGAGTAACAAAATTATATCCAGGACCTGATGGAATCTCTCGTGTCGCAGATGTAAATACAAAGACAGGATGTTACCGGCGACCTCTTGTTCGCCTCTGCCCTCTTCTTGCTGATGAAGACTATTAACGATGGAGACGGTTGAAGAGCGAGTCTTCAACGGGGGGAGTTTATGTTAATGACAATTTCGTAATTGTGTGCTCGGCCTGGTCGAGCAGGCGTTTCCTTTTTTATTATTGTCCTACCGTCCACTGTTGTATTTCTGGCACGGTGCCATCTTGTTTTCACTTGGATAGTTGTAACACCATTCAGAACATTATTGTTAACATTTATCTCTAATAAAAACGCACTTATCAACCAGAGTTTATTCTAAAATAAATTTCATTGTGTCCACGACGAGACAATAAGTATATTTTAAACACCTACACATTTATTCAGCGTACCGTAACCGAGAGACTCAGCGAGTGCATTTACACTAATTGGTTAACCCTTCAACCGCAATTATTATTCATAGCTGATAATAAGGCCATCCTTTTCACCAAATATGGACAATAGAGTTGAAACAATAAGGCTTCCAATTTATGATTGACTGTTTTTGACAATTACTGATTCTAGTACCGCCTACGATTAGTGCTGTATTAGCTTACTTAAATTAAGAGGTGAATCAACCCTGTCATTAACTATCTCTATTCCTTCTAAATTTAGAATTTAAACAAATTTCCATTTTCATTAAAGTCTGTTAACATAGGATCGCAGGGTAACCATAGAATACTTAATACTACCTACTTCGCTGTGACCCTAAGTTCAACACGTTATCAGAAACTGACCCCGTTTCTCGAAGGATCCATTTAATCTAATTTAATATGGAAAGTGGCCGGATAATCAACTGGTCTAATGAGGGGGGACCAGGATCCATTAGTTTTAACTAACATACCGATTCCAGTACCTCTTAAAGCCTGTATCTGCACGTTCGATAACTCTTGTCAAAAAAATTTTCGTTTTATATTTTTTTATGACAGTTCGACATAATTGTGATCACACAGCACCCAGTGTGTACAGAGATAGTCATCACCATCGCATCACTCGTCATCTTTCCACTGCTGAACACAGGCCTCCTCCATAGGCTGCCATAAGGAACGGCTCTAAGCACCTTTTTTTATACAACTTACAATGGCAAACAAGCACCTACATTTACTGACTTCCCGCAATACGTTTGAGTTGGAGTTCCTATGGCATTTGCCTGTACGGATCGCTACTTTTTTTTTGATGGGTGAAAATGGTATGGTAACCCCGCCTGCGCTAACGAGATACGCTGGCGGAGCACCAGTGAAGGGTGATAGATGAGAATGAAAACAGGCCAGTTAGCCCATCATGATGAATTCATCAGGAATTAACCATGATAGTTTCCAGGGGGAACCGCGAGGAAGTCGACCTGGTTGGGTATATTGCTAGCAATGGGATTCTCAGTCTCCATTACTAACAATCCTTTTCCCCCCACGGATCGCTATTTAAGAATCTTTCTTCCCCATCGATTGCCAATTTTTCAAGCTATATGATCAGTCCATTGCCACTTCAGCTTATACTTATAGGGACAGTATGTTTCATGAATGCGAATAAACAAAGATAGAAAGACTTCCCTGAACACAATGACTATTGAAGGAACCGAGTTTATATAAAAGGAGAGAAATGTGATTCCACAACGAAAAAGACAATTTTACAGTGTTGCAGAATAGTACCAGAGTACGAAAGTCAACATTTTGATGTGTAAAGTCCGTCTTATGTACTCGTAGATACAATAACATCATTGGCTCGTTCTTGTTGTCCGGTAACGGAAATGGATAGAGGAATATAGTTCTCCCACCAATTCCTTAGGAATAAGAAGTAAAAAACTGCCGAGCGAGACGGCATCTCTACGTAATTGCAGAGGTTTCGAAAAAATGCAATCAAATCGAACTCACAACGTGTGTCATAGTAAATCATTACATCTCAGAGGTTAAAATATTGTATATAAATAGATAAGGTTCATCCAATATAGCGCATAGGAAATTAAAACGAGTTTGCGTTAGGAAATAATAGTAATGTATTAGATAGATATTGTACAGGGAACGTAAGGTCACGAACAGTATTATATGGTGAAAGAACTTTATGATTTATTGCAATAAGGCTTACTTTTATAAAGATAAATACATACTTATTTATTATCAAATAACAAAACCTGCAGATACGTTAACGTAGTCCTGGATTTGTTTACATAGATTTATATTTATTTGTATACGTATCTATTCAAATTACCTCAAGTGACAGTTGAAATAATTTAGGAAATTAGATGTAAACAGTGTAGAAGTATCTGTACAAGAAGATAATCTACATGAGTTGATATTCATGTAGACTACTCTGTTATACCCACACGGGTATGGAAAATAGAGGTTATAAGAACCATATAAACCAATGTAAGGCTAATGTAACTAGACTATTCGTGGGCCCGTTAGCTTCATATTAGACTAGATCATCGCTTTCCATCAGGTAAGTTCGTAATCAATCGCAGGACCTTTCAATACTAAAAAATCTTTGATTGTAAAAGTATAAGTATTCAGGTAAATTTTAAAGAAAGTTAATTGTTTTATTAACGCATCACTCGCCATTGATAGGGAATTTATCCTTACACGCTTGAACCTAAATAGTCACGCACAGTGCGGTTTCAAAGGATTTTTTCCTGCGAGCGCTTAGGTTGTGGATTGAGCTCCCTGCCGAGGTTTTTCTTAGAGGCTACATTGTAGGGTTCTTCCGAATGAGTATGTTAAGATTTCTAAAGGGTTGGCGACGCGCACGTTATACCTCTAATGTTGCAGGACTACAGTGACCGTTTACCATCAGACGGGCTGTATACTTGTTTGCCACCTTCGTGATATAAAATAACTTTTAATAATAATAGCGTATTTTTCAAATGAAAAACCTAAAACAGAAAAACAATAATATAATGTATAATTAATGTTATCTTAAATATCACTGTTAATCTTTTAATTATACATTAAATAATAAATTTTTCAACTAGACGCATTTCACTCCATTGACAGCTGTTAAATTATTTTCATACCCACTTGTTACTCTAGTGCTGCATTGAATTTGAAACTGTTATTTACAGCTTATAGGTGGACATTTTGCTACTGTTCTCCCATATGAAACAGTTTTCCTTACCTCTACCTTCCATACGTGTCTCTGTGTAGACTACTTTGTGCTAAACAACGAATATAAATGAATAGTCAAAAGTCTGACTTTCTTTTTTGTGTCGTTATTTGTTCTGCAAATATAAGTGACAACTTCAATCAGAAATTTTATTAACATTATTAATGCAAAAGTTTGTAAGAATGAGTGGATGAGTGCATGTTACTTTTATGTTACTCCTTCACGCAAAAACTATTAAACAGATTTGAATGAAATTTTATACACGGGAAGATTATACCCTAACATAGCACATAGCATACTTTCTATACTGGTACTGGTTCAACCGGGCAGTGTCACGGGATATACTAAGTTATTATATAATATGCTAAAAAATTATCTCTCTCGATTACAAAAATAATTAACAAAATCAATTAAATTGGTAAGTGATTCATTATTCATTTTGTTTGTGTACATATTGTTAATCTTTATATTGAAGGGAACAATAATGATTTTCAATAATTCATTCAATTCAGAACTGCTGTAATGTGACACAATTGTGTAATGTTTAATTAAAAATACAAACGAATGGAAATTCTTCTTCTATTGAAAATCTCCCAAAAACTAGTTTTGAATTAGTTATAAAAAAAATTACATGATTCCATAAAGAAGACAAAGTAAGTGTAACACGAAATAACTTACGTTAGTAACGGTAGATTTGAGTAATTCTGTGAGAGCACAAACATAATTTCGTGTAACTTTGACAAATTAGATACAGTGTTAAATTGGGCAAAGTTCGCGAAAGTATCACACTAAATCACCAGACTCTGGTGATAAGCTGTGCCTTACACCGTACAACGCCAACAGTAGAAAGCTAGAACTTTGCTTAACTTTGTATAATGAAATAAGTGTCATGTATCGTAGCAGAATACGCACAAACTATAAACTAACCGCAGATAAAATATGTACTAGTACTTATATAGAAAAACATAGGATACCTTTTATGTTAAACGAGATATACTGACAGACATAATTAGTTTATAATAATATTAGAATATAAAATGTAAAAATGCAGCAGCTTGTACTCAAGCACGCTTAAAATTTTAAATTGATTTAAATATACTTTTTTAAATAGATAGAATGTTTCTATACGCTAATCTAGCTAACATACAATTAATCCTATTAATATTTGTCACACTTTCATGCAAAACCTACTGCAAAGATTTGAATGAAATTTACAACACGGGTAAGATATATCTTAATTTAGTATAATGTAGTAAGCCGCGGAATGTAGCTAGTATAATATATATATATGTACAATAAATAAATTTATCTTTATTAAATTATTTATTCTTGTATTTTTATTTTTAATGAAAACTGTAAAGCTCACCTAGCCGATTGAATAAATAAATTATTAATAAATAAATAAAGTATTAAGATGAAGTACAGGTAATATTTTGAACAAATAATGCGTAGATTTAAAAATAACTTTCCACGATGTTACGACGTGTAAACATCACACAACAATGTAATTCGATGAGCCATCTGTTTCCAGGTATTAATTAAAACAGTTATTTCAATAATACAATCTAGATATGACGAATGTGAAAGGGATTAATTTGTATTTTCAAGTTAAATAACAAGCTTAAACAGTGGATTCGTAATAACTTTTTTAATCTAGGTACCTACCGACGCTATAATTATTTTTAATGCAAATAAGTACTTAGAGATTGTGTATCTTGTGTAAGGTAGATTAATGCGTAGGTTTTATACTAAACTAACCATAGCTCGCCAGTTCGGTCATGTTAATTAGAATACAGTCTATCTCTGGGCAGAATATGATTCAAATCTATTTAACCATTTAAGCGTGATGGTGTAAGCCATATCCAAACATTCAGACATGTTTACAAACATTCACATGTTCAATGTAAAAGTATTTTATACCTGTTCTGTTCTATTATGAACCCATGTTTTCCCGCTGACTGGCAAAGGTTTCTTCCAATTCCTTTCAAATTTTACTACTTTACGCCACATCTAACTAGTTATTTTTATTTGCGTTTAAGTCACTACACTGTCGACATTTGGCGTGGCCTCGCGAATGCTGACCATCTCTATACACACACTGGGTGGAGATCTTTGCTTACTTATTGGGGCTCATGCACCTAATGTGAACTGCACAATTCCATTTAAGCCTAGGCGTCTTCTGACTTAATATGTATGTAGATACAAATACCTGAGGGCGTCGTGGCTTAGTACACCCCAAAAGTGAAAGAAAGGTTTTTAGTAAAGGGTCTAACAATTTCTAGTAGTATTACCCTTATTATTATTATTATATGGACGGCCTGAACGCGATTGCCCTGGTAACTATCGTGGTTAGTTTTTGTTGAATTCATTATGATGGATTCAACAAAAACTACTTAACTTACTTGCTTTCTCTTTCTTTCTCATCTATCAACTCTCACTGGTGCCCCGCCAGCGTATACCTGTAGCTTAGGCGGGGCTACTATTCCATTTTCATTAATTAAAAAAATTATTACTTCAAAAGTTATGAGTTTAAATATGGCTGACATCAAAAGTTTTGTGGAGTAATATGAATTTACAACTATTTCTCCTACGCTGAAAATATTGTCAACAAATCAAATTGATACAAGTGACAGCAGTAAACAATAAATAAGTATATACAATAATGACTAAAAACATTTACATAAAAATATTATCTATAATATTAACTTTTATAATATGAGTGAGATTAATATATAAGGGATTACTTACGTAGGTATTTTTTGAGAACTCTCCCGACTGGCATCGAGGCCCACCGGACCCTTATTCATGAGCGGCATGACACGAACGCGGGAAAATTCACTTCTAATCTTCTATCTACTATCTGAATGACTGACATTTATATACACAGTCCAAGTCAACCGTTTCAAACCTGAAATTATATGTAGACGTTCCTTATTCAGTATTTAGAGAAATTTATTCTTATTTCATTTACATTAAGTATACGATTATTATTTTCCAACAAAATGGCCGTCAACCTATCATTGAAAGTAATTTATTTGAATTTTTTTTTTATTATAACAACTCTGACGGCCCACCTGATGGAAAGTGGTAACCGTCGCCTATAGACATGAGCAGTAACATGAACATAACAGAGTATACTGTTTCGCCCATGATACCCCTCATGCGTTGCCATTCCTGAGGACTCAGGTGTTATTCCTCTGTACCTAGTAAATTCACGCCATATCCCACCCTTCAAACCGAAACACAGCCATGCAAACACAACAGCTTTACTTTTTGTAAGTGCTTTACTGCTTTATTACAACTTTTACTAAATTCGCGGGCATAACTACAAAAGTCATATAAACTTTAATTTCGTTATTACTTCAGCCGTTAACTGTCCACTGCCGAACATAGGCCTTTATATTGTAGTACAAATATAAATTCCATTAATTGATTTAGATTTTTTAATAATATAATTCAGAGAGTGTTTCCAAAATAATTTTAAAAAATGTTGATTGTTTCATTAATTTCTATTGAAATAGACTATACATAAACTATTTTACATAAAATAATGTAGGAAGCAAGAGATGTATATAAGAATGGACATCTTTGAAACTTGAAGCTCTGCCTACCCCGCAAGGAAGTTGGCGTGAAAATAGATAGATAGATATTTATTAAAATAATCGTGTTTAAATTCTTATATAATATATTGATATCATGGTACATTATACAGGTGTTAATGATTTCGGCTTTACCTTGTATAAATTGATATTCTATTCATAACTGGAACAATGGCCAGGAATAACTGGAATTTGGAGCCAATATTTAATACTTTTGAAACTTCATAAATCTGCCAATTCAAAATTGTCTTTTAATGTGACAGTTTATAAACTTATACTTTATATTCGATACTTATTTTGAAACGAAACTTTAAATGTAATTTTATTATATATCCTTTTGTCTTTGTTAGATTTTAATGAAACTTTAGACACTTGTCAGTGGAAATCCTATACAGAGGTAATTCACATTTTTTAGCCGACTTTAATAGAGAATATAAAGAAAATAAGAGAGGCATTCTCAACTCGTTTTGTTTTTAAATATTCATTACCTCATAACTCCGTCAGTTGTTAACCGATTTAGAAAATTATTTTATATCTGAAATGGTATACCTACTTACAAATTGGTACCGTAGAAATTTTATCAAATTCGAGTCAATTGTTTACTTTTTAAATAAAAATAGCTGTTTTGCCGGAATTGAAGCCTCTCTTGTTTATTTCCTCTATTTGTTTCTTTTTTTTTTTTCTTTTATTGGGTGATCAAGTCAAGAAAACTTCTAAAATTCGGTGAATCTATGGAAAAGGTATCTTCAAAACATTATTTAAGTATGTAATGAAACTAGTTGTTTACCGCGGCTATGTCCGTCATTAGTATATTTCATCGTGACGTGATGAAATATAACCTATGTACCAAATTTCATTCAAAATTATTAAGCCCTTTCAGCATGATTGAGTAATGAACATATATTCTTAAATCTTTTGCATTTATAAATACAAGTTTATTTATAGTAGAATAATATAACTAATTACCTTCCATCCATATATATCAGCCGTTAACTGTCCACTGCTGGACATAGATCCCCATAAGGAGGGTTTTCTCAGTAGTTGCCACACTCGGCATTCGAATTGGAAACCGCAGTTAGGCTTTAGTGATATTTTAAGAGGAATATTGCTTTCCATTTGTAAATCATTGAAATCCCTTAGTCGCCTTTTACGACATCCACAGAAAAGGATGGGATGGACAATTCTATGCCTGGACTACACGGCAGACTAGAAAACATAAAATGACAATAAAAGGTTGACCGTTAATGCAATCAAATTAAAATTAAATTAAACACATATCGCATCACGTTAATTTAAATGCATTGAAAATCGGTCCACTGGGTTTTTCATTTACCGCGCATATACATAATTATAAAGTATTGCCGAATGGATCTTCACTCACATAATTCAACAGCTAATTTTATATTTTGTTAACTAGAATATAATTAAAACCGCATTAATTGTATTAAGAATCCTTTTTAAAGTGGAGCGGTTCCGTAGGCCTCCATCCCTCAGAAGTTGATTGACCCCGGCAGGCGTTCTACAGAAGGAGGCTGAGACCATGTGCTCGTTTCAGTGTTCAGTTGACTGAAGAGCATCAGTCGGCACGGAGCCGCCGTTGAGGTAAAACGTGTGCTGCGTCGCGACCGTTCGCTCCGCGTAAAAAACATCGACTCACTTCGGAAAGTAATCTTTTTAAAAATTTAAAAAAAAAAATTACGCACCTATACTAATAATATTAATGATATTAACATTGTTAATGATAGTGTAGTGACTGATAAATTTATTGGACATTACGGAAGATTTATAAGGTAGATGAAAATAAGTAGGTACATACTGAGAGAATTGTATTGAAATACGAAGTATAAACTATGTGAGGAGATAATGAATGTTGAAGTTGTGTGTTCAAACAATCAGTCAGTGAAGTTGTAATTTATATACTGCTTTGACGTACAGTTTCCTCGGTGGCAACGGAAGCTGCTACAACACAAACCGAAGTCGACATTTGGAAATAGAACTTCTTCGCGGCTAAACGGTAACTGATTTATGTTTATTTACCATCACAGCGTGTTTGTTGTAACAATATCACTATGAACGTTAATGTACGCATACGTAGAATAGATTTCTAATGTTACACGCTCAGTTACATATTACATCTTTACTTAAATTTGTTTTAAGATCGAAGCATTCCACTGCAAATAATGTAATGAACTTATTATTTAATTACAATTTCGAAATGTCTGTTAATTTTAATATGAATATATTTTAATAACAAGAAGTAATATTTTTTTTGTTATTTTTCTATAATCGTATTTATCATCCTTATTTTATATACAATATACATTTATATAAACAAAATAAATAAGAAGTAAATAACATATAAATTAGCTTGTAAATTGTAGATTCTGTACTAATTAGAACAATAACAAAAAATATACAATCATAGAATATAAATTTTATTAATTGTAAATAATATTATTCAAATCACGGTAAATATACCCAATTGGATGAAAAATCAACAGCAAAAAAGTTCTCAAACTTGGTATAGAATTAGTGAAGAAATGTATGTTACATAAAAAAATACTGTCCAATTACGAACTACCTACTTTTCGAAGACGTAAATGTGTAAAATGATGCGCATAATAAATGTAACTTGGCAACGAGTTTCTCCCTACAATTGCCCAGTATGATAAATCAGCAATTTATATCAACAGTCCCATGGCCCATTTATGAAGATAGTTTAACAAAAACTATCAATTATTTTAGAGTATGCTAATAGGAATAACCATTTTGAGTGGCCATTATAGACGTAATTATCTTACGAGCAGTTTAACATCATCGTATTTGTATGTAGGTAAGTTACAAAAAGACTAGATTAAACTATCACCCCGTATCGACTTCGCACGTTCGTTTTTTGATTATGTTACTCGCTGATACTGTAGTTTTCTATAGATGAAAGAATTTTTTAAATATAAGAATATATTTTAAGTATTTTTTTTTAATGTATCCATTACTAGTGATCCGTTCCTACGCACGGGTAGATAGAATTTTCGAAAATAATATGTAGCCTATCTTACTGACTGATTTTTTAGCTTATAGCTATAGATAAAAGAATTTTTAAAATCAGCTGTGTAATTTTTGAGTTTATCCTTTATAAATTAACAAACATAGAAAAATCAATTTTTTCCTCTTTATAATATTAATATAGTATACATTTTATACTGTTGTCATGTTTCTTAATTAACAGTGTGCCATAGCATAACACAAATTAAGACAAATGTCACTCATCATACGTAATAGTTATTTATTAAAGATCATAATTATGCACTGCAATCAAAAACTAAGTTTAAATTTTAATGGCGATTTATTATAACACTTAATAATTAATTACAAATTTATTAAATAAATAAATTAATTTATTAATTAAATTTACTTAATTTATCTCATAATATATATTAATGAAAATCGTACATATACATATAGTATTTTATTAATAAACAAATAGGATTTTTGTGTCACGAAAACAAACGGCGACTTCGAACGTGACAAAATTAACATAGGACTAACACGGAAGTAATACCAAAAAGTAGATTGCAAAAGAATTATCAAAGACAGTTCACAATTAGTCATTCGCTTGTATTTGTCCGTTACGTGATAGTAACGTACACACACATACATAAATGCAGGCGAATTGAGAACGTGCTCTTTTTAGAATCATCTAATAACAAACTTTGTTGGAAGCTGGTGACGACATGAAGTAGAGATGATGAACCTGTAGTTCAGTCTACCAGACGTCACTTCCTACATAAATGTAAATAAATAAAGAGTATTAAAATTCATCCTGCTATTTAGGCTACCCGCTGCGCCAAATTTCCAAATATACTTACATACCTGATTATAAATACATTATACAGATACGAGCGAAAATCAGTAACTTCCTTTCTTTAACACCGACTTCAATGATAACAAAACCAGTTATTTTGCTTCAAAAATTAAACTATTGAAACGATTTCAAAAAAATGTCTATGGAACAAATCTTTCAAACGTAAAAAGAATTTTTCAAGTTAGTTTATAAATGACTAAGTTGTAAGGTAACAAATATAAAAAATAAAGCAGAATTAAAATTCTCCATATTTTAAAATCATTTGGAAAAAACAAATCACGTTCTAAGTAAATATATATGTATTATAAATTTAATTTACTGTCATTTTTATGTGCATAAAGTTCCACCAAATGCCAACAATCACGTATATAAATATACGATCATTTAATTTTTCTGTAATAAAATTAATTTTATTTACCACACTAATTGTCTCATTTTAATGAAGAAATAAATAAATCGTTTTTATTTCTGCAAACTTAAAATTCAATTATAAATTCATGAAAATATTTAGGCTACTCATTTGTCAAAACTCCAGACATACATACCTAATCATACATATTTTATACACATACAGTCGTAAAGCAATTGCTTCATTTCTTTACTAGTTATATATTTTTATATCACAAACAAATCACTGTTAATCGAAGTAAATTTATAGGTACGATTTGTCAATTAAATTTACTATCATTTAATTTGGCTGCAATCTAATTAATACAATTTACCGGATTAATTGCCTCATTTATCCTTTAATTAGTTATTTAGCGATAAATCTTAAGTAAGAAACACTTCTGTACGCCCCATTAATTTAACGACTGAATTTCCAGAAGTAGGTTGACGACAGTAAGAAGTGTGCTCCAATTGAAATTGGTATTTAGCTAAATGGCTTTAGGAAGTTTAAAAGCTCTTACTCCTATTCTGTTGTCTATTTACAATTACTTGCACATTAATATTGTAATTTTTATTTTAATTAGTCTTACTTATTTCTTTTATAATTTTACACTATTTTATTTCATTAATTCTTTTTTTATTATATTATATATATAAGTAATATTTTTTCTTATTATTCTTTAAAAATGTAAATAAAACACATATTAACTAAATGTGTTTAGAATTAAACGATAGTCTTTATTAAATATTATTAGTAGTTATTAATAACAATATTTAATTAAGTTTTATATTTATTAATTTTTAATTATTTTTAGGTTTATTTATTTACTAATGTATTTTATATTTTTTTCTATAACATTGTAATTTAAATACTATGTAAATTTGATATTTCTCCTGACCTATATTTATAATAAATTTATGCATCTGTAATGATTAATTTCACATCAGTTTTGACTATAGTTGAATGACTAATCATTAATTATATATTATGAAACTCAAATATTTAACCATTCATTACATAGACTAAGGTAATTGTTTACGATTATACGAGCCGTATGCTTATTTACTACCACGATCGTAAGCACAATTCCCGAAAAGCGCTGCACGAGCAGCGGATCCTACATGACGCGTCATCCCACCTACACGTGATGTCGAAACAGTGATTTTTCATGGAAACTGCTATTATTCGCGGCACTACTTTTGGTTCGCACTTTGACCAATTGACATTTTATAATTTGTAATTAGAATGAAAATATTAATTTTGTGATATTAAAATTATTGTATAGAATTTTGGGTTTTTTGCAACTTTTGGCTGTAGTCTTTTTATTTACCATCAACATACCAGCCATTAAATGCCCACTGCTGAACATGGGCCTCCCCCTATTAAGGGGTTTTGTCAGTAGTTGCCACGCTTGGCAGGTGTTGATGTTTAAAGAGAGACGCTTGTGTCCTTAATCATTAAATTCTCTTAGTCGCCTTTTACGAGACCCATGGGAAGAAAAGGGGTGAGCTATTTTATTCTAAGCCGAGACTTCACGGCAACCATAAGTACCATATATTTTATCTATCATATTAGTATAAAAAATCCTTATTTGTCTTCTTGCGTATTTCGCACCTATCTGTGATCATGTAATCACACCCTTAATTTTTATATAAACAGTATATTCTATTTCTTTCAAGTGCGAATTCATTCATCAATATGTGATCATAATGTTGACAGTTCTATTTTGGTCCCGGTTTGTCACACCTATGTACGTCGGAGAGTTGCCTTGATATTATGCAAATACAGGTATTGCTAATTTAAAAATCATCATTTTTTGACCTTGTCCTATATTTATTTGGATTATGGCGTAATATATTTTTCTCTTCCATTCGTTTATATTTGCAATCATCTCGATATTCTAACATTTCTAACCGGGAGAAAGGGATTGTTAATGGAGACTGAGAATCCTATTGCTAGCAATATACCCAGCCAGGTCGACCTCCTCGCGGTTCTCCCTGGAAACTATCATGGTTAATTCCTGATGAATTCATGATGGGCTGGCATAACTGGCCTGTTTTCATTCTCATCTATCACCCTTCACTGGTGCTCCGCCAGCGTATCTCGTTAGCGCAGGCCATAACATTTTCACCCATCAAAAAAAAAAACATTTCCAACTAAGGCACCTTTCAAACAATCCATACATTTCTCGTTGAATCTCTTTCTACATTTACATCTATTATTATTATTCATATTATCTTCTTCTTCATCATTATTTTTCTTATAATATTATAATTCATATGAGGTCTTAAATACTACATACTGTAAAGCAATAAATGTTTGAAGAGTTTGCATATTTGTTACCTCTTAACACTTTAACTAATCACTGTGTAATTTGGTTTACACGTAAGTACTACATGAGATGGAGAAGAACATTTATATCCCGACCAGTAAACATAAAACATCTATTCTATGCCATGTAGTTCCAGCATAGAATAGGTCACTCCTTTATTTCCCGTGGGTGTCGTAAGAGGCAACTAGGGGAGGACGAGGGACGGGCAGCAGCGTCCGTCCTAAAACATCTCTAAAGCTTAACTGCCGTTGCTAATCCGCTTGCCTAGTGTGGCAACTACTGGTAAAACTCCCAAGAGCAGGCTTAAGTTCAACAGTGGACAATTAAAAGCTAAAACGATGATGATGATATGGGATGAAGAAGCACATTTTTATCGTAAGTCGGACAAAGTTGCGGGGAAAATTACTTAATACTTTCCTTCCCATATTCCCTTTGGCCTTGAGCATAACATGACCATGCCACGAGCGATTACATTTCAACTTCCTTATTACGGGCTATATTATTTTCAACTAATATAATGAGTGATAATATATTTTATATATAATAAATTTTATATATAAGTTGTACAACTTACAATGGCAAACAAGCTGACAGCCCACCTGATAAAAAGTGGTAACCGTAAATAATAATAAATATATAATTATAATAAAAAAGCTACAATATATAATTATATTGTAGCTTTTTTATTATAGAAAAGATAAAAACTGTCTCTGTTAATATAAATTACGATCTATCGTTTTAGTTTATTCAAACCGTCCATCCATTTTAGTGCAATACAGAAACAAATATCTAAACGTAAATAAAAACGGAAAAAAATGAATAAAAATAAGCGAATACACAAATCGATTGGTGTCGATTACAAAAATAATTGTTAAAATCAGTTGAAAATTGCTGACACAATCATATATATATATATACACCGATAAATTAAAAACGCTCATTATTTTATTGAATAAGAATAGTCCAAGCTTACCTTGTAAACTTGCTACAACAATAGTAGCTAGTTATCATCTTTCATATTATATATATATATATATATATATATATATATATATATATATATGTATGTATATGTATGTATTATTTATTTTGTATAGTAAATATGATTAGTTGTTATTTTCTTTACCTACCTCAATAATATTAGTAGTATAATATCCACCTTTTATACCATAGTTTCCTTTCGTCAATTAAGTTATTTAAATAAATAACTAAAAATTTCTATTTAAATAAGTTTCGTTTGATCTAGAATTATCTAAAGACTGTTTAAATAGGAACAAATCACCCCAGTCGTAGACAAAACCACAAAGGGATTAATGAATAAACCGTAACAGCTTTTGAGTGAAATATATTGAAATTCCAGGCGATAGTTACTTATTATTTGTGGGTTATACAAAACTTTATCGTTACTACTATATTTCTATTAAACTTTTTTCTTTGAATTGTTTTCAAATCATAATTTCCAAAATTAAATGTTTTGATAAGTCGTAAAAACCCATTTATACGTGTATTCGAGCTAAATAATACCAATAGCACATATTAACACATAGTTATTTTCCAAAAATCAATATTACATTTGAAATACAATAAAACTTTGCATAATACAATAAATATTTTGTTTAGTTAACAAATATTATATGAATACCAAATTAATAGACATCGTTCGAACTAACTTCAAACATATTTGCACAACTTCTTACAGGAATTCAACTAAAGGTTTTGATGGTAAATTTATGGAACATTGCCAATACGTTTTATATTGGCAATAATTTATGATGAACGTTAGGCCTTTTTTACGAAATATATTTAAACGGCTGAATGGATATAAAAAAATTGACACGGATAGGTTATATTCTAAATTAAAACATAGGATACATTATACACTGATTCGAGTTGGTAAACTCGCAGGAAATAGCTAGTTTATAAAATTAACAGAATAAACCCAACCAGGGAAACTCTGGAAATTATTACATTCTCTGCGACCGACTACTTAGCCTTGGAACTTGAAATTAATATGGCGTTGAAATGACAAGCTAGCCATAGTATATGTTAGAATCAAGATCAAAAACTTCGTCTTAAATTTTAACCACAGGAAGGTTCCAACACTTGTTTAACTGCAATAGAAACAAAACTTTACTCTGTGGCTTTCTCTAATTACAGAGTACAAATTGTGTACGACCGTAGTGTAATAGTTTTCTTGAGTTAACACTATACCTAGTAGTTAATTAATTGTTCGCTCACTAACGGGTAGAACACTGACTTTACCTGTTTCAGAATTTCATAATTGGAAACTTCATACTTGTAATAGACTTACTGTCTTACCAATTATCGTTATAAGTTATCAGGAATTCAAGACATGTTTGAGATCTACCAATCTCTAGTTTTTTTCTATGACATTTATTACTGTATGCAACTTTAAAAGAAGGCGAATCTCAATTCACCTGATGTTTGACGATAGTGAATGGATTTTAATTATTCTTTTTGCAATTGATAATGTTTATTGGTCCTATATTAATTTTGTTATAAAAGAAGTTAATAACAAGTCAATATTTTAGATTATTGAGTTATGCCTTTATATATATATATATATATATATATATGTATATGGATAATAATGGAATGGTAATCCCGCCTGCGCTATTGGTATACGGAAATATTCATATCAATGGGGACTAAACCCCCATTGATAATAATCCTATCGCCCCCCCCCCCCCCAACTTATATGTTACCCGCAGTAGATATAAATAAAATCTCTAAAAATTATAAACAGAATAACAAGCAATATTAACTTTTATGTTTTTGATATGGGACAACGAGTGGGTAGCAGATAATTAAAGACTGTGTCTAACAAAAGACTAAAACAAAAGACATTTAAATTGTAACAAAACCAGTTATTTTTATCTAAAAACTAAACTACTAATAGGCTACGGTAACCACTTACCATCAGTTGGGCCGTATGCTTATTTGCCACCTCAGTGGTATAAAAAAACTAATCCGATTTTGATAAAATTTCTAATCTAATCTGTAAGTATATCTTTTCAGATAAAAATATAAAAAGTTTATAATGCTAAATATAGTATATAAATGGTTAATCTAAGGGATTTATTTGCAAGACGGTAAGTTTAGCGATAGAAGAAGAACAGAAGGCACATATAATTAAATATTAAATTTACAATTACATACTGGCACATTACGGCATAAAAAATAAAAATAAAAAAGAAACATGTATTCCACTTTTGAAACTTGACTGTAAAAACATCCATTATATCTCTTAGGGGAGTGCTGAGGAAAAAAGTTTGAAATTATGTATAGAGTTCGGGGAGATGTCTAAAGTCTAGGCCCTAGACGACGCGCCTATATGTTTTTTCTTTATGTTTTTAATTTCACAAAGTTGTTTAGTTTAACATTTGTTGTCCTTATCGTATTATTTAGCTCTTTTATGGATTTCATACTAATATACTTACCCCTACTTTGCGACTTAAATATGACTTCTTAAAAAACTTATCGTGCTCGGTACATTCATATACACATTTGTGTCTATACAGATGTTTATTGAACAGTAAGGAAAGCTGACAAATCATTTTTTTGCCTTTTAGTGTCGCACATTATGACTGGGAGATAATAACAACATAATCTAAATATAATTTGAACGTACAAAAAAGAATTGTATATATCAAACACAATACATATATATCATTGTATCAGCCATTATCTGTTTACTGCTGAAAATAAGCTCCTTCCATAGACTGTCATAAGAAGGGGTCTTAAGTCACCTACATCCATTGACTACCAAAGCATTAGAGGTCATCACTCCATCTAATGGGGAGTCGCCTTACACTGCGTTTACCCTTATAGAATGAAGAAACACACAAGAACCTTTATTCTCCATTGGTATATTAATACATAAATATATATAAGAGATCGGCTGGCCATGTTGCAAATAGTACTTTATACTAAAAAATTAAAAAAAAAAAAATTTATACCTGAGCTCTTTGGACAAACAAGCGACATAACCTCGCTGTATTGCAAATGTAATACATTGAGAGAGGAATGCGCCCGATCTCGAATGTAGAATTTAATTTAAATTACACAAACGTACGGAATCGTAAATA
Source organism: Galleria mellonella (assembly GCF_026898425.1). Taxonomy (NCBI): domain Eukaryota; kingdom Metazoa; phylum Arthropoda; class Insecta; order Lepidoptera; family Pyralidae; genus Galleria; species Galleria mellonella. Next base: position 2,222,667 of record NW_026442023.1, read on the forward strand.
TCTCTGATACGTTACAATACGTGTATAGTCTGTAATTTAGTAAGCAAATTTTTATTTTTAGTACCTACAGAGATATAAGGAGTAGGCATATAAGATTAAAAATTGGCATAAAACTATTATTATTTATCTATTTTAATGAAAAGATCAAATAATCATTTAAATTATAAAACCAATTCCAAGATTTAATTATAATTTCAAATAATAAAATTGGAACAAACTCCTAAAATGGTTTGAATCGGGGCTACCATATGCAATTCATTATTTTTCCCAATTTCGAAATTTAGGTTTTCCTTAGAAACTATAAAATGGAGTTCTTCAAAAAGATTGTGTTAAGGTTTTTTAGGGTCATCCACGCGTACGTGACACCCTTACTGTAGCAGGCATTCATAGGCTACAGTAAATGTTAACCATCAGACTGGCTGTATGCTTGTTTGCCACATTTGTACTATAAAAAAACAATCAAAAACAATACAAATTTCTATATTTTTACCCAAAGAGTGGAGTGGAGTGGAGTTCTCTACTACCGAACGCAATTGCAATTACAGAGGCTAACTTTACTATATTAAAGTACTGAAATTGATAATTAAAATAAACAAGTACTTTTTCTCAATAAAATTTTCAAACTATTCCATTCTTCTATTTCTTCGATGGCAACTATAATATGGCAACACTGGTCACATACAACTGAAGTTAACTTCGAATCGCAAACGATTTCACTAGCTCCAATGCGAACTCTTATCGCCCGCGTACTCCTACACCAGCTTAAGCAAACAGCTTTCGCATAAAAGATATCGGGGATATTTGGCCACAAAGGTTTCGTTAGCATGAAACCTTTATGTAAATGTAATGAAATTTGTCACAAGTTTTATGTTCATATGAATATTTCATGTTCATATAATAGAATTATTTGACAATACTTTTTATGATCGCGTTTAAGATCCAGATCATCCATAAGAAGGGGACGCATGAATGGAGCCTATAAGCGTAACATATGAAATCTTACTACAGTCGACAATAGTTTATCTAATCAACAGGATTTCTATCAAACAAGCATATCAAAGTATATAAAAAAAAATCCAATTGGTTCTATCAAAATAGAGGTTTATTTTTTGTGGGACATAATCTCTAACGTTAACTAGCATTGTTTCGCAGCTTTTTCCACGTTAATCAGTACATAAATTATCCTACACGCTAAGTTAGGATATAATCTACCCGTGTACCATATTTTATTCAAATCCGTTCAATAGTTTTTGCGTGAAAGAATAATAAACATCGATCCATCCTTACAAACTTTCTTATTTATAATATTAATAGGATTATGTGTGTGATAAATGATAAATTAAATATACCAAATATACTGATAACTGTATTATAAAATAATAACTCTTATTTTGAAGAAGGAAGTAAAGAAGGAAGCATTTCGAAAGCAATTTAATATTTGTTCGATAAATAACGTCACTATCGACAAAAGAACTCATTGCCCACAATTGGTTGTGATGATTGCTTATACTTCCGATTCGAACCATAATAACAATTTAGGGCACAATTAATTTATATAAATAAATATACTTATATATACTTCGTACTTGAGTGTATCTACGTTATTAAATTCTTTCTTTTATGAAATATGGAGATGTTGTCGTAGCTTAATAGACCCTACAGATCGAAGTTGGTCGACACCAAACACTTGTATAGAATAAAACAGAATAGAGTAAATGTTTATTGAGAACTATACATTATAATAATTCGTAAAATGTTCATAACGTTTTAAAGGAAATTTATATACCGATACATTGAGCATACAATACAATTACATAGCATTAATTATTTTATACTAGTCATAAAATAATGTCGTCATTAAAGTTCAGAACAAAATAAAATACAACAATCAACAATAATATATTCACATATGGTTACAATTACACATAATTACAATTGTACAACTTAAATTGACGACTAACTTTCCAGTGACATAACTTCGTTAACAAATCGTATAAAACCATGTGACGGCAATAAACTCATCCCCTGCAGTATGGTGTACTTGGGAAAATGTCGGTATGACGAGTTCAAATCATCTTTATTCAAATAGTGCTCTGAAGAATTGTTTGGATTGATACCTGCTGCTGATTTTCACCACCGTACAACCCGCCATAAACTAAAATTTCATCCCAACCACCTGGACGAGTGGCAGTCCTCCACCGTGCGTTTTTCAAGGTACTTTCTCCCACGCACAACCACTCTTTAAAATCAACTTCCAGCAGCAGTATTTTCGAACCGATGCGACAACATAACCTTCAAGAAAAGAGCATATTCCTTTTTAAAAGGCCGGCAGCACACCTGCAATGCCATAGGTGTTGTGGATGACCATGGGCGGCGGTAGTCACTTACCATCAGGTGAGCCGCATGCTCGTTTGCCCCCTGTGTTGTAAAAAAAATAGACTTGTTAAGAAGTACTTTTAAATCGTAATTTTTTATGAATACAGGATTCGGAAAGTCGTTATCAACTGAGAAGAATCTGTAAGAAACTGAACATTTACGCTTTTAAACACATTTTTAATGTTAACACATAACCTTATATGTATTTAAGTACCATGTCTAAAATGAAAGTCACGCGAACGTTCAGGCTGGGAAATGAGCTCCCTACCAAGGTTTTCCCTAGAAACTACAGTGTTTACAATGGGGATTTTCAAAAAGGGTATATTAAGATTTTTCCAAGGTCGGCAATGCACACTTGACATTCCTTAGTGTTGCAGGCGACCAAAGGCTATAGTAACCGTTCATCATCAAATAGATTATATGCTCGTTTGCCACTTTCATATTAAAAAATACATGATGAATTAAAAGCCCATGCATGATCGACTAACACCATAAACATTTATCAATCAAGTAGTCGTTTAATGTGTCGTTTGATCAATAAATGTTCTTAATAACAGTTTTAAATTAATTAAAAGGTAGATTAAAAATACCCTTCGTATCTTATTCCCATTTTATTAGAACATTCAATGCCCACCCCCTTAAAAGATCTATTAATTTTTTCTAAGCAATACTTTACCACAATAGCTACAGTTGACAAATAAATTTTGCTTCACAATAAGCAGTATTTTGCACCACAAAAATTATTTTTTTTGTTACAAAATTAATATAGGACAAACACCAGTATGATTTCGATCGACTGAAAAAAAAATTAGAATTGAAGACGTAGCGCGTAACATAGAAAAAAATACAAACGAATTGAAGGCTTCCTCCTATTAAAAATTACATAACAAATATTTTAATTCGCGTGTCATTAATAAAATAACTCAATAAATAATAGGAAACCAGAAAACGAACCGGAACTAAATATTGTAAGCAGAACATTTTAGCGCGGTAAATATTTGACGAAATCTCACAAAGAAAATAATTTCATCAAATCGTTTGGAAAAAATGTTTCTTATATAGAACTGAAAAGAAAATACTGTCTTGGCCGTTATAAAAAAGGCCCTATAAAAATGTGTCTAGTATTTGCGCTGGAATGGTTTTCCACGTATTTGTACTAGGACAATACAATCGGAATAACTGACATCTTTAAGTACACCTTTCAATACCTAAACGATTACTTGAGTGACAAACGTGCTTGGTATTAATCAATCATGCACGGGCTTTTTAACAGCCATGTATTTTTACAGATATAGTACATTTAAATAATAATAAGGTTAATAGAGATTTAAAAGAGTAACTGTTAAGTTTCTTGCGATTCCTTCATAGCAGATACTCTTAAAATGTGCTCATAAATAACGTGCTATGTATATGTGTAGAGTACCATTTTAACAATTGTAATTAGTAGTAGTTAACAATTGAAATAGTTTATTTAACCACATTATCTAATACCCACAATCCATTAAAACTATATACAAGATAGCTTCCAAAAAGTTAGGAGTGCTCAATAGGGTGAGACGATATTTCATGCCAGAACACCGCCTGAAATTATATAAAGCCCAAGTCAGGCCGCATATGGAATACTGTTCTCACCTGTGGGCAGGAGCGCCACAGTACCAACTCCTTCCGTTAGACCGCATTCAAAGTCGGGCGGCTCGAATTATCGATAGTCAACGCCTTACTGTCCGACTTGACCCATTGAAACTGCGCAGAGATGTTGCATCTCTGTGCATCTTCTACCGAATTTATCATGGGGAGTGTTCTGAGGAATTGTTCGGATTGATACCTGCTGCTGATTTTCACCACCGTACAACCCGCCACAAACTAAAGTTTCATCCCAATCATCTGGACGAGTGGCGGTCTTCCACCGTGCGTTTTTCAAGGCACTTTCTTCCACGCACAACCATTCTTTGGAATCAACTTCCAGCAGCAGTATTTCCGAACCGATACGACAACATAACCTTCAAGAAAAGAGTATATTCCTTTTTAAAAGGCCGGCAGCACACCTGCAATGCCGCTGGTGTTGTGGGTGATCATGGGCGGCGGTAGTCACTTACCATCAGGTGAGCCGCATGCTCGTTTGCCCCCTGTGTTGTAAAAAAAAAAAAAAAAATACAAGATTTTATTTTTTCAAGAAAATATGGCATATTTTGATTACCAATTTTTTATAAAAGTTTACATAAAAGTCACAAGTTACAAAGTTTCTATAAAATTCACGATTATACATACCTAAAGAATAGATTTACCGCTTTGTCGCTTATTTCCAACCTTCTATAATATTAAATATAATTGAAAATACAATTTGATTAATATTAATAGCCGTTTTTTATAACCAAAACATGTATTAAAGCCATATTTCAAAGTAGTGATGTGCTGAATTAGACTGACTCGAATACTAAGTCGATAATCTAATTGGTACTTACTTAAATAAATATTCTAAATATACAATGTTCAATTATAGAGGTCAATTGTTTGTAATTTATTATATCGTTTCACAGTAAATCAAACATCTTGTAATAACTTATCAAAGAAAAATAATTAAATAATTAGATATTTTAATCTAGATTTTGGCAACAAAATTGTACATCTGAGTTCAAATAAAATGTACTAATTATTTATACTAATATTATAATATATCTATTATTATATTGACGCGAAGGACGGACAGACAGCGACAGCGACTTTTATACTGTGTAGTGATGATGAGGAAATATATCATTATTTGTTTGAAATGGATGAACTAAAAACTAATCAACTAATTTTAAAAATATTTTCATCTATAAAAAGTTGCATTTTTAGCTAGTATATATTATAGGCAATATATTATTTTCGAAAAATTCTATCTACTCGTGCGAAGGCTGGATCGCCAGTATACTATACAGAGTTCAATGAAATACTCGAAATGCTGAATTAATATTCGACTATATTCGTATTACCTGACAAAAACAAAACATTTACAAAACAACGTTTTGGCACATCACTATTTCAAAGGTTTCAAATAACGCACAACATAAATTAATCTTATTGCTGTTAATATACAAATCCAAATACAAATTAAATTAGAACGCGACGCTTGAATGGAATTTGTGATTTTACATCAATAACATTTAATATGCATGAAAATGACATCTTTAGTCCTTTGATTAGTAATTAATACAATAACATACCAATATAAATATAATTTACTGAATTAGGCAATATTTTGGTGAAGTCCTTAATCACTCATAATAAATCACTTATTTGACTAAAATTATTTTGTTTAATTCCGCTACCATATGTGTGTGACTGCCAACATTTGAAGACTGACCATCACTGTTACTACCGGAATTACCACAAGCTTCCATATTAGCTATCATTCTATCTCCGACCGTCATTTCGTCCACGCACGTTTTGCGACACGTGTTTAATCTCTATATGAGGCATTTTCACAAAAAATATTACTCTCTAAATTATTACGATTCGACCGCCTAGTGTTAACCGAGATTAAAAACAAACTGACGGTCTACATGATATAAAATAGCGACTATCACCTAAAAACATTAATATAATTTCGTAAAACTAGCTAGGCACTATTTAAACCCGAGAGGTTTAAGTGGTACTACAAATTCTTGTTTGTTTTTTTTTGTATTTACATGGTAGTTTAATAAAAACAATCACCCGAATTGCTTACGTATAATGTTGGCCAAAGAAAGAGAATCGCACCATTTACTTGAAATTCCATTTAGAATAAACTTTCTAAGAAACCAAGTAAATGATATGCAAAGTGAGGACATCTGCATAACTCAATATACCTGAGCCTTTAATTTAAAAACGGTCTTTATTTAAATGAAGCCAACCAAGATCTCATAGGCATTTAATCTAGGCATTACTGAATCTCTATAACAGAACCTTTCTGAACCTTTTTACTGACCTTCACAATAATCTATATAAATAAAAATAAATAGCTAAATGTGTTGCTAAGCGCAAAACTCGAAAACGGTTGAACCGATTCGACTATTATTTTCATTAAGTCCAAGGTAGGGTCTTATAAAGATAAAAATTGTAAAAGTCATTCATAAAAACAAAGAAACCCCGTGTTTATTTTTTATATATATATGAATTGCTACGGTAATGTCCTTTGACAGAACGACATCTGTCGGGTTAACTAGTATCTGGGAGCCTACCATGAAACGAAATTCCGAAATTTCGGACTCAATTTCGTGTTTTCGTTCATACCTAATATGGCCCAATAAATGGAGTTTTACATATCGTTCGTCATAAATTCTATCATAAAAGGCCAAACTAATAATATTTTAATATTTTTAATGTTTTTAAATGTATTATGTAATTTTAATATCAAATTTGTGTTTCGTTCGGCTCCGAAATTTCGAAAAACATTTCATGGTAGGCCCTCTGTACTGCATTATTGACGAAAACCCCTTTTTTAATAAAACACGCTGATGAACGACTACTTATAATAACACATTATATTACAAAATAGATAATATAATATAATATATCATATATTAGAAATATAATATTAATAATAAATCTATAATATAAATCTAAATCTAATATAATTTATAAATCTACAATATATAATATTAGAATGGGCCACCCCTTCCTTTCCCGTGGATGTCGTATGAAGCGACTAAGGGAGGACGAGGAATAGGCAGCAGCGTCCCTCTTAAATCATCTTTAAAAGCCTAATTGCGATTGCTAACCCGCCTGCCAAGCGTGGCAACTATTGGCAAAACTCCCTTTATAGGGAAGGCTTATGTTCAGCATATATATTATTATTTAGAACGCGAAATCTTTTATCCACAAGCTAGTGAAAACGAAGTACAACCAATATGAATATTAATAAAATTAGAAATATGTAATGGCAAAAGGACACTTTCAAGTCAAAACCCCGATATAAAAAAATACCAGGATAATGCTTTACGAAGAAAAAAGCCCCTTCAATAATTCCAATATTAATTTGGAACATTCACAGGAGCAAATCTTGTTAAAATATCAAAAAGATTTTCTTATTAATTATCAAAAAAAGAACAAATAAAAAATTCGACCCTTAAAAACTATTTGAATCTTGATAAAATAAAATAATAGAACTCACACCTAAGTAAACCATATCAATTACAAAAAAATCTTAACTCAAAGTTAGCAAAGATATCGTATGACCTTACCGTACAATGTACAAAAAGTATCGTCGAGTTAAAACATCTTTCTAAAATAAATTAAGTAGGCAGACAAAGTTATCTCAAGTCGTACAAATGTAAAATTCACATTAAATCTGATATCGCGTATATAAAAACAAAATGGAACTGATATTATTTACATCTGCCGAATACTGATAACTTTCAAATCGAATTTGAAATTGATCGGATTTGTGGGATTACGCGATATATCGCTTCCACCTACACAAGTACATTTACCTTTAAGCTCACATTTGGGATACGAAACAATATTATCCTATCCCCTTAATCCAGTCATATCACTTACAAAATTTCCATTTTAAACTTAAACTTTTTTTAGGGATTTTTGTCACGCAGACAAATTAATCTTATTTCTTCAAATACAATTCAAATAATACTACAATTGAATATGTACTCCCGGCATGGAATCGACCACCTCTTCTTTTCCCCTAGGTGTCGTAAGAGGCGACTAAGGGAACTTAATGGTCTAAGGACAAGCAGCGGCGTCCTTCTTAAAACATCACTAAAGTTTAACAGCGTTTGCCAACCTGCCTGCCTGGCAACAATTGGCAAATACTATTTCTGAGGAAGGCCTTTATTCAGAAGAGGGTAGTTAACGGCTGACATGATAATGATGAATGTAACTTGAGATACCGAGAAAAATACTCAACTAAGCCAACCTCGAAAGTTTGAGTATGAAACATACTCTGAAATCATCTAACAAAATATAGAACTTTTACTTAGTACTTAATTAGTGACGGAAAAGAAACATAATTTATAAAATTAAAATTATTGAATTATTAAATATATTAAATTAATGACTAATTATTTATATTAATTATTGAGTAAACTTTTATTTGCATTATACAACGTAAGGAATATAAGTACATAACTACGATTCCACCAATACCTTCTGTATGATATTTATAAATTATTTGTACAGTTTTTTTTTCTAACTTACCTATCTCATTTTCTGTATTTACAAAGAAAATTCCTTTTTACAGCAGTGTATCGAGAATTTATATTAAAACCAATTAATTCTTTACGGTTTCATCTTGTTTGGATTGAATTTAGAATTAGAATGTTTACTGTAACATCTATACTATTTCCAATTGATTGTTTGGAGCAATAGATACACTTATTCGTATGTAAAAATAAATGAATCAATCGATTTTTTTTAAAATATAGTTGTTATTCTGTTACAATAGATGTTGTTGAAAAAAACTTGATACATTGTATTCTAAGAAACAACTACAGGAAAAAATACAACAAAACGGTGTAAGAGAAAGAAAACTGAAAACATATTCTACGTCAAGCATATCCGGACAGCATACTAGCATGACTGCTATTTGTTTCGATCTGTCACTATAACCCGGTCAAAAAACAAAGTCACCGGCACAGTTAGTTTATATAAACAATTATGTTTATGTAATAAAAGATTATTTCATTACAGATGTGCACTTTGTATAAAGCCGCCTTGTAGAATTATATCTTTGTATGATCTTATTTGTTATTGTCTTCACTCATTACATACAATGTTGTTTTATAAAGGATGTGTTAATCTATTTAGAACTGTTTACAACAAGCATATTAACATGTTGAATGTTGAAATATATAAAAATAATTCTGTACTGACAAAGATATTGCTTAGCATAAAATAGTAATTCAAGAATATGTTTCCCAAAATTATCTACCAGATCATGACAAAAATATTATGGATCCTATAAAAATCGGCTTTTAATTGGCAAAAATATCGTGTAACATTTACTGTGTGGTCCCGGCATAGAACGGGCCACCCCTTTTTCCGTGGGTGTCGTAAAAAGCCACTAACTTATTAGTCGGAACATAATGGTTGAGGGATGGACAACGGCGTCCCTCCCTCAACCATGCGTGACGATTACTAGCTAAGGGGGGTTCCCTTATGGGGGAGGCCTATGTTCACTAATAGACAGTAAATGGCTGATATAATAATATCGTGTGACATACATACGATAAATATAGTCACACTAAACTTTATTCATTTCGTCATAGTCGTGTAGAATGCTGCTGATATCTATTATATATGTAATATTTGTCAGATCCGGCAGTGTTCTACGACTATGACTATTTTAAAGTCGATTGCTAACTTACTTATTTACTATGTATTATCTGTATTAAAGAATAATACAAAAATATATATCTTGAACTAATATTATAAACAGGAAAGGTTTGACTTTTTGTACATTTTTTTTTATACAACTTAGAATGGCAAACAAGCTGACGGCCCACCTGATGGAAAGTGGTAACCGTCGCCTATAGACATGAGCAGTATCATGGACATAACAGATTATACTATTATAACCTACTGTTTCGGCCATGATACCCCCCATGCGTTGCCATTCCTGAGGACTCAGGTGTTATTCCTCTGTACCCTGTAAATTCACGCCATATCCCACCCTTCAAACCGAAACACAGCCATGCAAACACAACTACTTCACGGTAGAAACACGAACGGGACAGAGGTACCCAAGCAATCGACTTTTGTACAAAGTCTCCCTCTGGTAAGTCTCCATTTGTTCGTATGGGATAAACTCAAAACTACTTAATCGATTGTAAGAATTCTTTCATCGACGGAAAGCTACGTTATGAGAGAGTAAGATAAGCTATATAGGTATTTTATTTAAAATATAATGTGGGAACTTGTAGTCGTTTAACCAGTCGTTAGTTCAATCAATATAATGAAATAATAAAGTGAAATACAACTTTTTCCAGACAAAACTTCGTTTATATGTTCATCTTAATTTTTCACGCGATTGTTAAAGTTCATGAAATCCGAATTACAAAAGAATAAAAAGCAGATATTTTTCTTTACCATGAATGAAACCGCAGTCATTGAAAATTATTAAACCAATGCACGTTCAATTTACATAAAAAGTTTTATAGTGTGAAACTCACAAGCAAATCTATTAATCATCCTTTTAAATATTTACTCTTTCAATTCTTATTCTTTTATACTTGGACAGTATAGATCATAAATCACTATTATGTACACAAGCTTTATTTTGAGGTTTCATAGTTAAGTGGAAACTCTTCTATTCCAGTAATATACGACTTAAAATTGCAAACAAGCTGACGGAAAAATACTTATAGACACTCGTATTATTAGCATCATGGACAGGACGAAATACACTGTAACACCTACGATGATGTCTTGCTATTTCTAATAACTAAGGTGGTACATTCAGTAATTTTACTGCCATTTTCACTTATTTTAAAACCGATAAAATCTCATATCTTTCAGTCCGTGTTATTTTCATATAAACCTTTCGTTTTGTCATATAAATAAATAGCTTTTTGCCCGCAACTTCATACACATGGATTTCAGAAGTAGGAAAAATAATGAAGCAAATCACTCCAAAGTAGCATACAAAGCAAACACCAGTTCAGGAACACAACTGTAGAAACCACATTCAATTTGGTGCAGTTGTTTTTGCATGATACCGGAACAAACATACAGACAGACGAACAAAATCTCTAAAAATTATTATTTTAGTAAATATTTCTCTTACTGTAATCCCTCAAATATTTTTTTTAAATATCTCCTAAATATAATACACACATTGTCTAGTTACAATTTACAATAATATTAGTAAGATTTTTTTTTAATTAGGGTCCCCCATGTTACCATATGTTACTTAAAAGCTAGAAATTCCGAAAGTTTATAAGAGTGTACGTTTATATTGTTAAGTAAATAAAAATGTAAAAAAGTAGTAGCAAATACATAAGTAAAAACGCAACAAGATTTTCAACTCAACAGCTTTAGATTATAGAGCTTTTAGTTCTTTATACTGTAACTATATCATGAATATCCATACTTATTGTGATAATATTATCTGTTTGTTATCATCTATCAAAATTTAAGCATAAATAATTTTATATATATATTTTTTTTTTTGCACACAATAAAATATGTCTACATGGCGAACTTACTGCCTCATGGCATTCTCTTTTTACATTCTCATTTTACATGCAAACAAGCTAAAACAAAAAAAAATATTTAAAAAAAATACGCAGTGTTACCATAAATAAGTAACAAATAAATTAAAAGGATTGTAATTACAAACACCCTCTTCTTAAGAAATCTGTTATAAATATATGTTAACACAATTTTATTAAAAATTAAACATAAACTTTGATACTTTACCATTTAAAAAAAATTTGGAATATGTCTTCCTAACTCACATACTTCCAAAACTATGGCGTCGATAATATTCATATAATGTTGAACTTGTTACGAACCACTGAGTTATCAAATTGCTACAGTCTCCTATTTCATAGTCAAAACTATCATTAATGTACACGAAGGTTGTAAATTACAAGGAGTAATAAATAACATTCCCTAGAGATTTATCAGGTTTCAATTTACGATTCATAAATAATGAAAACTATTAATTTGTTGCAGGTAATTAACTATGTTATAGAGAGTTCGCTTAAAATTGACAAGTTAATCAACTGAAACTGCTGCCCAAGGTGATTTCAATTTGCCAACGTTTTAGATATATCTTTTTTTCGAAAAGTTTGTTTCCTTGTATCGTAAGGATTGATTACCAAATAAACAGATTTTTAGTAATATTTTACCTTTTGAGAAACATTTGAATTTTAAATATTTTTTCTTGCAACTGTGACATATTTTATGGCCTTATTTTTTCAAAAAAATTATGTACATTTTTATTCATGTACATAAAATATATTTACAGGTTGGTCTCATATAAATGTTATCAAAATCGATTTTGTAGTTTAGTTTTTACACCAAAATAACAAGTTTTGTCACAATTGAAGACTTTTTTGTGGGACACAATCTTTAAAAAATTACATATATTTTTATAGCACGACATGTGTCCATAGCATCATGAGCGAACACAGAGATTACATATTCCATGAATGTGGTCCAACGAAAAAGAACTCAGACTTACTGAGTGTTTTTTTACGCTACATTTGAAGGATCCGAAGTTATAAGTCGAAGGAAACCCGTCACGAGAAAGGTCATTCCACATTGTTACGCTATACTTTTTTTTAATTAACAAGTAATGAGACTAAATGTGATATTGTTCGTATGACATTTCTTAATCACTTGGATAATTATAACCATCATATCAAACACTTAACGTTTTCCTAGAATTGATATTGTGCTTTCCTTTTTGAAACATACTACGCTAATTTTATCTCAGTATTAGAAAATAACAAATGTATATCTGCTATTAAGTAAAACGAATATTTCTCAGAAGTATTGGACAATATTTAATATTTAAATTTTCTACGAAGAGAGTCCAGTCGCTATAAATTAAAATTCCCAAATGTCCAAAGAGCCTAAATGTTTTTTTCCACAAACCAACCGACTTGAATTTTAATAAAATTAGCATCCCCAAAGTAAAATCCGTCAATTAAGAAATAATCATGCAAATCGGACTAGAATTTCAAAGAAATCTGTGTATATTGATAAAAAGGGTAACGCACCGAACATAAAAACATGGTTACCAACCAATCCATAATAGCTTTTTTAGTTCCTAAATCGCTCTGTAGAGGGAGCATCAACGTTCGCTTGTTAATTACTTTAACATAATATAAAATATGTAAAACATATTAACATCTGTTTTAGCGACTTTACTTCAGTGAACTAATATTGCAATGAGAGGGGGAAAGGGGTCGTTAGCAATGCGTACTACCAGTCCCATTGCTAACAATATACCCTGACAGGTCGACCCCCAGGTGGTCCCTCCTGGAAACCATCGTGCTGAATTCCAGGTGTAATCGTTACGAGCCCATCGTAACGATTACACTAAAGTAATTAATTGACCTGCCTTTTCATTCTCACGTATCATCCCTCATTGGTGTCCCGCAGACCATTAGCCAAAGCGGTTACCATTACATTATCATCCATTAAAAAAAAATATTGCAATGAGTGTAAATGTATATAAATATGTTTCCGGAACTGAAGGATTTTTCCTATATTTTCTGTCCGTATCATACAACATTCTAATTTATTTATACATATAATTTTTCTTTTTCTAAAACAAACTATAAACTTATTAAATTTAGTTTAATATTATAATATGATTATTAAAAAGCTTAATAATCCTTTTTTATAATTCTTATTTATATTTAAATTTATATAATATTAAGTCAGCTTGATTGTTATTTAAAATTACATAAAAAAATAAAACCCGGTCAAAGTGAACTCACTCGCTAAGGGTTCCGTACTTAAATTAATCTGTAAATAGGTTTTATGTTCGCACCATAAGGATTCTTTTGTACCTTTTTGGTACAGAACCTTAAAAATTAAGTGCGTGAATAAAACTGAATTTGCTTGTTACTCCTTAATGCCTCAACCAAACGTCACAAAATTTAATATTGACATATTACTATGCTAGTAATTTTTTGACGTCGTCGGTCGTTGCTCGTATTTGAAATGTATCAAATACGCGAAGAAAGTCGCGGGCATAGTTAGGTCTCAATAAACGAAAGAACCTTTTTAAAAGCTCTTCATTCATTAGCAAACATCTTTATATTTGAAATAAACATTGAGTACATAGTAAATGTGGAATTAACATCAACTTAATTCAATTTCATTTGATGTTTTCCTTCTTTTTTGATCCTACAAAATTGTTCATACCATTTACTTAATTATTCTTTTATATTAATGTTTTTGATGATAATTAAAAATTACTTACACTCACTGAATAAATATTTAATTCGAAACATTACAATATTGTTGAAGAAATAAAATATTGCTCATATGAGAACAGGAATTTAAATTACGAAATCAACTGTTTACCATCAGACGGGTTGTATGCTTGTTTGCCACCGTTGTGGTATAAAAAAAAATTGTCACACTAGTAGTAATCAATAGATTAGTTTTACAGAAAAAAAAAATATGACTTCATTTGTAACTAAAATAATAATCATCGTCATCATTATATCAGCCGTTAACTGTACACTGTTGAACATAGACCCCACCTTATTGAGAAATTTTGCCAATAATTGCCGAGCCTGACAAACGGGTTAGCAACCATAAAGGCTTTAGTGATGTTTTAATAGGGCCGCTGCTACCCATCCCTGGAAAGTTAAGTTTTAGTTGCCCCTTACGACACCCATGGGAAAAGCAGCAAAAATAATAGGCAACCAATATGAGAGTGAAGTCTATTGAAACCTAAAAATAATATATAAAAAATACATACATAGGGATATTCTTTTATGCTGGCATCTTGACCGGCAAACCAAATTACCTATGCAAACTACCTACAAAGAAGCGCCATAGACCGTGTTGTACCTATCACGTGTCGTATGGATTGTAAAATTTCAAATAGATTAAAACCAATGGCTAACCTGTGTCTTTCACCCTGCATGTTTTTTTACATTCTTTTGTGTGTGGTTTTTCTATATCAGTAGATTGTCTATTCAAGAAGCTATCCTAAATTTATTTAATAGAAACCTCTCAATAGTCGTATTATTTTTATTTTAGGATATCGTAAATCTAAGCATTGTACTCCTTATAAAACAAGGAAAACTCGAAATAAAATTCTAGACTAGACTGTCCAGCCAAGATAATAGATTAATATCCTCCCCTGATGGAAGAGACTCTTGGCTAATACTGGAAATGGAATGGTGAAAGGTTGTTACAGTTATAGTAATTGCAACTGCATTTTTTATTGTTAGTTGGAAGCTTATGCAAAGCCTTAAAAAATTGTTTACTTTTTATTAAAAACTGGCTTTTATTCAATATTTTATACGCGTGTATTTCAGAAGTAGGAATATTATGAAATAAACCATTTTTAGATGACGTATTTATATAAAACATATACCAAATTTTAAGTTAGAACTTCAAGGATATAAATATAAAAACTGTATCAAATGTAGTGCAGTAGTATTTTCGTAATGCCAGATCACACATATAAATAGACAAAATTACAATTTTTTTTTGTTTTGGCATCAATTGACCTTAATAAGACTCCTTATATTAATTTTATTTAATTTTTTTATGCAATTTAGAATGACAATCAAGCTGACGGCCCACGTGATAGAAAGTTGTAACCGTCGCCTATAGACATGAGCAGTACCATAGACATAACAAAGTATACTGTTTCGCCCATGATACCCCCCATACGTTGCCATTCCTGAGGACTCAGGTGTTATTCCTCTGTGTTCAGACATCGTCTGGTTACAATTTTATCATATTTGTAAAACTAGGATTTTTGCAGGATATTGACTAAAATCTAGTCTATAGTATGGACGAATACAATATACAATACGGATGTAGTCTTTCTTCTTCATCCCAAATACTATATTTTTACTAATTTTGTAATAGGTAACAGGCAAACTCATTTTTATATTTATATTATTAGTATGAATTATGATAATAATTAGCAAATTGTCTGAGTACGTGTAAGACACGGAAACAGTAAAACACAGTAAGTTCGTCAATTTTCCGTTACATATGTATATAAACATCGGATTGAAAAATGAACGTAAGATTTAAAAATAATATGTGTAACCTAATTATATATTTATACATACATTTACCAGAGGGAGTCTTTGTACAAAAATCGTTTGCTTAGGCACTTCTGTCCCATTCGTGTTGCTACCATGAAGAAGCTGTGTTTGCATGGTTGTGTTTCGGTTTGAAGAGTGGGACACAGCAGTGAATTTACAGGGTACTGAGGAATAACACCTGAGTCCTCAGGAATGGCAACGCATGGGGGGTATCATAGACGAAACAGTGTACTATGTTATGTTCATGGTTACTGATCATGTTTATAAGCGACAGTAACCACTTTCCATCAGTTGGGCCGTCAGCTTGTTTGCCATTCTAAGTTACATAAAAAAAAAATTACCTTTTGTAATATACTGTAAAATAGAAGCATTAAATATTTTAAAAGATGGATCATTAGAACGTAACCTAAAAAAGAATTCTAAAGATATTATGTTTTGTTATTTCATAAACTCATTTTAGGAGCATTTTATAAAACACAACGACGTCATTATATATCGTAAAAGTGTTGTATACACACTAATAAAAGGAATAAAAAGAAAATATGTCAGTGTTCTTAATAAAATACTCGCTTACCGCGCACGACCCGAGAAGTGTCTGATATTCTAAATGCAAAATAAGCATTTTATAACAAGGGGACATGACAAATTCACAAAAACTCGACTATTAAATGTCGTAAGATTTTTTCCCTTTATGTTGGTCATATATTTGTTTTACACTGTCATCTTGTAGCTTACAGTATTCACATAATTAAAATGATTGTAACGACTTTATCTCTTTAGCACAGCTAATGTAATTCTTTTTTAATGCGTGACAATGGAATCACAACCCCACCCGCTCTATTGGGTTGCCCCGTCAACAATAAAAATACCAATAGAGTAGGATATGTATTTATGGGGAAGTGTATGTTCAACAATGAATGATGATAATTTAATAAAGATAATCATATATGACATAATAAATTACTAAAAAACTCAACAATATCTATACACATTCTACGAACAAAATACTCCTCTTGAGTACCTTTGTAAATTCTGGATTTATTATCATTATTATTTGATAATATTGGCCAACATCCAAGCAGTAATTCTTATAGTGTTCAAGAAAAATATTTTGTTCTACAATGTAAGGTATATTTTATTATACTTGCTGAGATTTCTGTAAAACTATTATATTTTAATCGGCTTATTAATGTCTTGTTAACCCTCCTTGTGACGTCATTATTATATAATAGTATTATTTTCAACTTATGCGAGTAAAACTTAAATACATTTTATCGTTCCATCAAGATGTCATAACACGAATAGTTCACTATTAGTGTTATGACATCTTGATGGAACTTTAATGTATCAAATACTAGTTGTATCCCGCGAATCCATCCGCATTGCAGAAAACATCCTATGTGCTAATTTATGATATAACCTACCAATGTACCAAATGTCATTAAAATCAGTTTAGTAGTTTTTGAGTAAAAGTGTAACAAACATACATCCATCCTTCCATCCGTCCATTAATCAAGTTCCATACACTTCAGTCCGTTCCATACAAACAAAATCAAACAAATCCGTACAAATTTTCATATTCCACTGTCTTTATTATAATGTAAATTTTTTTTAAAGTTTTTTTTTTAATATAGTGATATATTAAAAAAAACTTAATAATAATAATATATAACCGGCCCTGAACCCCGGCTGACTGTGCTTTTGCGGGGGGTTAGTTTGCCATCTCCTCTCCTTACGAGGGGAGATGTGAATTTTCTAAAAATTTAAAAAATAATACATAATAAGAATAATAGTATATAGTCATATGATTTGAATAATAGTATATAGTAATTTTTCTCGAAAGTACGGAGATTTAACTAAAACGACAGACGAACGGCATCAAGAACTGGTATTTTATATATCTATTGCTGTTGCTATTATATTGGAAGACTTGACTTCATATCATATTCAACTAATACATTATAGAATAATCTTTTTATAATATTTTATATACCATTTTATTCTCTGAATTTTAGGATTACGTAGAACTTTATTGTTGAATCAACGATGTCTGTTTGTCTGTTACGAACATGTTTCTTAACATAACAAAACAGACAAATGTATAATTCTGGGAAATGTCCGTGTATTTCCTTTAAT
The DNA here is from genome assembly GCF_026898425.1 of Galleria mellonella. Taxonomy (NCBI): domain Eukaryota; kingdom Metazoa; phylum Arthropoda; class Insecta; order Lepidoptera; family Pyralidae; genus Galleria; species Galleria mellonella. The sequence goes on from NW_026442023.1 coordinate 2,240,918, forward strand.
TGTGCTTAAAGTTTTGAGACGATCTAATTTTTTAGTTTTAAATATTGATAAATATTTATTATTTATTTTTAAAGAACTATTACAGTATTCGTTATTTATTTCATATTGATTTTCAATCTCCAAATTACGATAAAATTACATTACTATATATGTACAAATTACATTCCTATGTAGACACACTAGCGATCCGGCCAGCTTTGCACGAGTAGATAGAGCTTACGGAAATAATATATAGCCTATATTGCTCGCTGATAATCTACATTTCAATAGGTGAAAAAATTTTCAAAATCGATTAAGTTGTTTTTAAGTTTATCCATTACAAACAAACAATCAAATATACCCTCTTTATAATTTTAATAGACACATAAAAAAGACAACAAGTCAATTGTCTGCTTTTCGAAGAATTCCGTATACACTTTCAAAATATATCGTGCGCGTCAGAAAAAGAAAAATAAAAATGTGATTCCTATACGATTTATATTTCTCCAATCTCGCACATTCCATCCACCGATGCCGCGTCGTAAGCATCCAAGCATGCATCTATTCATCTTTGATCTCCAACAAACTCGTAACATGTCGATTTATTAAATATTCACTCACTTTATTCGCTAGCGATTGTTACTCGACGTATTATTATAAAATTAAATTTTTCCAATTCGATTCTTTGATTTGTATAGAAAGTAGAAAGCCAAGTAGTAAAATACATTGATATGTATAAATGTATACGTAATATTTCTGAAAACCACACGTACGAAGAAATCAGAGGAAAAAACTCATTTTTATATCATATCAGCCGTTAACTGTCCACTCCTGGACATAGAAGGGTTTCGTCAGTAGTTGCCAAGTATAATACTTAACTGCCAAGTATTATACTTGGCAGTCAAGTTGGTAACCGCAGTTAGACTTTTGTGATGTTCTAAAAGGAACACTACTGCCTATTCCTCGACCATTAAGTTCCTTTAGTTGCCTCGTACGACACCCACAGGAAAGTAACGGGTGGCCTATTCTATACAGGATCCACACGACAATTCATAAATATTTCTATCCCGCTCTAACAGACATGTTTATACGTTTTTTTTGTTTTTTTTTATACAACTTAGAATGGCAAGCAAGCTGACGGCCCACCTGATGTAAAGTGGTAACCGTCGCCTATAGACATGAGCAGTACCATGGACATAATAGAGTATACTGTTTCACCCATGATACCCCTCATGCATTGCCATTCCTGAGGATCGGGTGTTATTCCTCTGTACCCAGTAAATTCACGCCATTTATTTACGTAATTTTTTTTTACATTGTTAAACCTTTATCGCAACTCTTCATATGTAACTTTCATTTATTTTTATGTAAATATATGTATCGATAAATTATATGAAAAACAACAACCATTAAACCTTCATAGCATATTATTATTCCATACAAGCACATTAATCACGGGCAATGCTCTTTAAGTGATAATTACATGACCCATATTTTCTTGACGGTTGAAAATTAATTTATCCATATTCAAAGGAAATCATCAATTTCACGTCTTCCTTTGTATGTAAATGTTAAATTTAAACCTGCTGAAGAGTTTCAACGGTTGTAAAGAAATATAATTACTTCATATTATTTTAATCCTTCCGTTCAATTGTTTGACTGATAGGAAAATTAATGCAGCTCATAATAGTTCTGTTTTCCGTTCTCTTTTATTATTCACCGATATCCCGTATTGGTCAAATATTAATTTTAGAACGTTCGACGTTCTTATTTAAAATTTAAATATGAGATGCGAAGTATTTTTTTTTACAACACAGGGGGCAAACGAGCATGCGGCTCACCTGATGGTAAGTGACTACCGCCGCCCATGGTCACCCACAACACCTACGGCATTGCAGGTGTGCTGCCGGCCTTTTAAAAAGGAATATGCTCTTTTCTTGAAGGATATGTTATCGTATCGGTTCGGAAATACTGCTGCTGGAAGTTGATTCCAAAGAGTTGTTGTGCGTGGGAGAAAGTGCCTTGAAAAACGCACGGTAGAGGACCGCCACTTGTCCAGATGGTTGGGATGCACGTCACTACAGGCAACAGTAAAAAGTTTTTCCAAAAGAATATGTTAAAGTTTTTTTCAGATTCGGCAACACGCATGCGACATCTCTAGTGTTGTAGACGTCTATGGACTACAATAACCGTTTACAGTCCAATCGGCTGTATGCTTGTTTGCGACCTTTGTAGTATAAAAAAAATTACAACACTGAAAGAGCAAAATATATTAAACGGCACTTCGACCAATATTGATGACGTTAAAGAATTCGTGCATGAAAAAAAAAGAAGATTTGTGTTATGAAGACTACTAATTATGTTAAAAATTTAAGATTAATGCATTTTTTTTATCTCCCGAAAGAGCGCCATTAAATTAAAGAATGTTAGATCCCTTTTATTGAAGCGTCCCTATGGTAGTGTGAGTTGTGGTTGGTGCTTATCACCAAGCCTGTCAAAAATGAAATGACTTCTCGAGTTACCAACGCGACGGGACATTTAGTCTCCTTCAGGAGAATTTATGACGCTCGATTATTCTTTTTTTCAATCTCTTGATATTTTTGAATGCTCATATTAAAAGCAAAATATTCCTTGTAAAGTATTTTTATTAATAGTTAAACAGCATAAGATTCTGTGCCATAAAAAACCGACTTTATTTGTGGTTAAACCAATTATTTAAATTTTCAAATTAAAGTACTAACCCGATTTAGATAAATTTTCTATGAGACCAATCTATAAGCATATTCTTTCAGATAAAAAAAAGTAATTTTTCAAGTCAGTTTGTTACTAACAGAGTTGTGAGAGTGACAAATAAAAAAAAAAAACTACAAACGAATTGAGAATCTTTTTCTTACTGAAATAGGTTGAAAAGACTTGCCACAATAAATTAAAGAAATACTAGCGTATACCTGACATTATTTTGATCGAATCTTATTAATTAGTATTCGAAGAATTATTATAAAAACATTTATATAACAAATTATAACTCCCAAACATTTATAAAGATTAATCAAAGCGTTGTAAAAATTAATTAATATTACTAATGAAATGTTAATTGTTATTTGTTATTGAATTACTGTTGTTCCTTAGAAAAACTGTTAATGAAAAATAATATTAATTAGGCATTATTTTTCCAATTACACACAAATACAAAGTCACCGGGGGAAAGGGATTGTTAGTAATGAAATCTAATAAGCCTATTAGTAACAATATACCCTAACAGGTCAACCTCCACGCAGTTTCCTCTGGAAAACACCGTGGTTAATTTTAGATGAATTCATCACAATGGATCAACTAACCTTCATCCTTACCTATCAGGACGGACTAACTGGCCTGTTTTCATACACATTTATCATCTCACTGGTGCCCCGCCAGCATATACTGATAGCGCAGGCAGGGTTACCATTCCATTATCATGTATTGAAAAAAAAATACAAAGTCGCCAGCTCCAAATCCATATATTTTACATATTCTGAACAGATTTGGATATACAAAATATCGATAGAATCCTTACATTATGATGTAACTCGCTATGGTGATATTTTTTTTTATTTATTTTAGGCAGAACAATCGATTCCTTTTCAATTTGCAGAGTAATATTTACCTATTGTTTCCCATCCCTGTGTGTATAAATCTAATTTCTTACCTACCTACATGTTCTATCAATTTTAATTAAATTTTGCGGTCAAGGTTGCGGTCCTTACATGCGAACAGGACGACCCTATGAAGGGCTGATTTCAAACGAACCCTTTTTACATATTTAATTATAATCTATTATTTTAAATACATAAAATGACTTTTGTACATCGTCTATTGATGCCTTAATGGCTCGATCAATCGTAATTAAATTTAGCATATGTACATAGTAAAATCCGAAGTATTTCAACAGATAAAACTTCAGAATGGTAATCTGTGAAGTAATGAAAAAAAACGACCTGACATCATTCTACTTTTTTTTTTACAACACAGGGGGCAAACAAGCATGCGGCTCACATGATGTTAAGTGACTACCGCCGCCCATGGTCACCCACAACATTATCATCGTCATTCATCCCCAAAAGCTTAATAAAAAGCCGTGTAGGTCCCGGCATAGAATAGGCCACTCTTTCTTTTCTCGTGAGTATCGTAAAAGGCGACTAAGGGAGCTTATAGTAGAGGAATAGGTAGCAGCGTCCCTCTTAAAACATTACCAAAGCCAAACTGCGGTTGCCAGCCCGCCTACCAAGCGTGGCAACTACTGGTAAAACCCCACTTTATATTGGAGACTATGTTTAGCAGTGGACAGTTAACACAGATCATACAACAACAAAGGGGAAAAGACACAATACAGTACACTATAAAATGATGGACCGGATTGTAATTGACTATGTACTCGTATATTACTTGCTCACGGTGTCCTTTATTCGAAAACTTTAGAACAGTGTTGCCCGAGCCGTATAAATTAAAAGCATATATACATAGTATATTTATTGTTATGGTGTTTTTCTATTTTTAAATTAGTAAGTACAAAACAATATAGAGAAACTTTTGTTAATCTGTGGTCCAAAAAAGTGATAGAGAATTTTACTTGACAGACTCTTATCAAAGAAAAAAGTTGCCATTACATAAAATAATACACAAAATCTTATAAATTATTTAACCTACTAACAATACCAATGCAAGAAAAGGAAACTTCAAGATAAATTATCATGTTGTTCAGATTTATATAACACTAGCTGTTACCCGCGGTTTTGCCCGCGTAGTGGTTTCATATTTAAATTGATATTTTGATCTTTTATTGAATAAGTTTTCTCCCAGTGAATGTACCGACAATGACAAAATGAGAAAGTGAGTTTGTTTGTTTATTACCATATAGTACTTTAACGGCTTGACTAATCACTATTAAATTTGCTAAACACTTACTATATGGGATAGGGAAGGATATAGGCTACTTTTTATCCCACCAGTTGACATGTTCCGGTCACATGGTAGAAGTCGCAGGTAAAAGCTAGTGGTTTTGTAAATATATGTTAAATGGGATATACCATGGTTTCAGGACTACGCAATTGGTGAGATTGCGTGACATTATTATTAAGAACAATTATTAACACGTCGTGTTGAAGCGAGAGCTCAATTTATTTTACGTAACAATATTAAGGTGAGAAGGAGGGCGGACCCACCGCCGTCTCCCGGATTAATTGGGTTTATTAATAGAGTTTGTAATTACCAGTAAGTTAATCGGATTATAAAATTCAATACATTTTTTTATGTTAGCCACAAATTTTCGATTTAACGTGGTAATTTTTTATTATTTACAGGGCCGGATTACTAGGCAGTGTAGGCGACTGAATACCCTAGAATTTTTTTGGGAAAGTTTCTTGTTTGTTTTATTTATATACATATAACAGAAGTTTACTTTAAAGTTATAACATATTCTTAAGTGAAAATTACATTTGATGACGTGAATCTAACAAACCATCAACGAAAATATACCTTTTTACATTTTATCATCATACTTTAGTATATTTCGTAACGCATTTTCACTATGCAGAATAATATTATACTATTTTTTCACCGTGTGGTCCCGGAAAAGAATAGGCCACCCTTCCTTTCCTGTGGGTGTCGTAATGGACGACTAATGATGGATGGCCGATTCTATGCCGGGATTCGAAATCTCTTTTAAACATGTAGAATATTATTTATAAATACATAAATTATCTCTAGTTTTATTGAGATATACTAAGGGTCTATATATGGACCCAGGCGACCTTGTTCTAGCAAGTGAAGTGCAAGACTCACGTTCACTATATGCCACGACCTCACAAAGGTCGTAGTGGCAACAGTAATGTACGCCTTTACATATACAAATACTAAATGTAATCTAATCCAACTGTATTTATCCAAACTTAATACCTAAAAAGAAATAATATATTATGTTTTTAATGTTCTTTTTCATCATTATCATATCAGGTCCTTGGGGAGATTTGTCAGTAGTTACCACACTTGGCAGGCGGATTGGCAACCGCAGTTAAACTTTGTGGATGTTTTAAGAGGGACGCTGCTGTCCATCTCTTGCCCTCCCTTAGCCGCCTCTTACGACACCCACGGGAAAGGAAGGAGTGGCCTATTCTATGTCGAAACCACACAGCATTTAATATTCTTATTATTTAATATGAATTATAAACTATTATATTATACTCGTAACACAAACAGTGCGGCTTCAAAGGAGTTTCATTCCGCGAACGCTCAAGCTATAGAATGAGCTCCCTGCCGACGGAACTCCTTCCCTAGGGCAAACTATTGTACGCTTTAAAGTCTACAATAGGATTATTTAAAAAGGTGTTTACAGGGTTAATAAAGAACACGTAATAGCTCAGGTGTTGCAGGCGTCTGTAGGCTACAGTAACTGTTTACTATCAGTCGAGCCAAATGCTTGTTTACCAACTTTGTAGTATAAAAAATAGATCTAATAGATTTATGTAGCGCCTAAGATACAAATTTTAAAGGCCTTCCTAAACGAGGACTCGATTCGTCTATAATTTATTTGTGGTTATATTATGCGTTTAAGTCACCAATTCCGAATCGATTTTAATTATATTTTTTGCTATCTAAAGGGTCATATTAATATATATATATATATATATATATATATATATATATTGGATCGTCGGATCACTGTTTGGTGCGGAGCGAAGTGCCTCTTACGAGTCCGACTCCACCTCGTTCTACGGGTAGACGTCGCATTTGGCACTACAGGTCGGCAGATTGGGATGAGATGCGGATTTTTTTCGCATCTTACCCATGGAGGCAGGTTTGCTTCACACTGGATGATCCCGACGCCATTGCCGATTCCATTGCTGATGTGGTGCTTCAGGGAATGGAATTATTTATATACTCTGTGGTGCCCGTCGGCGGGAAATCCCAGCCCTGGTATGGAGCCTCCTGTAGAACAGCATCTCGTCTGAAACAGGAGTGCTTCCTAACCTGGGCTAAAGGTGTGGCGTCGCGAGATCCTAACACCAGTGCTCTTAAAAAGAAGTATAACTCTGCCTCTAGGTCTTTCAAAAGAGTTATAGCCACAGCGAAGTCAGAGCATATTAGTAGAATTGGCAAGAGACTGGCTAGTTTGCCCTCTGGGACTCGAGCTTTCTGGTCTCTTGCCAAAGCTGCACAAGGGAATTTCTGTAAGTCATCTTTTCCACCTTTGCGCAGGGAGGATGACTCGTTGGCCCAGAACGCTAAAGAAAAGGCCGATCTTCTTGGATCCATCTTTGCGTCAAACTCGACATTGGATGACGGGGAGAAACCACCACCGACCATCACGTGTTGTAGGAGCTCTATGCCTGACATTAAATTCACGCATAGCTCAGTGCGTAGAGCACTTTTCTCCCTCGAAATCCATAAGTCGAGTGGGCCTGATGGTATTCCTCCAATTATATAGGACGTGCGCACCAGAGTTGGCTCCGGTTCTTACGCGTCTTTTTCGGCTTAGCTACTCATCGGGCATAGTCCCAAAGTTTTGGAAGACTGCTCTGGTGCATCCGATCCCTAAAAAGGAGATCGCTCAGATCCAGCTAACTATAGGCCCATAGCTATCACTTCCTTATTCTCGAAGGTTATGGAATCCATCATTAACCGTCAACTGCTCCGGTACCTAGAAGAGCACCGGCTGATCTGTGATCGCCAGTATGGCTTTCGACAGGGACGTTCGGCCGGTGATCTTTTAGCTTACTTAACACACCGATGGGCAGTGGCAATCGAGAGTAAGGGAGAGGCCTTAGCAGTTAGTCTGGATATTGCGAAGGCCTTTGATCGGGTGTGGCATAGAGCGCTGCTTTCAAAGCTACCTTCATTTGGGTTGCCTGCGAGACTGTGCATTTGGGTCGCCAGTTTTCTCAAGGAACGTAGCATTAAGGTCGTAGTCGACGGTGCATGCTCTGATTTAAAACCTTTGAATGCTGGTGTCCCGCAAGGCTGTGTACTATCTCCGACTCTGTTTCTTCTGCATATCAATGATATGTTACAGATAAGTAATATTCATTGCTATGCGGACGACAGTACAGGAGATACATTATACACCGGTCATGCAAAGATCTCACGGGCACATACCGATGAGTGCCGGAATAGACTTGTGTCTGAAATCGAAACTTCACTCCATCAAGTTTCGATCTGGGGTGAACAAAATCTTGTCCAATTTAACCCCAAAAAGACACAAGTCTGCGCGTTTACCGCAAAAAAGACGCCGTTTGTCGTATCTCCTCACTTTCAGGGCACTTCCCTTGATAAAAAGTCAAGTCTAGGAATTCTGGGCGTTGATATATCTTGCGACGTCCAGTTTTGCGGTCATCTGGAGGAGAAGGCTAAGATAGCTTCCAAAAAGTTAGGAGTGCTCAATAGGGTGAGACGATATTTCATGCCAGAACACCGCCTGAAATTATATAAAGCCCAAGTCAGGCCGCATATGGAATACTGTTCTCACCTGTGGGCAGGAGCGCCACAGTACCAACTCCTTCCGTTAGACCGCATTCAAAGTCGGGCGGCTCGAATTATCGATAGTCAACGCCTTACTGTCCGACTTGACCCATTGAAACTGCGCAGAGATGTTGCGTCTCTGTGCATCTTCTACCGAATTTATCATGGGGAGTGTTCTGAGGAATTGTTCGGATTGATACCTGCTGCTGATTTTCACCACCGTACAACCCGCCACAAACTAAAGTTTCATCCCAATCATCTGGACGAGTGGCGGTCTTCCACCGTGCGTTTTTCAAGGCACTTTCTTCCACGCACAACCATTCTTTGGAATCAACTTCCAGCAGCAGTATTTCCGAACCGATACGACAACATAACCTTCAAGAAAAGAGTATATTCCTTTTTAAAAGGCCGGCAGCACACCTGCAATGCCGCTGGTGTTGTGGGTGATCATGGGCGGCGGTAGTCACTTACCATCAGGTGAGCCGCATGCTCGTTTGCCCCCTGTGTTGTAAAAATATATATATATATATATATATATATATATATATATATATATATATATATATATATATATATATATATATATATATATATATATATATATATATATATATTATATTGGTCATATTAATTTTATGAAGTATGAAGCTACTATTTTTGTCTTTGCGGAACTAATAAAAATAAATACCTACTTCATATCAACCGTTAACTGTCCACTCTTGATGGTCTTCGCCATAAAGATGGTTTTGCCAGTAGTTGCCACTCTTGGCAAATACATTGGCAACCACAGTTAAGTTTTGGTGATGTTTTAAGAGGGATGTTACTGCTCATTTCTCGACCATTAAGTATCCTTAGTCACCCCTTATAACACCCATGGGAAAAGAAAGGGTGGATCATTCTATGCCAGGACCACACGGCGAAATATCTCCTGACAAGATAATGTTATTACCGTATTATTACCACTTCCTTTTTTCAAATATGTATCTCCACCTCAATAATAATAAAAATAAAACTCTAAAAGTTGAAATAACATAATTCATAAACATTTAATGAGATTGTATAATATGAATTAAATCAACAAACATTAATACTAAAATACAATTAAAACCCGCTCAATACGTTAACAGGAACGGATCTCTTTAACCGCTGACTATAATAAAAATTTAAATTTAGAGCAACCCTTAAAAACTATTAATTCTGTTGAAATAATAAATACACATCTGGTATATTCTTATGAGACCACAATAAGAACGAAAGTCCACGTTTGAAACGAGTCCGCGGTATCAGCGGCTCTCACGTGTTGCCGGCCACAGATATGAATAAAATAGAGCTGCTTATTACACATTCTAATAACATGCACGCCCACCCACGTTCAATTATGAGTATTTAGTTTTTCCGATGTTTTTTCCTCATTTAACCTCGTACTGTATTTGTTTTTTATGTATCCTCATTTTTATACTAAACTTTCATTGAACTTACTCTTATGTGTTTCCATTCAAAATTTATAAATCTATTTTTTTAATAGTTAAGTTAAATTATAGACAAAACTAAGGTTTTATCTATAATAAATTATTGTAATTTACCTAAATTTTAAAATTTGTTGAATTTAATGAATTAAAAAATGTCTAAATATCCAAACTTTTGCGTTTATAAGTAGAATCAATAATCTCACAAATTATAGAAATAAAATTTTGTAAAGAATTTTCATGATTATATGTAACTCAATCACACTCTAAAGCCTAAACCAATAAATGCAAGTTAATGATAATGGACCATATGTTTTTTATCCTAATTCATGCAATCATATAAAATAAACGGATTTGCATAAAACAATAATGTGATTGATCCGATGTCGTAGGTTCCGGGAAGGTAGCTGGGAATGATAAGAGAATGATGACAAAAACAACCAATTTGAATACAGAAAGTTAAATGCACATTATGTCAATCCTTTTGCCATATTATAAGGAATAATATCAAAATCACATTACATTTACTTTATATTAATATAAAAATAAATATTAAAAGAGTCACATCAAGTTGTATGAAGTGTTATGTTGGTCATGTATATCAATTTTGACAGTTTAATCGATTAATATTTTTTTTTCTTTAATGTGTCATTTTTTTTTTGTTTATCTTACCTTTCTATAATCTACTACTGCTGTCCACTGCTTGCTTTCCTGTCTTTACTTCAACCCTTATAAACAATAACTAATATTATATTTATTACAAAATCAAAATTGGATGTCATAATTATATTCGGTTTAGTTTATGAATAATTTAATACAATAGTAGATATAATATGTTACAAAAATTACACAACAAAGTGTAGTAGTAATAAATATTAAAAAAAAAATCCAACATACAAAATTTTTATTTCAAACATTGTCGAAAAAATAAGTGTGCACGACGCACCTTTTTAGTTTCTTTTTTAATTTTATTAAAAAGATGTTTTGTAATTTGAAGTCTGTGTCAATTTAATTTTGTTTTCGTTCGCTTTTTTGCTTTATTGGTTTGCTTTGTATATTTTTTATATAATTATATTATCTTTCTAAAACACCGTGTTTCCATACCAGCATACAATCCTATCGCCCACAATAAGTACAAACATTCAAAATTTACGTAACAATGTCACATTAATAAATTCCTTAACAAACAGTTTCACATGAGTACTAACACAAAGCCAAGGAAAACAGTTTTATATAAATGACTGCTCTACCAGTTTAATAGTGGCTAAAGCTAAAACCGATAGGACCAATAAAATGTACAAAAATAAAGCTCAGCCGAGACGGGCAATGAAATTAAATAAACCGATCCGGTGCATGTATACACATGCGGCAACAAAGAACTATTTTTAGTACTACGGAACAAGTGTTCGTGCAGTGTACACAAATTGTTGGATTATAAAACTAAACAAACGTAGAAACGCTAAGTACTAGTTGCATTTGTATGCAGTAGGTTCCGTACTGTTTATTATTAAGGATATGATGTTATTATAGTGAAGGTGATTGACCCTAATTTTAAAACTTATATTTATATTTTAATATTGGCTTTATACATGCACAATGGGAAATTTACGAACTTACTACATTTGTCATTTTCGACAATTATTTTGACTTCATACGGGAATCGAAACACTGTGACGCAAAGCACCGTACGCCCTCTAAAGAAATCTTCCAGATAAAGTCTTCCAGATAAACGACAACGACAGTAAGTTTGTAAAATTCACATTGTGCTGATTTTTGTCTATCTCACTCTAATATATTTGTTATTATGTTTTTTCTCTTTTATATTACCAATCTATACTTTATAATCTAAATTGTAAATCCTTCATTTCATTACAGTACATTCCTACTTAACAAATACATTTAACCAAGTCGCTATGTTTTTTACTAGATAAAATGTACTTTGTAAAGTCAAATCTATAAATGATAGATTGAACTTTACAAAGTCTATCATCATGCGGTTATCACTATAAATTTTCATTATGATTAAAATATTTTTTCATTTCGTAGCCGCCATGTTACGGTCTAAATTTAAGAAACAAATTCCGGAAATTGACCTGGACGGACATTATGGTCCGTGGCCTTTACCTTTAATATTTTGTTCCCACTACATATGTTTAGGCAACCAAGCCTAGATTACATCCACAATCTACTTGTAATATAAAGATATTCTCCTTCTGTGGTTTGTACGTACAATTCCAGAATACACACGGACTTACCGCAGATACTAATTTTAAACTATAACAATAGACTCAAAAAGCAGTACTCAATGTGGACTTTAGACATCTTTGACGTTAATTTACATACACATCATCATCATCTGGGTACAGAGGAATAACACCTGAGTCCTCAGGAATGGCAACACACGGGGGTATCATGGGCGAAACAGTATACTCTGTTATGTCCATGGTACTGCTCATGTCTATAGGCGACGGTTACCACTTTCCATCAGGTGGGCCGTCAGCTTATTTGCCATTCTAAGTTGTATATAAAAAAAAAGCCAACCAGTAACATGCATACTAAAATATTTTATAAAAGTAGAAGAAGTCCCAAATTTGAAATATTATTGATTATGTACATACAAAGGCAAATACTATATTAGCATCATATCAGCCTTTAATTGCCCACTGCTGAACATAACCTGCCCCATAAGAGGGTTTTGCCAATAATAGTCACGCTTGCCAGACAGGTTGGTAACAGCAGTTAGGCTTTTGATGATATTTTAAGAGGGACGCTGCTACCAATCCTTGTACCATAAGTTTCCTTAATCGTTTCTTACGATATTCACGGAAAAGGAAAGGGTGGTCTATTCTATATTGGGACCATATGGTCAAATATTATATACTTATACATAAATATTTACACGAATAAATATATCCACGACTCTCCCGGGCTTCTCTATTTTTTTAATAAAAAACAGCTCGTGATAATGTAGCTTTCCATAGGTGATTAAATTTTTAAAATCGGTTTAGTACTTTTGAGTTTATCCATTAGTTTAAATACTACAAAATAATAACCCTGTAAGTTCTTATTTATTAAGCTTAAATGATCACATATATTTTTAACTGCACCGTCCTTTGTGCTTTTGTTGCTATTTCTCGCATTGCTACAGAAAGATACTTTCTTAATAAATTCTGTGCGAGTACTAAGGCATCAATAGATTTTTCCTTTTCACTGCACTGGTTTTATAGCTCTGCCGCAGTAAATTCTGCAGAAAAAGGAACACAATAGTGTATCTGTGGCTACATACTCCATTTCTTCATTCTTTCTTCTAAACAAATAAATAAAATTCTAAACTCAGCAGTAGAATGATAAATACTAACGACTTACAAGACTTTGTATATAAGTTTATTTTAATAAAATTAATTTATATTTTTTCATTCTATTTTCTCTAGAGGTTTATTTGAGTCTGTCTTACTTTATAGTCTACTACCTAACTTGTTTATTCTCCTTATATGTTGTGCGATAACGTTGAAATTCTAAATCGGTTTTGGTAGTTTTTTTTGCAGTCCATAAAGTTACTTCTAAAGGTAACTAAATATAAACTAATTAACTTCCATAACTACAGTATAAACTAGCTTTTACTCGCGACTTTGTCCGTGTAACTGGAATAAAAAGTAGCCTATAATCTTCTTAAAATTTTATAGCAAATGGTTACAAACTCACTTTCACATTTATAATCTTAGTGAGGATATTAAAATGTGTATGTTTGTTATTGAATCACGCTTAATTTGTACGTAATTTAGTATACATATGAATTGTATCCTAAATTCATATTTATATGATACTATGGTCTTATTCACGCAGGCAAATTTGCCAGTTTTTTTTATACTCGTACAACTTAGAATGGCAAACAAGCTGACGACCCACCTGATGGAAAGTGGTAACCGTCGCCTATAGACAGGAGCAGTATCATGGACATAACAAAGTATACTGTTTCGCCCATGATACTCCCCATGCGTTGCCATTCCTGAGGACTCAGGTGTTATTCCTCCGTACCCAGTATAATTACGCCATATACAACTGCTTTACGGTTGAAACACGAATGGGACAGAGGTACCCAAGCAATCGACTTTTGTACAAAGTCTCCCTCTGGTAAAAAATTTGCCAGTTATAACAAGCATTAAATAACAAGAAAAGTCTCGTTATAGAAAAATATTATTATGAAAATGAAGCGTATCCATAGCGGTAAAGCCCCATAATGGTAATATAAACAGAGTAATTTATTATATACTTATTTTAGAAGGTTTTTTGCAGTCGATTTATTATCACCTATATTAGGGTTTATATGTTGTTTCAATATTTTTATCTATATTTATATATAGTATATTTATATATTGTGTCAATCTATTTGTGCTTATCGTTTTGCTCTTTTAGGAGCAAAACAATAAAGTGAATTGTAACTATTTTATGTTACTATGACACACATACGAAAGAAAAAATTATGTTACTTAAATTTTGCTTTTTTTGTATATATTATATATTATATATATATATATATATATATATATATATATATATATATATATATATATATATATATATATATATATATATATATATATATATATATATATATATATATATATATATATATATATCTCTTCTTATTGCGTATGTTTATCTATGTATGTTGATGTTTCTGTGCTGTAAGTAATGCAAATAAATTATCTATCTATCTATGTATGTATATTCAAAAGTAAAACTTTATAACAAAATCCTATTAGAGATAACAAATAATCTAAGAGGTAACATAAAGTGTATCATTTTTAAATATAAAATCACTAGAAACAACTAAAGATAAATAATAGTATTTTTAAACTGGATCAAGTTTCCAAACAGAAGTCTCCAAACATTGGTCGAAATATTTAGTTCCACAAAACAAAAATTACCGACTTCAATGACAATATTTTATATTTTAAATTAACAATCAAACTACTGAACCGATTTTAATGAGATTTCTATAGAACTAATCTGAAAGTATATCCTTTCAGATAAAAAAAGATGAAATTTCCAAATCGGTTTCTTAATGAGGTACAAATATAAAAAAAGTAGAACCGCATTGAAAACTAATAACAACAATGTCCTTTTTGTTGTTTAATTCTATGAAATTTGCTTACTGACTTTTATTTCTAAAATTTATGTTATAGATTTGCTTAGTTATATTATATATTGTTTTATTATATTACAGGTTCCCAAGGGGTCCAATATACACGTGTTGGTGGGAAAGGGATTGTTACTAATGGAGACTGAGAATCCCATTACTAGCAATATACCCAACCAGGTCGACCTCCACGCGGTTCTCCTTGGAAACTATCATGGTTAATTCCTGATGAATTCATCATGATGGGCTAACTGGCCTGTTTTCATTCTCATCTATCACCCTTCACTGGTGCTCCGCCAGCGTATCCCATTAGCGCAGGCGGGGTTACCATACTATTTTCACCCATCAAAAAAACAATATACACGTGTTGAATAATCCTTGTTTAAAGTCGGTTAAAACAACATATAAATTATAACATTTAATATTGCTTGTTTCAGATATATAAATACTGCATAATCCTGATAGTCAAGGTAAAAATTCAGAAATAAATATTATTAGAGAATTGTGTATTCTGTCAGTTAGCTTATTTACCATTTTAAGTTAGATAAACAATGTACTAATGAATGGCTTTTAAATATTTAGATGCATAATTTCTATTAACAGTATGGTCTAAAGGTTGCTTTAAACAAGTTCAAGTTTACGAGTACCATTTTGTTAATAATTTTTAATTATTTTTCTGAACGCCTAGTATCTTTTTTTTTTTTTTATTTTTTTTTTTATGCAACTTAGAATGACAAACAAGCTGACGGCCCACCTGATGGAAAGTGGTAACCGTCGCCTATAGACATGAGCAGTACCATGGACATAGCAGACTATACTGTTTCACCCATGATACCCCCCATGCGTTGCCATTCCTGAGGACTCAGGTGTTATTCCTCTGTACCCTGTAAATTCACGCCATATCCCACCCTTCAAACCGAAACACAGTCATGCAAACACAACTGCTTCACGGTTGAAACACGAATGGGACAGAGGTGCCCAAGCAATCGACTTTTGTACAAAGTCTCCCTCTTGCAAAAGTCTATAACATTGGTTATTTAATCAGAATTATTTTGTTTAATTCTGCTACCGTTAGTATGTGTGAGACTGCCAACATTCGAAGATAATAAACTAATGGTAGCGGAATTAAACAATTAAACAATAATAATTCTAATCAAATAACTAGTTATTAAGTGGTTCACTGTGAAATAACTAACCTATTAACAGTTATTAGATAATATACACAGTTAAATATAGCTTGCTAATGCAAAACCTTTCAAATACGAAGAAGCATTTCTTTGTTGTAATTTAAATAGCAAACGATAATTATACACTGTATTTCGTGGGAGAATAACCCATAAAGCTCTGTTATAACGATTAGTATACACATGTGAATTATACAAGGGCTTCACGCACAAGCAACAAGATAAAAGAGCGGGCAAATGTAAAAACAAAAAAATAACAGTTATTTCATTTGGTTTGAGTCATTGTACTACATAAATATAATGTAATCCTTCTTTTTGTTTTTGGGTTTTATAAATTATCCATAATATTGTAAACATCCTCTTACCGTTTTAACAACTCAAGTCATGAAACTTGGCATAATTTTTTTATCCTGATCGCGCAGATAAAGTTGCGAGCAAGAACTAGTTTATACTAAAATTATAAAGAGGAAAAATTTTATTGTTCGTTTGTAATAGATAAATTCAAAAATTACTATGCCGATTTTGAAAATATTTTCACTTACAGAAAGCTACATTATCAGCAAGTAACATAGGCTATGTATTATTTACGAAAATTCTATCCGTGCAAAACGGGGCCCCATAACTAGTAAATAAATAAACCAGACATAAAGTTTTTATAATGATAAATGATAATAATGATTCTGCCAAACATTTCGATGGTTGCGATTTTAATCCTTGGATAATACAATTTTATCTTTCATAAATATGTCTGTACCCTTATTAGCCTGAACGTTTACTATTTTGTATCTATAGACAAAAATTAATTTGACATCTACTAACGTAAGTAAACTCCACTAATTGTAATAAATTAACATTTTGACATTCCGTTCCACAAAGAAAAATCGATTTCAATTGTGACAAAACCATATAAGTTATATTCGTTTTTTTTTATGCCAAATTCGTATTTTTGTTTATGCCAAAATCGGACCAATAAATGGGGTTTAACATTTCGTTCGTCATACATCCTATCAAAAAAGTCCAAAGGAACAATATTTAACATTTTTAATATTTCTAAACGGCATGTATTATGTAATTTTAACATCAAATTTGTGTTTCGTTTGGCTCCGAAATTTCGGAAAACATTTCATGGTAGGGCCATTTCAGGTTGTGAAAGTCGGTTCAGTAATAAGCTTCAGAATTGGTGAAGATATCCCGTAATATGAACGACGAAAAAAAAAAACAGAAAAATTGAGAATTAGCTACATTTTAACTTTGCCTGAAAACGATTTAATGTCTCATTTAAGTACATTTTCTCGTTTTTAAATAATCCACATACTTTTCTTTATTTTATTGATTTATTTATTTATTTTGAAGAATAATAAAAAAAAATAAATAAATAAATAACATCGACTCTACTACATGTTGATAGTTTATCTAGAGAAATAACTGTATAAATATAAATAGAACATAATACTACTATAATACAAAAATGTCACAAAATATAGAGACGAATTGAAAATCCCCTTTTTAAAGTCACTTAATAAAGACGTTCTCATTGCACAAATTACAAGAGACGATCGCGAAACGAACCGCCCCGGGGATTAAATAGCTCAAACACGACTCTACACTTAAGTCGCAATGTAAATTTTATTTACAAAAGTCAGATTCCTCGTTCCTATAAAGCTTAGGTATTTAGTATACTTGGGTTACATCTAGATAAAGAGCGTTCAATACTTCGATTAAAAGAGATGATTATTTTTTTCATTATATTAATACTTATACTAGCTGTTGCCTACGACTTTGTCGTATACGCTTGGTGTCGTGTTAATACCCATTCTCGTTGCCCTTTAAATTGAAATTTTAAATATTCCATTTTTACGTTATAAAATAAACCGAAATTCCAAATTTCAGCTTTCTAAACTTAATAGTTTTAGCTGTATATTGATAGTAAATCCGGACAAATGATTTTATAAGTATAGATAGGGCATACTACTATTATAATACATACATAATTTCATTCATTCATTCATTCATACTATTTGTACTATACAATTGGTGTGTTTGCGTGACATTAAAAACAGTCATTATCAAATCTTCTTATAACTGACTTTTATTATAAAAGTCGTTGTTTTATTTCTTTATATTTAGATGCTATTAGCAGTTTCCTGTGATTTCACTTGCATGAATCAGTATATAAAGTGTCCTATATACTTTTTATAGTATTTTATTTGTCATTCTTTAAATTGATATAACTTTTTTATGAACGAATTGAAATAAAACAAACACTAAATATTAAGTGGAGCAAACTGCAACGTATTAGTGAACATCGCATCCAAATTTCTGAGACTAGCGTACACAAACATACAGACAAAAATCATAAATATCATTGTTTTGGATTCTATTGCGTTCATAAAGTCCTATATAATATTTTTTCTTATATATTTTCCATATACAGATAGCTACGAGTTACGATATTATTATATGTATTGATATCTAATTAATATTATAAATACAGAAGTTTGTAGTAATAGATCCATCCATATGTTTGTTACTCAACTGTTTTATTGTTGTAAGTGTTTTGTTGTTGTAGTGTTTGTAAAACAACTAAATGGATTCGAATGAAATTTGGTAAACAAGTAAGTTATATCATAACATAGTACATAGGATACTGTATGTAATGAGAGCGGGCAAAGCTATGGAAAATTGCTAGTATTAAATATTATACTTTAAGAATTTTGTACACTGATTATAGATTGAACATAATAAAAATTTACAGCATCGTTTATTTATACTAAATAGTAGGTATGAACAATAAACGATGCACAACCAATAGCTCGGCTGACCGTATTCTGTGGCGTTTTTTAACACTCGGCGCTCCATCTATACGTGTATAGTGCATGACCTGAATATGCATTAATTTCATTTTACGCAGTGCAGTAAAATCTGTACACAATGACCGCGTTTTTAACTTTTTGTCGCTGGAAAAGCATTTTTTAAATTATCTCTGCATTTAGGAGTTATTTTTCAAACATTTAATGTCGCGTGTCGTAAATATGTAGTACGCAATCGTCTCATCGGATCTCAATAAATATGCGTATGGCTGTCACAGCATGTTATAAAATGTGCATCTTTATTGCAATTGTTCCAATTGCGTATTTTTAGTTTGTCATAAATGGAAATAAATAATTTATTTATATACTAACTATAAATAACTACCTGCTTTTTCCTCGCAAATATATATTATTATCTCTAGTAAGTACCTATTTACTAAGAATTGAACAAATATTTAAGTATTAGAAAATTTATTATACATTTAATATGACTTGATATATTTTTCCTGAATTCAAAGTAGTATTTTCTTATAATATTTTCTTTTACTTTTTGTTTATAATATTAAATTAATAGCATTACAAATATAGAAATAGATTTTCATATTTGATGTTTATATTGCGTGTGGTACCGGCGTAGAACCCCTTTCTTTCCCCCTGAGTGTCATAAGAAGTGACTAAGGAAACTTAATAGTCGAGAAATGGGTAACAGTGTCCCTCTTAAAGCATGATCAACCTGCTTGCCAAGCATGGCAACTACTAGCAAAACTCCTCAATAGAGAGAAGTTTATCTTATTATTATTATGTTCAGCAGTTAACAATTAACGTCTAATATGGCATATATATATATGTTGCTATAATTATGTCACATATTTTTCACCACATCTGCCCTTCATACGCTTTCTGTTTTTACCTAACGCTTAGCTGGTAGAGAATACCATATGGCATTAAGCTCGCCATTTGTACAAAGTTTTATCGTGCAATAAAGAACAAATAAATAAATATATACTTGGGTTAAAAAAACTTTGTAATTAAACAATAATTGCGTAATTTACATTCTCTGTGATGATTCAACTAACAACATATTATCTACTATATATCTGTATGATAGTACCATGTAAATAGCTAGCTTCAAAGTTCTAATTAAATCATAGAACGTATGATTTGCACAATAGCTCGTTTCACGTTTACAAGATTCGAGACACTAATTCAAATCACGTTAATTACCTCGTCACATTCAATACAACATCGCTCAGCCTGTAATTGAAATATTGTAATAATGAATGTACACGATTATAGTAACATTACACTATAGGTATACTAACCAATAGATGGAATTGTGTTCTAATGTCTTAATTTTATTACTCCACTAGACTCGCTCTTGTTCTATTTTTTCTGACTATTATATAAGAGGGATCCTCTTACTGTTTTAATAAGTAATCGTAAAGTTGAAATCAATATCGTTCCAAATTCAATTTTTAGAATTTTTATATGTCATCATTGCAGAGCTATTAATTGTCAAAAACGTCAAAAATGATCAGGGATAGGCAGTAGCGTCTCTCTTAAAACGTTACCAAAAGCGTAACTCTGGTTACCAACTCGCTTACCAAGCGTAACAACTACAAGGAAATCTTCACTTTTGGAGGAGACCTGTGTTCAGCAGTGGGCAGTAAATTGATGCTATAATGATGATGATGATATCCTGACAAGAAATTAAACATTTGAAATCTTAATATGAAAAAATCGACACATCAACCTTAAATAACTATTCTTAAAGACGTTTATGGATACTATGCTTTGTCTAATGTATATCTAAACTAATTATATAGAAGCTATGTTTTTTTTTATTGGGTGAAAATTTTTTTTATACAACTTAGAATGACAAACAAGCTGATGGTCCACCTGATGGAAAGTGGTAACCGTCGCATATAGACATGAGCGGTATCATGGATATAACAGAGTATACTGTTTCGCCCATAATACCTCCCATGTGTTGCTATTCCTGAGGACTCAGATGTTATTCCTCTGTACCCTGTAAATTCACGCCATATCCCACCATTTAAACCGAAACACAGCAATGCAAACACAACTGTTTCACGGTAGAAACACGAATGGTACAAAGGTACCCAAGCAATCGACTTTTGTACAAAGTCTCCCTCTGGTAATGGGTGAAAATGACATGGTAACCTCGCCTGCGCTATCGGTATACACTGGCGGGGTACCAATGAGAGGTAATGAAGAAAGGCAGGTCAGTTAGCCCATCATGACGAATTCAACGATAAATTAGTCACGATAGTTTCCAGGGAAAATCGCGTGGAGGTCAATCTGATAAGGTATATTGACAGCAGTGGGGACTAACCTCCCCATTACTAATAATCCCTTTCCCCCAAACTAAAAGCTATGTAAGATCAGCAAAGCCTATAAGCGGTTGCCAACCCGCCTACTAAGCGTGAAAACTACTGGCAAAACTCCCCTTATGAGGGAGGAAAGGGATTGTTAGTAATGGAGACTGAGAGTCCCATTGCTAGCAATATACCCAACCAGGTCGACCTCCTCACGGTTTTCCCTGGAAACTATCATGGTTAATTCCTGATGAATTCATCATGATGGCCTTCACTTGTTCTCCGCCAACGTATCCCGTTAGCGCAGGCGGGTTTACCATACCATTTTCACCCATCAAAAAAAACTTCCCTTATGAAGAAGGCCTATGTACAGCATTGGACAGTTAACGACTGATATAATAATAAAATATGTTAGAAATGATATTATATTGTGATTTGACATATAATACAAAAACCTTGGACCCTGTTTCGTTTTATTATATTACGATATTACGAAATGACAAAGAGACTGACAGCCCACCTAATGGACAGTGCTAAACGATGCCTGTACACATTAACGTATATATATTCTCGTATAATATGTAACAAAAAAAATAGTCCTACTAATATTATAAATGTGAAAGTTTATAAAGATGTATAGAAATTTAATTTTTTGTATGTTTATTACTCAATCACGCCTAAACGGCTGGACGGATTTTAATTTAATTGGGTACACGGATAGGTTACTTCTTTTCATTTAACAGTTTTCTCTTGTCTATGCAAATAATTCATGTATGTTCTTCCAGCCAGCTCTATCCCAGGCCATATCCTTGACCTCTCTATACGACATGACACCTAGTGTTTCGTTTGTCTGTCCCATGTAGTAATTCCGCGGTCCTCCCGTTCCTATTTAGCCCTCTACTTTTTCTTCCACTATGCTCTTTAAAAAATCGTCATGTCGTATAACTAACGTCGTATACGACATGACATGACTACGTGGGACAGATAAAGGAAACACTAGGTGTCATGTTGTAAGCGACGCGTTCTGTGCCTCAAAACTCAATAGTTTGTCTATGTTATTGTCTATGCGTGCGGTCGTTTAAACTTATAATCGGCGCAACGGACGCCACGCCCAGTCTGCACCTAGATACGATCGACACCACACGTCTATTTATTTATTACCTGTAATTAACGATTAAAAACGTAAAATAATATCCAATTGTTAAAGTCTTCGTTTTCTTGCCATCATTCGTAACCTACCATATTCCATACCATACACATGTCATATAGGGAGGTCAAGGATATGGCATTTTGGCTCTTCTATTCTCTATTGTTTTTTATTATGTTCGTTTCTCATTCACTCTTTTCAAGACTTCCTCATACGTTACTTTTCTGTCCAGCTTATCCTTTCCATTCGTTGTATATAGGGTAGATTACATCTTAACGTAATATATTAGTTACATATTTAATGAACTGATGCATGTAAGTAAAGCTAGGGGACATGACTAATGTTTCGTATAAATAACGATCCCCTGTTATAATAGTGATCCCATAAACATTGACTTGACAATTTTTAATGACACTTAGGTGGTGAATAAAATGACGGCCCACTTAATAAAAAGGGGTAACCGTCGCTTATAGATATGAATAGCATCATAAAAATCATAAAATACAGTGTCTATGGTAATGGTAACCCTCATGCGTAGTCATTATTGATAACTGAAGCGTTATAATTTTATAGCCATATAGCCACCCTTTAAATTGAATCACAACTATGCAAATATAGCTGCTTTATGACAGAAATACGAGTAGGACAGAATGAATGAATTAATGAATATTTATTTACAAGAAACATCGTAAGTATATCACTGTTAACAATAGGGATATACATTTTCCGCCATAAATAAGCATGCAAAATTTAAAAATCTAAAAACGATAAATGTTGATTGAATTAAGCATTAAAACAGTAATGTTATAAGAAAAAATATATAAATATATCAAATATAATTTCATATATCAATTTGCTGTTTATAATTCCTGGACTAGATTATGATGTATTCTAATAAGCTCGACGAAGGAGGTAGCCAAACGGATGGCTTTGCTTCGATTACTTGTTTTACCAGAGGGAGACTTTGTAAAAAAGTCGTTTGCTTGGGTACCTCTGTCCCATTCGTGTTTCATCCGTGAAGCAGTTGTGTTTGCATGGCTGTGTTTCGGTTTGAAGGGTGCGATATGGCGTGAATTTACAGGGTACAGAAGAATAACACCTTAGTCTTCACGAATGACAACGCACGGGGGGTATCATGGGTGAAACAGTATACTCTGTTATGTCCATGGTACTGCTCATGTCTTTAGGCGACGGTTACCACTTTCCATCAGGTAGGCCGTCAGCTTGTTTGCCATTCTAAGTTGTATAAAAAAAATGTGTGGATATTCAAATTCCCAATCTGTAATTTTTTTTCAATGGATGATGAAATGGAATGTTACCCTGCCTGCGTTATCGGTATACACGGGCGGGACATCAGTGAGTAATAATAGGTGAAGATGAAGTAGGTCAGTTAGCCCTCCGTGACGAATCTAACAATAAATCAATCACGATGGTTTCCAGGGAGAACTACGAGGAGGTCGACTTGACAGGGTATATTACTAGCAATGGGGCTACTAATCCGCATTACTAACAATCCCTTCTCACCCCCACAATTGGTACATAACGCGACGTGGTACGATGTGTAGGGTAAATACAGGGACAAAAATAGTAATAATGTGAAGGTAGCCGAAGAAACTGCACGAGCTGCCAGAAAAACATGCCATTTCATTCAGTACTGTTGTAACCGCGACGTGATGCAACCCAAGTCAAAACTTCTACAAAATTAAATCAGGCATATATCTCTAGTATAGTGTTATTTTATCAGTGATACTATTCACTTGTAATTACGTCGTGTTAATTCCCAAACGTGAATTTAAAATACGTGAACAACGTAAATCTTTATTATTAACTATGTGTCAATACATTTTGCTCAAATAGTTATACCTATACAGAAATTGTTCAAGGCTTTTTAAGATTTTCTGAGATAAACAACGAGTCATCTTTAAAATAAACAATGAAAGATATTGCATTGTGGAGAACCCACATTGTTTACCATTGACTTGTTAGCTAGTTCAAACCTATCTACCCGTGGGTGCCACTACGTAGATGCAGCAACAAAATAAAAACAAGTAAAAATAGTTAAAATAAACAAATCTGATCTAATCCATCACCACAATCTCAGAATGATGGAAATACGTACAAAACTAAGCTTTATTGTTGTATTTTTATGCAATCTTTTGTTTATATATTTCAATTTAATTATTAATAAAATACAATATGCTTTGAACGTACCAAATTCTATTAGCCACTTGTTGTATTATAAATGGAGTTTGGTAATATATTTCATTTAAGTTTATTACTAACCTTCGTATAAAATGTTAGATGTTAAAAAAGAATCCAAGGCAAAGACGAGCTATCGAGCTCGAAATTACTTTGAAATAAATTATCAACAATCGGGCAACATTTAACGACAAAATTACCTAATGCCATCCCTAAAGAGCCTCATACCTTACAGCCTAAATAGTCGCGTACAACGCGGTTTCAGAGATGTTTTCTCCCACGAACACTCAGGTTATAGAATGAGCTCCCTGCCGAGATTTTCCCAAGAGACTACAGCATGGGGTTCTTCAAAAGGAGGGCAAAGAGGTTTCTTCAGGGTCGGCAACGCGCGGATAATACCTCTGGTATTGCAGGCGTTCATAGGCTACGGTAACCGCTTACCATCAGGTGGGCCGTATGCTTGTTTGCCACCTCAGTGGTATAAAAAAAAAAGAGCACCCATAGAAATATAATATCACAGATACTTGCTTTTCTTTATATCTACTACTACGGTGGCAAACAAGCATGATAATGAACTATTCTTAATCTATATCATGCACAAATTCATTTGTAAATAATACTCGTGAAATGAAGTTCACCCAAATACTGATGATTTTTACACGTTTTCTCCGTCCATAGATAAAGAATAGGATCTACGTTCCCAATATATTTTACAAGGATAATGGATATAGCGTCTATAATAATGAATAGGGAATAATGTTTGCAAAACATAACTATGCGTAAGAAATAAAATGTATAATTGCTCAGCATATGCTGTTTATTTTGTTATGCAAATCGGAAAATTATAATTATTCATTTGAAAATAATTCAAAGAAAAAATGAATAAAGCAAATAATTTATAAATATATTTATTACATTATTTTTACACCACATATATTATATTTGTATACAATTCCTCTAGATACTTTCTCCGTTCGGCTTTTCAAAGTTGAGAGGAAGTAATCTCTTTAAGGGATAAGTCCGCCTATGTACATTTTCGTTATATCCTATATCAAAAGTGAATATACATAAGCATATAAATAAATATAGATTTTACAATACAGCCCAATACTAGATCAATAACTATTATTATTTACAATGATAATGTAAGAGATTCCTCAATAACTGTATTTTAAAACTTTTTAATATGTCCAATGTAAAGTACGTACAATAAACATATAAAACAATGAATAGGAATGAAGTAATGTCTTAAATTCATATACAAAATAATAATAATTTAGTAACAATTTTTCAAAATACCTTAAAAAAATGTTAAAACAAAGAATCTTTCCAAGTTATAATTTTATCGGGACTGCATCAATTTAATCTAATTTCCATTGTCAAATAGGATTATTTAAATTATTTAAATTATTCTCCAAATCTTACAAATTTATAAAATAACAATGTAAATTGATAATGATAATGCATTGTAAGCGAAATAAGTGAGCGGAATAGAAGTTGATTGTACTGGCTTTATTTAAATACGTTAAGGAATTTATCTCAATATAAATCAAGCTAAATTATAACGATTTGGCGGAGTTACAGAGATCTTATTTTCATGCTAATTCGAAGCCTTTGGTGAAAGGTGAAAGGTGAAATGTCTAAACGTCTAAACGTTTATGATTTATTTATTTGATTAAGATTTAATTAGTGCCAATCTTTTCTATTTATAAATTATTATAAATATTATAAAGGATTATATAATAATTTTATATAAATTATTATATAATCCTTTTCCATGTTCTTCTCAATAATTAATATATTATTAGTGAAGACTAGCGATGATGATTTTTTTATACCACGAAGATGGCAAATAAGCATACAGCCCGTCTGATGGTAAACGATCACTGTAGCTTAACGACGCCTACAACACACGGGTGTCACGTACGCGTTGCCGACCCTAAAGAAACCTTAATATACCCTTTTTGAAGAACCCCATACTGTAGTGTCTATGGAAAACCTTGGTAGTAAGCTCATTTCACAACCTGAGCATTAGTGGGAGAAAAAATCTCTAAAACTACACTTTACACGACCATATAGGCTCTAGAATGTGAAAGTGAACTCCCTGTTGATGGCGAGCTATACGATGGTAGAAAATTGCTGTGGACATCATAATAAATAATTTCTCTAATTACAGTCCGTTGTACAAACGCACGCAAAGTGAGGTAAAATCTCTCCTAAGGTTTCGATACCGCTTGCAAGTCTGGGATCATCGACAATTCTCATAGCTCGTCATTGCATTGAACCCTTCGAAGGGTTCAAGCTGGTATCTAGATGTTCCCGCCTATAAATGACAGCAATACCCTATGTGGGGCCGTATTTGCCATTTATAAAGCATTAATTGTTGATTTATTGAGCCATTGTACAAAAGTGTAGTCCGTCGTGAAGCTATTGCGTTTGCATGGCTTTGTTTCGGTTTGAAGGGATATAGCAATGAAATTACGAGATACAGAGACATAACACCTTAGTCCTAAGGGATGGCAACGCATAAAGGGTATCATGGGTGACACAGTATACTCTGTTTTGTTCATAGTACTGTTCATGTTTATAAACGACGATTACCACTATTCATCAGGTAGACATTCCTTTAGCTTGCCATTTTAAACTGCGTAAAAAACAACGAACGCTCTCTTAAAAGAGTCTCATAAATTTCATACTTACTTTATTATGCGTTTACTTAAGATCTTCCCCTCTTCGATTTCTTTTTTCGCCAGTTTAAAAATATAAATGGATATTCCACATATTTTTTCAAGTCACATAAAAAGTAATGAAAGGAGCGAAAGATTAAGTGCAAGCCATTTCTGCGTATAACCGAACGCAATTTACAGAGCAATACACGAAAATGATGAAGTGGTCATAAAAGGGATGTTATGGGCAGCATGCACGGAAACCCTGGCCTGGAATCCCCTCAATTTCCTAATGGTTTCATAACAAATGTCATCGGTAGGTTTAGATAGACTTGTGGGACAATAGGTCCATTATTGCCTGATTATGTTCTACATAATGGACGTCCCATTTAATGTGTTGTGGTGGCAATTCAGACTTGTTTATTGGCCTACTAGGCGTGCATGTGGCTTATAAAAGTAGTCTATGTCCATTTCCATGCCAAATGCTATATGTATGTATTTAAAGATAATCATGTTATGTCATAAATAAATAGCAATATATTACACACACACATACATCGCGCATGTCATACATTGAAATAGGTATGAACATTTTTTTTTTAAATGGATGATAATGGATAGGTAACCCCACCCGCGCCATCGGTATACACCGGCGGGGCACCAGTGAAGAATGATAGGTGAGGATGAAGTAGGTCAGTTAGCCCATCGTGACGAATTCAACAAGAATTGTTCACGATGCTTTCCAGGGGGAACCACGTGGAGGTCGACCTAATAAGGTATATTGCTAGCAATGGGATTGTCAAACTCCATTGCTAACAATCCTTTTCCCCCCTGTTAGGGTATATTGTAGGTATGAACATTCGTAATGCCAATTCATCAATCAGTTTATACAAGTTTACGAGTACTTTTAAATTTGCTCTTTTTCAGTACGTTGTCTTTTTGGTCAATATATTTCTATCTAGTATGACCCTTTCATCATTTCCACTATTTATACATACTCAATAAATCTCTTTCGAATTTTTCTTTTATCTATCCAAATGGCTAAATGACTGTAACATCCCATTTTTCAAGTCTCTCAGTCGACGCTTCTTCAATCACACTATTTGTCACTCTGTTTCATATTACGCTACATATTTAATAGCTCTGTTTTTTACTTTTACATCTTTAATATTATGTTTTGAGTATTTAAATCAGCATGTGGAAAAATTAGAAGATACATTCTTTCCCACTTTCTTTCGATATTCAAATTCCTATGTACTTGTATAAACTAAAAATATGTGTATAACTAATTAGCACGTAGATAGGCAAAGATATTTAAATTTAGAATTCAAAACATTTCTATTCATTTAGGCTTGTTTAAAAGCACTTTTATTTTTTTAAAGCTTTTTTTTTTTAATCTGCTACAAGATTTCGAATGTTATTATCTACTGAGAAAAGCCCGCAAGTAACTTGATAGTTGCTTTTTTAAATCTCGTTAACATATGTATACATACATTTATACACATAGATTTATTTAAATTTTACTTTATTACTAGGTATACCCCACGGCTCATATTAAATATTATAAATATGAACGTAAGTAAATATTTATAATATAATAATAATAAACTCTTTATTGCGCACAAACGAGATGTATACAAGGAGTATTTATACAGAATATGCATATAAAAAGGCAGCCTTATTGCTAAAAGCAATCTCTTACAGACAACCTGGTATAAATATATATATTTTTCGTAAATTGTAAATTCTATTAATATGATAAATGCAAAAAATTGTAACGATGGATTGTAGGATAGCTGAATGATTGTTACTCCTTTACGCAAAAACAACTGATCGAATTTAAATAACATTTGGTACACGGGCAGGTTTTATCCTAACTTAGCATATAGGATACATTATGTACTGATTCATGTGGGCAAAACTGCAGGATATAGCTAGTGTAAAATGTTTTGAAAATATTTGTATTTAGTTTTATTTATCTACCTACAATTTTCAAAATAATAGCTAAATATTTTTCATAATAACTTTCCTATAGGGAGTCCCGGCGCGTCCTACTTAAAACCAACAACATAATGGGTATATTTTAGCAAATACGAAGCGAGTAATTTTCGTTATAAAAATAAAACAGTAATAATTCTAAATAGAAAAATCCATCATTAAGAGTATTTACAGTTTGTTGAGTTCTAGAAGATTATTGCCATTTTCTCTCTTTGTCGTACAAATTTGAATTGATTGAGTAACTTTAAAAAATAAAATTTACATTTCAAATATTACAGCTAATTTATTATCAGAGACTCTTATTTCATTTTCTATTCAAATAAAATTAGTAAATAAGATATATTTCTTATTATGGATGACAATATAATGGTAACCCTACACTAACAGTATACCACCATTGAGGAAGAGTAGGTGTGAATGAAATGGTAGATCAGTTAGCTCATCGTGATGAAGACACCTGAAATTCAGCACGATAGTTGCCAGGAGGGACCACGTGGAGGTTGACCTGACTAGATATATTGCTAACAATAGGACTGGTAGTCCGCATTACTAGCAATCTCTTCCCCGCACTGATGAATGGTGTCTCGGTGCAGACAAATGTAATGTGGGGTGACCTCCGGCGAAATAGCATACATTATTTTAGTTTCTAATAAATACGACTATTATTTATTTATTTATAACAGTTATTGTTTATTTATGACATTAAGAGTGTCGCTGGATGCAAGTGGCGTAAAAACATATTATACATATATATACATATATATATATATATATATATATATATATATATATATATATATATATATATATATATATATATATATATATATATATATACATATATACATATATATATACATATATATCATGATCATCAAAGTCAGTGTGTAATAATAAGTAATAGAATAAAGCAGCAACAAAAAAAAACTAAAGAAAAAATCTAAAATATCAAGTCTCTCGTGAAATAAACAGAAATAACTATATAAATCCCATCAAGTTTTGTTATTCATTACCGTCAAATAAACGTAAGTACTAATTTAATATTTTCTTTTATCCCGAAAACACTGACAAGTAGGTATCTATAAGTTTCACCATAAACTAAAGAGTAAACAATACGCTAATATAACATAGGAAATAGGATTGTCAACTTTAGGTAAACGTATAAAAGGGCAATTTTATTTGCACAAGTTATATCAACCTTGTTTTGGATATACGAAAAAAATGGAAATTGTATGTGATAAAAAGTGATCCCTTTAGTAAGTGAATCATATAAATATTATAGCACTATATATCGTTGAGTACTTTATATGATGCGTCCATTTATTGTGATGGACCAACTGGGCCCGTAACTTATTAATAGATAATATATTTATACTAATACTTACACTGGTTATATAAAAGAATTCCTGTGTGGTCCCAGCATAGAATAGACGTAGCGCGTAGCAGTCGTAGCAATTAAAGGCAAACCCCTTATAAGGAAGGCTTGATGATATATATATAAACTTATGAAAGAAGTACAAAATGTTCACACTTATAAGAATTCTAAATTCCACCAAGTGTCAACGATCTCCAAAGTCAACAGAATAAAAAATTACTATACATTTATTCTAATGATCTTCGTTTCTGTTACATCATTATATTGATACTTTATTGCTCTGTACAGTGACGTTTCGTGAAGATCGGAATCCTCTAAATCAGGATAAATCCGCGACAATCCAGACAGATGGTACTCCTATGACCCCAATGTACACATGACCCTAATCCGTCTCGCTTATAGGGGTTTTAAACGTCTATTTGACCCATGAAAACTGACGGTTCTTTTGTGTGATATATGAACAAATTGGTTTATAAAAGACTTTAACCTACTAAGGTCAACTTTAAAACCTAAGTTTGTCAATTTTTTATACAATTGAAAATGACAATCAAACTGACAGCCGACCTGATAAAAAGTGGTAACCGTTGCCTATAGTTAGTAAGAGTTTCATGAACGTCACAAAATACACTGTGACATCCGAGATACTGCTAATGCGTTGCAATGCGTCTAAACTAGCACTATAACCTCTTAGGACAAGATTGACCTTAAACGTGTATTTACAGGGTACAGAGGAATAACACCTGAGTCCTCAGAAATGGCAATGCATGGGGGGTATCATGGGCGAAACAGTACACTCTGTTATGTCCATGGTACTGCTCATGTCTATAGGCGACGATTACCACTTTCCATCAGGTGGGCCGTCAACTTGTTTGCCATTCTAAGTTGTATAAATAAAAAAAAACTTTAATGTTAGTGATTATAACCCTAAGAATATTAGTTAAGTGAAGTAAAAACTCAAGAAATAATCCTTACTAATATTGTAAGTGTGAAAGTGAGTGTCTGTTTGTTTGTTACTTTATAACGTCTTTGTAGCTTAACAAATCGCTATGAAATTTGGTATACACGTACTATATGGGATAGAGAATTATATAAGCTATTTTTTATTCCAGTGATTAAACATATCTCGGCCACACGGTGTAAAGTCGTGGGTTAAACCTAGTAGGCATATAATTTAAAAAAAGAACAAAACTTTAGTTGATTTTATTTGAGCACTAGCATATTACTGGTCCTAATATCAAAAGCCACGTAGGTATTTATGTATATTAAAATTTATGTCTACTAATATTAAAAAGAAAAAGATTTTATTGTTTTTTTGTCAAAGATAGACTCAAAATCTACTCAATTCGAAGAAACAGACCGACGTGGACAGCGACATCATTTTTTAATATTTAGAGATAAATAAGTAACATTATATACTCTAAATTACCTAAAAGTTTTTGTAGATATACCTACGCAATTAGACCAAAATGAGTCCTTACATCTAAGTATGTAGACAGATATATATACCTTTATGTATGAGGACAGTATACGCTATAGTGTACAGTGTTCTCAATGATTCGATATGTTCTGAAGAGATATTAAATCGAGTATATAAACTAAGAGTACCTACTCTCAATTTCTGTATTCCTAGTATTCTCTCATACCTACTTGACAATGTCTGGAGTACCTAAATATGTATTGTATACGAGTGTACATTAGGATTTCCTTTTTTATTTATTTCTTCATATATATATACTTTAAATTTTAATATACATGTAAATATTTAAATAATAAAACATGGTTTTTGAGAGGAATGAAAGTTTTGCCAGATTATGATAGGAGATGAAAAAGTAGAGCAAGTGAGTGAGTTTCTATATTAGGTTCCATGGGAAGTGTGAAAAAAAGTGTTAACGACTGCTCTCGATTATTCAATAATGATAAAATTATATTGATTAGTAATATTCTGTTATTATTTTGACATTTTATAGACAAATTAGACAATGCCATATCAAGAATGAATGGAGATTTAAGCCAAATATCTTGAAAAATTTCAATTCAATATCGCAGCGTTAAATCGTGACAGATTTTTATGTATGTAAAACATAGGCTTCACCAAAAAAATAAACTTCAATAATGATAAAATTATATTGATTAGTAATATTCTGTTATTATTTTGACATTTTATAGACAAATTAGACAATGCCATATCTTTAAGCCTATCTTTAAAATTTCAATTCAATATCGCAGCTAAATCTTTTTTATAAGGGCCAACTTGAACTAATTTTTCAATAGATTTAAGACAAAATTATTATAATTTTAGATTATGATGGCCCATAAGGCAGCAATTTCACGAAACTATAAAATAAAATCACATTCAAATATTAGAAATAGATTTAGAGAAATTGCTCCACAGAATTGGCTCCAATACGTCTAGAGGTGATTTAAAATACATATTTGAATTTAGAACACGGAATCGTATGTCGTATGTAAAAATGTTATAAAATGAACAGTATTTTTCTCTGAGAAGTAAAAAGCTTTAATCATGACTAAACGGGCCAACATGGAAGTAAACTTTATCAGGTATAACATATAGGTACAAAATTTATAACATAAAAAAATATATAGGAAAATTAGATAAATAAAATGAGATCCTCCTACGTAGTTGTTGAAAAATCTATATTATCATCATTTTCAAATATTATAAGGCTGCGTAGGTGTTGATAAATCCTCAGCGTATCCTTCTTTATAATAGAATACATTAAATTGCATCCTACAACTCGGTCGTGTTATGAGAATTTAATATATCTTTACTAGCATAAGTTACATGAAGCGTTAGTCATACGTAGCACATTATTACTGTATTTCTCATAAACACATGCAGTTATGAGCAGTAATATCTTAGTTGAACGACGCTTTACTGCATTCCAGGGATCTTAAGACCGAATCCCATTCCTAAACCACTGAATTTTCAAATTCTTATTTATTTATTTATTCCTTAAGCTTTTTGAAGAGTGTGTTTCACAAAAAAACCGACTTCAGTTGTCTCAAAACCAATTATTTTGATTTAAAAACTAATCTACTGAACCAATTTGATTTAAAAATTATGGGGCCAATGTCTAAGTATATCCTTTTAAATAAAAAAAATCCAAGTTTGTAACTTATGCAGTTATGAGATAATAAAGAAAAAAAATCGGTCTAATGGAACCTTCTTCATTTTGAAGTCGGTTCGGAAACGCAGTATAATCCGGCTACTTCAATTACAAGAAATGATCAAAACGATTATATAATAAAAGAAAATAAATCAGAAATATATCTGTTTCGCTTCTGTCATATTAATATTTACATAGGAAGTCACTTTCGATAAATTTATCAATATACTATTGTTTTTGAGTGACTTTCAGTAAGTGGGTTGCAGTTCTGCCTAATTCCAGTGAACTTTATTAGTTCTAAATCTTCACAAAACTTGATGTTCCCAGAAAGTATTTTATACAATAATTCCTTCTACATTTTTGACATTCGACATTGATTTTTTTAAGGTCTCGGATATTTAAAACACAGTTCAAAGGTCAATTGTTCACCGAAGTTGGACTTAATTTAATGTAATGTTTTAATGCAATATTCTGTCGCAAGTAAAGCAACTTTTGACTGAAAAAAATAACATTTATTTATATGGTTGCTTCATTTGAATAATATACCTTTGGCAACAAAATATAAAATATGCTTAAAGTCATTACTTAGTGAGCAATAACTAAAATATTTTCCACACATTAAAATCATATTTCTTGAAACGACTCTTCTTTGTTGTTATAGAACTATAAATCTTTAAAATCATTTTCAAGGCTTATTCGTAACATTAGATGTTTCCAACTTTTTTATTTTCACTTTATAACAAATATTAAAGAACGTTATTATTCAACCCTAATCTATGTTTAAGTCGACACTGGATCTGTTAAATAAATTGCTGCCATTAAATATCCTTAAAAATTAAAACTCTTGGCGGACAAGTTTTTGTGAAGGATAGAAATAAGAAAGTTGCGGCTAAAACATTGCAGACAGTTGGTCCAGAATACCTATTAGAATAAGTAATATATTTTCTCTCGCATTTTGTCGACTTAACTTTCTTAATCCATTAGTCTTTTCTATGTAAATTATACTATTATATCAATAATAAAATCATATATATAAATAGTTAAAATGTATGTGTATAATATTTAAAGAACTAATATATAAAATATTTTATCTTGATGAACTCAGTAATCGATCTACTTAGATACTGCCTAATCCGAAAGGATTACATATTTGAAATTTTTAATATAACCTATAATAAACTTTTATGAATTGGGCATAAATTTAATAAGAAAGGATTTTATGACCCCGTATGAGATCGAAAGGTTAAGAGATTATTAATTTTTGGATGAAACTAAGTAGCACAGCTAATTTCTTATATGTTATCATGTAAGATGATATTATAATAAATAATATTTTGCTATGTATAAATAGCACTTTTAGTCATATCTATATATAAATGCACGACGGGAATTTTACTGTGTTGGTTGTTTCCAACCATTGCTACAACTTCATCCGGAAATTTTATTCAGGGGTACAGAGCTTTGCGCCCCTACTTCTGCCCGTACTGACGTCTCTTCGGACTCTGCGAGCTACACTACAGCCCGCAACGCGAGATAAGACGCTATGAATCAAAGCACCCTACGCCCCCTAAGGAAGATTACTAACTTGTAACTATGTTTGTCGTTTCCGACTAACATAGTAAGTTAATAAAAATCCCGTTATGCATGTATATAGTTATCGTTAAAAAATAAACACAACTTTTAAAAATAACTATAATCGTAATAAAATTTATGCCGAGATTAAATCAGAAGTAGATTAAAATCGTAACAAATTTTAGCGATATAACGGCTTAACCAATCACAATGTAATTTAGGATACACGTACACGAATGTATGGGATAGAAAAGAATATAAACTATGTTTTATTTCGGTTTGTGAATATATCCGCAGACGAAGTCACGGGTAGTATAAAGTAAGTACCATAAGTATAATATACAATAGCTTATACAAATAAAGAATTCTTAATATATAAATCCGTTGTCATGACGTTCATTCGTGCATTCAAAATCGCTCAACTACTTTAATAGAAGAGCAAATGTATGGAAATGTATGGAGACATTTTGATATTGAACGACAGTGTAATGTAGATCAAAATATGTCAAATTGCAATCTGACCTCGTAGGCGAAATAAAAATTACCGGTACCTACCACCATTTTGTTCCAATTTCAAAATATTCAACAACAATTTTTAGACACAAAGTGTAGTCATTAGTGCCCTCGCCGAATGAGTTAAAGCCTTAAGCCCGGATCGACGACCGGCGGAGGCAGATGTAATTTATCAACGAGTCCGGTGGCAAAACTCGGAGGGGAAAAATATCCCCGGGATCATAGTATGCATTGTACTCGTACTTTAGGATTGTTTATCCTGCAGATCTGGACTTGGGACAAATTTATCTCGTTTTTCACCCAAACAACAGTACAGTACATTTTATAGATATCATAAAAAGCTATGATAGAAGTAGTGATAAGTGATCACTTAAGATATTTTCTATATAAAAAAATCGATACTTGGTAAACTTAGTATTGGCTGATAATAAAGTAGATCCTGTCATTTGTAACAAATCTTAATTATTTTTTTTTAATTTTATACACCTATACAGTGTTAAACATACCATTATCTGGCAATCAACAATAAGACAAAAATACAAATGACAGTACGACATTTGTACCAGGAAGGTGGCAAATAAGCAAAAAAAAAGCCCATGTGATGTTAAATGGTTACTGTACCCTACAGGCGCCTGCTATTCTGGAGGTGTAATAATGATACAATAACAAATACACAATTACATTTAGCATCTTCCCATTTTAAGTTGGTTATAAAAAAATACGAATACTACAGCTGTCTTTTCAACATTTAAAAAAGGCGGAGTTGTTGCCACATAAATTCATCACTCATAAATTGATTTGAAAAATTCTTTTTTATCTAAATAAACATACATTTAAATTAGTGTTATAGAAATTTTATCAAAATCGATACAGTAGTTTAGTATTTAAATCAAATTAACTGATTTTCTTAAATAAAAATAATTGATTATGCCATGATTGAAGTCGGTTTTTTTTTGTGGAACGCAGAGTTAATATATGTTATTTATGAAACAATATCTGTTATATACCAGTAAATGGAGCTACACATTTCCGTGCCCTTTGTATTTAAATAAAAAAATATTTCTCCCTTTTAGTGTTCTATTTTTTTCCAATACATGATCAATATTACTTACAATCTTTGTATTTTGAATCCTCATGTTTAGCATCCTTTTCCTCGTCTCTAAAATAAATTCTAATTTTTAAATAAATTTTAAAAAGATCAAGGCAAAATAACTTCAACAACAACTCTGTTGGAATTCTGAAAATGCCAGTCAATGTAAAATAATTTAACTGATACTGAAATGTTTTGCGCGGTTATTTCAATGTTTGCTGTTTAGATCATTAATAGTAATTAATTAACGCCTCATGAACTAAAACAGAACTCGAATTAATATAATCATCATCAATCATCATTATCTGACTTTAATATAGACTAATTTATGATTTTGCCCCACGAGCAAAATAACAGAATGTGTCAAAACTAATATGATAATTTAAAATTATGTTCCTCAAAAAAATCTACTTCTAGTGTGTCAAAATGAGTTACATTGATTTAAAAATTACATCACTGAACCGATGTTGATAACATTTACATAGAACTATTATATTCCTTCAAAGAAAATAAATTTTTTAAATTTTTCAAATAACTGACGGAGTTATGAGGTAACAAACAAAAAAAATACAACTGTATGGTAAATATTATACATACATATATTTGTAAATAGAATTGTTAAAATTAGCCCAGACTTCTCATAAAGAAACACTTTTTTAGTAACTATACCCAATTACATTATGTTATATGTATAAAAAAATGCTATATATATATATATATATATATATATATATATATATATATATATATATATATATATATGTGTGTGTGTGTGTGTGTGTATAATATAAATATAAGTCAAAAATATTTCGTCGTATTTCAAAAATACAAGATTATAAATTTCACAGCTATGTTTTTGCGACTAAGTAAACATCTATTAACAAGCGGAGACAGTTAATTGCAGTGATCAATTTCCCTCCTTCCTCCCCACTACCTAACAGCCCACGATACGCCAAACCAAAACAACAAAACCCCCCCATTTTCGTTGTCATTTGTCTTTCGGGAAAATACTCTGTCTTGTCAAGGGGATTGCCAAGTTTTACATAACAATATAAAAAGGTAAGTAGCATTCCATTTACGGTCACATAGATCAGACAATAATTTATTTTTCTCCGAGGGTGCAACGTCCTCGCAAATGTGTCAATTCACGAACATAAATCCAACCCTCACGAGATCCATTTACATGGAAGATAAGGTATGATTGTTATGAGTTATCTTAATCGTACTGTAATTATATAGATATTATTGCTTGTATATCTAAGCTATGTTTGTGCAAATTACAAATATATACCTAATATTTGTGTTCTGAATGTATCTATTTATGTATCACATACATACGAGTATATATAGCGTATCTTGAAACAAGTCATACTCATTTTAATGTCCAGATTGGAGGCGGCATATTGAGCCAGGTCGTTGGGCTCCTTACAATTTAGTTGAACACGATGGTAGCTAGCACATTCGTTATCCGACGGGTGCTTCTAGTAAGCACTCGTCTCTTCAAAAGTACTGTGATTGATTCTAGCTTTGTAGCTTTTTATTTTCTTTCTTTTTATCAATATGAAGGATACCCACGAAAAAGTAAGGGATGGCCGGATTTTAAACCGGAGTCACACAGCACAAATGTAAATATATATCCTTGTAATTATATAGCCATTTTGTACTTATTAAAAATAGAGTACTCAAACGTAGTGTATGACGTCTTCATATTACATGAGCAATGACCCCAAATATATTGCAGAAACTCAGTGAACACAGGTGGCTCTTAACCATACTTTATGTCAGTATATGGGAGAAGCCTATATTCAGCATTTGACAATTAATGACTGAAATAAAATGAAAAATGTGTAGGTGCATAGGCAATAAACCCAAATGAATTTTATTTTATACTTTTTTTATGTTCCTTTTTCACTACAAACAATATAATGCCCGAAGGCTCTTTTATATCTTTATGGCATAAAGAATAAAATCCTACTAAAACATTCCATCATTATGGTATCAGACCAGGAAATTACCCAAAAAATATTTGTAACTTTTAACCTTGAGGTTAATATAGATCGTAATTTAAGTATTTATGTATTCAACGAAAGGAATTTTAAGACTAAAACGGAAGTAAACCCTCATTAAAAAAGAATTATCAAAATAGGCTCAGAATTGACGAAAATATTATCGCATAAAATACAGTCGAATTTAAAAACTCCTTTTAAATAACTAAGAAGTTAACGGTGTCAATTAGAAATCTACTAAGAAAGTGGCTTTAAAAAAATTTTACAGAGGCAGGAAAATAAAATTCGGAAAATATTTTTTTCCAATCTTTCATAACAGACTACTCATAATAGCGCGTAAATAATTTAAAATTATAAAAACAAGTATTTTACAATTTTAATTTATTAGAGAGATAAACAGCAACGTCCCTAAAACATCTTTAAAGCGTAACTGCGGTGCCAATTTGCCTGCCAAGCATGGCAACTACTAGCAAAACCCCCCAAAAGGGAAGCTTGTGCTCAGCAGTGGACAATTAAAAGCTGATATGATGACGATGAAATGTTTTACAATGTCTATATACATGCACAATGGGACTTTAACGAACTTACTGTGTTTGTTGTTTCTGCCAATTTATTTGACTTTGTATTTGTTTTAGAATTTATTATACAATAATTCATTAACACAAGGTTTCAAAATTTATTATATGAACACCTTAACATAAATATTTTAGATTCGAGCTTATTTCTAGAAACCGTCTTTTCTTGATTAATTGATATTCTTAATGAATTCGTCATGATATTCTTGATGAATTTCGTCACGAACTGACCAGCATTCATGCTCACTTATCACCATTCAATATCATTGGTATATCTATAACACAGGAGGGGTCAATTCCATTATCATCCATGAAAAAGAACCTTGACAAAAAGTTACTCCTTGTTCAAACTATTTCAAACTAATAAAATGTATAAAGAGGCCCAATGTTTTTAGTGAACGCAACGAAAATTTATGATTCAATCTTACGGAATTAAAAGCTTGCTAATGCCGATAATCGCAAACAACGATAAACGAGAACAGAATAAATCGTTTTAATGGTCTGTCTGAAACAAGAATCGAATGAATTGCGTAAATAAATTGCCAATAAAGCTTTTATAAATTGAAATAAATCGAAGGCGAAATCTGTTAGATCTTGTAACATTTATTATGTCATTGCTTGTCTTAATGCATATATGTACTATAACATTATCACATATAAAATTGCTACAACTCTTATTATTCAAAAGCAACTAAACTAGGGAACTAATGCTAAAGGTTCGCAATTCACTTATATTTTTCAACCGACATAAAAAAAGGCGGTTCTCAATTACTCTTGTATTGGTCTTAAAATTTTTTTTTTTGCGAAGCAGAAGCAGTTTCAGCTTCAATATTAACTATCCACTGCTCAAAATAAGCCTTTCCCATAAGGGGATTTTCGTTAGTAGTTGCCACGCTTGACAGGCGGATTGGCAGTTAGATTTTTAGAGTTGTTAAGGAGACTGCTACCTATCCCTCTATCATTAAGTTCCTTTAATCGTCTTTTACGACAACCACTGGAAAGGAAGGTACGTATAAATACGTATATACACCTATCCCCCGATTTACACGGTACTTGTTTTACACGTTTTCGCTTTTACACGGTTTTCCAAATAAGTTTTTTTTTTTGTTTTTATCGCACTCTACTAAATGTTACTGTGTTTGAACACGTGCGCTGTGTACACATCTCACGGGGAATCCCGAGCTTATGTGCTGACTTGCTGCACATGCACACTGTGTCTGTATTTCTTCGCATAAAATTAAAGTTTTATCTACGGAAAATTGTATTTGAGTGAAAGTTTCACAGTGTCAGAAAGATTTAATTTTTCATATTCGTAAATTACAAGTGGGTGCATAATTAAGATTTTTATAAATTAACATAAATTAAAAAAAAATATAGGCTTATAATGTCGAAAGAAGTTAAAAGAAAAGTTATTTCTTTAGAAACTAAAATCGAAATTTTGGATCGCTTACGAAAGGGAGATAGAGTAGTAGATGTTGCAAATCATATAACATGAACGAAGCTACAATAAGAACTATTACAATAAAAATATTGAAAACAATCACCTATAATAAAAATATTGAAAAAAATCACAACTGTTAAATAGCAAAATTATGCATTTTCTGCAAGCTTTTCGATTTACACGTTTTTCTCAGGAACGTATCTACCATGTAAATCGGGGGATAGGTATATATATATATATATATATATATATATATATATATATATATATATATATATATATATATATATATATAATATTTAAATATGTTAGATAGTCTACATGAATTTAAGTAATGCTTGGTGAAATTAAATAAAATGAGTAGGCAACTGTCGAGTTTTGTGCGGGTTCTTTTCAGCTGGAAAGAACTTTACAAACTCAGTCGAATACAAATAATTCAAACGATTTAAAATTATTATAAAGAAATCTATTTTAATAGATTTTAAACAACTGAAAATTTTTAATTCTACGTTAATTAAATCGACACAAATTTCTGTAATTGTTTTTATAATTTATTTAAATATTTTACTTTCATGTTAGTTCTATAGACATTTTTAGTCCCATGTAACTCCATTAATCATACAATACGTCACGTTTGTCTTCTATTGTGTTAGGCAGAAATAATGGAACTTTATTAATCAATATTAATATAGTCAATAAGATAGTAGAAATAGTAGATTTTTTATAAAGTAAAATCTACTTCTATTCCACAGAAAAACAATTATTTTAAATCAACCATCTCGATTGGTAAAATATTCATCAAAGTCGATTCAGCATTAATGCAGATATTGCGAAACAAAAACTAAAAATACAATCGACTGTATAAGAGGGGAAGGGATTGTTAGTAATGGGCATTACCAGTCTCATTGCTAATAATATACCCTAACAGATCGTGCTGAATCTCAAGTGTATTCATCACGATGGGCTAACTGACCTGCCTTTTCATTCTAACCTATCATCCTTCACTGGTACCCTGCCATCGTATACCATTAAAGCAGGCGTGGTTGCCATTATCATTCTTAAAAAAAATCGATTGTATAATCTCCTTTTTGAAGTTGGCAATATTTTGTTTCAAAAACAAAAAGTTGCAATCACTGATCAAAGATAAAAAACAACAAACAAATTTAAATATAATTGCCATTAAATATGAAATATATACTTGGAAATACATTAGAAGTTTCAAGGAATGGAACACGGGTTTTAAATCAGACTATCTAACAACATAAATTTGAAATATGTTCATAATCATCTGTCCAAAGTTGGCGACTTACTTCAGAAGGAGAGATGTCGCGAAAGGAAAGTTGTGATGATACATTTATAATAGCAAACTTTGAGTTATTGTGCATAAGTCTTAGATTGTATAGATAGAGCATCGAGACCCTCAAAAACGGGTCACCTTTTTGTCAGCTAATTGTCAAATTAGCTGACTCGTTTATTTATCAGTGTTCTATATATTTATGCATTAAATGTATCTTGACGTATTATGTAATAAATAAAATGTGTGTTTACGTATTAATGATGCAAAAATTTTAAAACAAAATAAATTTAAAAGTTATAATGAAATCACTTATATCTATTTATCACGTAAATTTGTATGAAATAGTTGTCCCGCTTTTCTCGAAGCATTTCTATGGAGACACTCTATCTATATAATCTAAGGCATAAGTATATACATAATATTATTAGTTATTTTAGAAATTTTGCTAATATAATAACTTACATATGTAAATGTTAATAAAGATGTTTATTACTCAAATATGCTTAAACAAATATAAAACCAAATTTTATTCAAATCTGTTTATCTGTTTGGTTGAACAGATTTAAATGAAATTTGGTTTACAAGTAGCTTATATCCTAACTTAACACATAGATTTTATATGCTAATGCACGCGGTAAATCCTCGGGAAAAAGGTAATATTTTTAATGTGAAAGTTTACAAAGGTGTTTATTACTCAAAAAATATCACTGGCTGTACACCAGAAAGATGAGGATGAAGCAGATCAGTTAGCTCATCGTGACAAACTCAACAATAAATTGATGATAAAAAATAAATTAATGATCTATTTTTAACGTACCACCTACCTATTTATTCTTTTATTCCTTCTACCCAAAGGTTGTCTAGAAGAGATGGTTTAGCAATAAGACAAAAAAGTTATTTTTTCCGTTTTGAATTTGACCATTCACTATGTACATTTGAATATATTTTCTTTGGCGAAACCTTTCTTATTTATTGTCGTAGTATATTGTGTGTATTATTAGAAACCCTATATATCTTATAATCAAAAGAGTGAGATACCTTAACGAGTCTATAAAACCAAATCCGATAACGAATTTCGATTTATAATTTCCTCACATTTAAATCTTTAAAATTTGCCGTGTGTGCCCCGGCATAGAATGGCCCACCCCTTCCTTTTCCGTGGGTGCCGTAAGAAGCAACTAAAGGAGGGCGAGGGATGGACAGCAGCATCTCTCTTAAAAGATCTCTACAAGCATAACTGCAGCTGCCAACCCGCCTGCCAATCGTGGCAACTACTTGCAAGACTTCTCTTATAAAAAAGACTTATGTTCAGCAGGGAACAATTAACAGCTGAAGTAATAATAAAAAATATTTTTTTTTTTTTACATTTTATCATACAAAACAGCAACTAAAAACAAATTATTAAAAACAATTTAGTCATACTTACTCACAGAGCAATTATTATTAATACACATATTTTCAAATTACCCAAGAAAAATAACGCAGTGGAAAAATATACATTCATACATACATTTTTCCACTTCGTTATACGCCTACAAGATTTCAAGTCAGTCTAATAAATGAGGGCGCTATATCAATGGGGTTTTGTGAAATGAGATTTGAAAAGGCCTTTGTCTGCGGACACAGGTAATGGGCCGCAATTAGTACATGGCTTACACATTAATTGGTACAAATGTGCGTACAAATAAGGACTGAACCCGTGTTACACAATGCTACTGATGTTAATACTATTAGATACCTGTTAAGTAATTTGTAACCTACTTCGCGAGAGTATATATTTATAATATATAAGACATTATCATCATCATCATATCAGCCTTTAATTGTTCAATGCTGAATATAAGCTTCCCCCTTGGGGGGTTTTACCAGTAGTTGTCACGCTTGGCAGACGGATTGGCAACCGCAGTCAGGTTTTAATGTTTTAAGAGGGACGCTGCTGCCTATCCCTCGCCGTCCCTTAGTCGACTTTTTGGACTTTTTGGAGTGGCCTATTCTATATTTTCTGTGTTGATTCTTAAACGTGTTCTTAGAAAACAAATGGAACGAAGGAGCTTCTACTCATGTTCATTTTTTATTCGACACGAGAAATTAATAAAGTCACTGCGTTTTTATCATTTCCGGCAATTGTTTCAACTTCATCCGAGACGCTGTGACACAAAGCACTAAATGTTTTTTTTTTATACCACTGAGGTGGCAAACAAGCATACGACCCACCTGATGGTAAGTGGTTACCGTAGCCTATGAATATCTGCAATACCAGAGGTATTACGCGTGCGTTGCCGACCCTGAAGAAACCTCTTTACCCCCCTTTTGAAGAACCCCATGCTGTAGTCTCTTGGAAAAACCTTGGCAGGGAGCTCATTCCGCGCAGTACG
The DNA here is from genome assembly GCF_026898425.1 of Galleria mellonella. NCBI lineage: Eukaryota > Metazoa > Arthropoda > Insecta > Lepidoptera > Pyralidae > Galleria > Galleria mellonella. The sequence continues at coordinate 2,285,708 of NW_026442023.1, forward strand.
CGACTATTGAGGCTGTAAGACATGAGGATGAACTCCCTGTCGATGGCGAGCCGTACGATGGTAGAAAGTGGCTGTGGGCATCATATTGAACAATTCCTCTGAGCACAATCCATTGTACAGGCGGTCCCCTAAAGAAAACTTCCGGATGAAGTCTAAACAATTGTCGGAAACGAAAAAAACACAGTGAGTTCATCAATTTTCCCATATGTATATAGATCAATTACTTAATGAAGAGTTTCAAAAATAAAAGGAAAAAATTTATAATTGAGACTATTATCTGCTAGTCTTCGCTTGATGAAGCGAGCTGTATGTTTGCTTGCTTCAACAACCATTATTGATAACCGCCATAGGTACCCGCAACATCAGAGAAATTACAAGTGTGTTGCCAACCTTTTAGGAAGGAAACCTAGTATGATTAACCTACCACTAAAATTAACTTTTCACTTAATGTTATGCTTGGTTGTTATATATTAGTTTATAATATTTAATTATTGATAAAGATAACTAAATAATAGTAAGCAATAAATATTTTATACAATACATTTTGTACTAGTTGCGAGTAGATAGAAAAATTATATTACATTCATATTCTTCAAATTAACAATACTTAATAGAGTCATTATATTCTCCAAAACATAAAATTAAAAATTTCTCTATTGTAAGAAAAAATTTATTTTAAAACCGACTTTTGGCTAGTTCGTTTCGTTTACGGGAAATAAAAATGCAGTCTAGTTTTACTAAATAAATGATATTTTCATCCCATGCCAATTTATAAATGTAAAAGTTGATCAGAAATTTGAATATTTGTTATTCGATCACGCACAAATCAATTTAATATATCAATTTTGTGCACAAATATCAGGTACATTAAAATATATATTTTTCTAATTCATGCTAACAAAACTTCGTGTCACAAATATAAAAATTTAGTTAACAAAAAATAGTTTCTACAATAAATAAGAGTACCGACAAACACTACATACTTCAAAGTGAATATCTAACATAAATACAGATGGGCAAAGCACCGGGTTTAAACCCGGTGCTTTGGTAAAAACCCAATAAACACCCATAAACTCCCATAATCACCCAAAAAAATAGGTTTTTACGTATTTTTTTGAAAATATGTAAGTAATACCAATAAATTATTTTTATAAATTGTATTGATCAATTCTACAATATTAAATAAAACGTTAACTAATAATATTTCAGGAAATTTTAAAAATCTATATATAATAAAATGAAAATAATTAATTTTCAGTGTTTTCATGTTGCAGTTGATCAACATGTTGGCCTTTTGCTTCCCGTAGATACTTTAAAATTTCTTCATAACACCTCGTTCGCACACATGGCCGTATATATTTAAATTCTTGAGCCACTAACAGTCCGAAATACTCATTTCTTTTATCCTCTTCTCCATAAATTAAGCATTTAGAACAGTTTGTTTCTTCTTTCAGTAAATTTTCTTTTACTTTATCCTCGTTTTTTTCTTTGTTGCGACGACGCTGGGTAAATCATCTGGACACTGGGTCTCACTATCGCCAAATATATTTGGAGATCGGCTTCGGCTACGGCTTGGCAGACATTTTTTTCTTTCTACAATTTTAAATTAAATTTATTAGAATAAATGCTTCGAACACACGCGATCTAAGTACCTTTTGTGTTTATTATACCTTACCTACCTAGGTATAAAAAGAGTACTTACGTAGATTTTCTTTTATTAACTGTTTTATACGAAGATCTTGATCTCTCAAATTAGCATCCATTTTACTTCCAGTGATTATCAACTAAATTAATAATCCACAAAGTATTAAATAACGTTTTTATGAAATATTTAGCACAAAAACAATACCCTTTAAATATCGATCGTCAGTAACTGTGGCTGACTTACCTATATTCTAGCAAGCAGGACTGCCAGATGTGAAGGGGAAATCCCCAATAAATTGTTGCATGTGACTGATGATGTGAGCATGTTCGTTTCATAATAAAAATGTTGCCAGGTAACCAAAAAGTCGTATGTTTTTGTGCGAATTACGATCATAATCTTTACGATCGTACATTAAAAAATAGACAAATAATAGTATGAGTACGATTTAAATCGTATATCTGTCAACCCTGCTAGCAAGACAGCGACAAAATCACGTTGCATAACAATGTAGCCCAAGCTTATATCTTATGAAATATACGGAAGAGATACGGACTTAGAAAAAACAGAAATGTTGTTCTTTGTGGAAGTCATTGATGAAATTCTATGTATTTTAGCCCGCAAACTTTCTTCAAACAAAAACAGCGCCATCTAGTATCGAATTCTGTAATTATCTCTTTGTTTATGGATTTGAAGTAAGACCGCCACGCATGCAATACATTATGACTGGGGATTCCCCTATTCGTCGACGCTGAATATGAGGCGACGACAATCACTGTCAAACGTGTTCACTATTACTCTGACTCTGGTAACGTGACTTCCTGGTAACGTGTTAGGTAGGAAAAGCAGTAAAAAAGTGCATATTAAGGGAGCAGATTTGAAATAATATTTATACTTAACAAGAAATAATTAAAGGTAAGTGGATTTTTGAATGATACAATTATATCATGATCACTTAACAATTTTAACTTAAAATTAGATGTATTATTACAAGCTTTTATTTAGCTTGCGTTATGTAAATAAAAGTATGTAGGTATGTTCGTATGTTGATGCAATTATCCTCAATCCTCAACCGACTGGGATAAAATTTTCCATACACGTTTATTTTGGATGATAGTGCATAGTTAGCTGAGAGTCGTCATTGGATAATAATGGTGGATAGCCTAAGATGTGTACTAGATATTTATTTTTAACATAATATGCGTAAGTACCTAATCGAATTAAAGAAGTTGCTGAGAAAAATACAGAACAATACGATAATAAACTAGCGTCTGCGTTTAATCCTCCGAGGAGATGTAATTTTACAAAGGTTTTTTGTATTTATTTTATTATTTTTTTAATAAATTTATTGTAAATAACAAGAAATAATCATTGTAAAAAAATAGGCACTCTATTGTTGAATTTTCGTCAGACCAACTAATCATCGTTCATTTTTTTAGGTTCAATGGGGAGACCTAAAGATTTACGCATATGGGAGCACTACCATACTTTACCAAACAAGTCTGTTTCTTGCAAGCTTTGTAATAAGGTCTACAAATTCAGTAATGCTGCCAAAATGCTTCAACATCTTATCACTTGTCCAAAATCTCCAGAAACATTAAAAGACTCTATGAAACTTATAAAAGATAGCTCGTCCAAAACCAAAATGTCTGGACTGTCAGAGATAGAGACAAATGATTCTTTTATAAGCCCCTCGTCGTCTGCTAACACTACAATAAATGCTGAGTTTCAAGACACCGATGATCATATAAAAACAGAATTAGCGAGAGCTATATTTGTAACAGGGACGCCATTATCGATGGTGCAACATCCTTTATGGATACAATTTTTCGAAAAATTGCAACCAAAATTTAAAATACCTTCACGTAAAGCTTTAGCGACAAAATACTTAGATAAAATATATAGAGAAATGCGTTTTGAGTTAAATGAGGAACTAAATGCTTGTAGTTACTTACACCTTCAGTGCGATGGCTGGTCTAATTTAAGAAATGAAGGAATAATAAACTTTCTTATATCAAAACCTCAACCTGCATACGTTAAAAGTTTGAATACAGAAAGTAATCCTCACACTAGTGAATACCTTAGCCAAGAAGTTGAAAAAGTAATGAAAGTGTATGGAGCAAATAAGTTTCTTGTACTTATTGGCGATAACGCTAGAAATATACAAAAGGCATTCGAATTAACAAAACTCAAATATCCACATGTTGTTCCTCTCGGTTGCTGTGCACATATCCTTAACTTGTTGTGCCAAGATATTGTAAAGATACAAGAATTAACTGTGTTTATTATGCAAGCCATAAATATAATAAAAACTGTTAAAAGGAGTCAACGATTAAGTTCCTTGTTGATAAAATCAAGGCAGGGTGAAGATTCTACACAAACACTAAAATTGCCTTGTGCTACAAGATGGGGAAGTCATGTTACTTCGTTAAAAAGTTTGAAAGCAAATAAGATAGCTTTGCAAATATTAACAGTTAGAGAAGATGTGGTAATTTCAAGAGATATTAAAGATTTAATTCTAAGTGATGATTTCTGGACGAAGACAGGGGAATGTATAAGTATTTTGGAACCAGTCACTGAAAGCATATTTTACTTAGAGAGCGACCAGAATCGTTTGCATCGCACATACATTACATTTAGAGATGTACAAGCTAAGATACGTTTTGCATTAAATGAGATTTCGACATTGAGCGAAGAAAGCAAACAGCAGATTCTAACATCAGTATCTTCAAGATGCAATATGGCAATGAGGCCAATACATTTTGCAGCATATATTCTAGACCCCAGGACTCTAGGAGTCGAACTTACTCAAGAGGAAGAACTTAAGGGTATGGAGTTTATCTACAATTTAAGCCAACACTTAAGTTTGTCAAATGTAATGGCAGATTTGGCGTGTTATAAAGCTAAAGAAAACTTTTGGGCCAGAGGATTTGTATGGAGCTCATTAGATAGCATTGAGCCCCTAATATGGTGGAAAGGTATTTGTGGTTCCACTGAGTTAAGCAAAGTAGCGATTCGTATTCTATCAGCTCCCTGTACTTCGGCAGCCACTGAGCGTTCCTTTAGTATCCAAGGCTACATACATAATAACAAAAGAAATCGACTTACAACTGAAAGAACTGAAAAAATTTCATTCATTTGTTATAACTGGAATCTTAAACATAAAGCTGAATGCGAGGACATTCAGTTTAATGAAGAAAATACCTTAGAAGCTTTCATTGAGCAAGTAAATGAACATAACAGTTTAGACGAAATAGAGCCTATCGAACCTATACAATTCATCGCTTGTAATAACTCTGAATCTGACAGTGATTGACTGTAGTTTTACATTTTACTTTCATCTCTTTCTTAATAAACTCAAAATCAAATTAAAAGTTTTTTATTCTGTAGGCTGCATAATAATATTGTCTATGTCCAGTATAGTGGACGTCTTGCGGCTGAGATGACGATGATGAAGTACAAAATCATAAACACCCAAAAATTTGGGTGTTTATGGGGTTTAAACCCAATAAACCCAAAACACCCGGTTTTTACCCACCAGACTTTAAACCCACCCAGGTGGATTGCCCATCTCTAAACATAAATGATTCAAAAAATAAAAATAAATAAATACTCAAAGAAGACCTTAAGTCTCTACCCGCCTTATTATCAACCACTGTTTGATGTGTCACTTTCTTTGTCCTAGGGACAAATTTAAGAAGGTATTTGTAAGTGATCCCTACTCATGCGGTCGACAGTGCGGTCAATCGATCAAATAAAAGTCCATCGACCTATTCGACCTAATCTGCGAGGAATCTGAATCCGTATCTCAGATGAACAAAATATTTTTAATACGAGTAAACATCCTCGAATCAAAAACTGAAGTCTAAAGTCATTGTTTTAAGGGTAAGTGAATTATTACGAACTGAGCTTTTGCCTACGACACCATACATATGGGTTTTAGAAGTAAAAAAAAACCAATAAAAAAGATCACTTCTCAATGGCAAGTATCAAGACAAAACATACACCAGATTTCAAGTTACCTTCAGGAACACAATTGTACACTACACGATTGTTCGTAATAATAAAGACGATAAATAAAAAAATCTACTTTATTTTGTAGTGCTACTTTCTGAGTTATCAATTTTATGTCATAAACATGACCGCTTAAAAATTCAGACAAAATGAAAACCTTCTTATCTTAGAAGGCGCTTAAAAATATCAAACCTTCTTTCAAATTTATCATTATTTTACAGGTAAGCGTAATAAAAATCCTTTTTCAATTTCAATTATTTTAGAGCACCTCTGTAATTAGATTTGCCTCGTAGCAAACTGGCTCATTAAGTTAATTGCTTTTAAGAATTTCGGCATAGGAAGGTAGCAGTGAATTAATTCAAAAACAATAAGTTTTGTTTAAGCTACATTAAGTTTCAAGAAGAGCACGACATTAAAGGGTTATTTTGAGGTCTCCGTTTTAATGCGAGAACAATAATTAATGGGGAATTAGACTTTTAAGTACCTGTTTACACCCACAGAATATTATGTAATACGAAAGTATAACAACATTACCACACTGCTGTTACATATAATTTAAATAAATTAAACTACAAGCTAAACATTTAAATAATATGCAAGGAGGTTTTGTTTCATCAAGACATTTTAGTCTTGTACTTGAATTTGTTTGCATTATTTACACTTAATAAGCTAGAGTTGCTATCTAAGAAATTAAAGTTTAATACTTGAAATAAAAAGTATATCATATTTATTACCTTACAATATCTCTAAATACTTAGTAGTATGTTACTCAAAGAACAGAATTCTTTAGATAATGTAAGTACTTCTTATATATAAAATTCTCGTGTCAAGGTGTTTGTTACTAAACTCCTCCGAAACGACTTTACCTATATTTATGAAATTTTGTGTGCATATTGGGTAGGTCTGAGAATCGGCCAACATCTATTTTTCATACCCGTCAATGATAGGGGTGACCCACCCCAAAATATATTTTTTTATTTTTTTGACAAATTTTTTTATTTTTATTTTATTATAATTTAGCATTAAAAATACATACAACTTTAAATTTTCATCGTTTTACGATCAACCCCTGTATTTTAATTGCGATTTTTATATTTCGCAATAAGTTGTAAAACAACGTTTACGGGGTCAGCTAGTTGTAATAATAAAATAAAATTCTAAATCAAATTATTTTTATGAATTTACTGATTCTAAAATCCGGATCATATAGATTCGAATTTCAAGAGTGATATTTAAGCGTGGTTGCATTATCCTCAAATGAAGACAAGTCAATGAAAATTCAGAGCAACTCTAGGTTGAAAAGGAAGATATGATACGAATACTCGGTTTCGTTTCAGAATTAATATTTGTAATACAAAATAAATGTAGATTCGGAAAACATGCTAAACGTGGTGACAGGCGAGAACTGTATGGAGAGGTTTTGCATAATATATGACTTGCAAATGCTTGCTTTCGACATGCCAGCCAAATAACAGGATTCTCGAAATCTCGACGTAGACTACCTCGCTTTTGTTCAAAACTATTATTGACTATTAAATAATTAACTGTTTGTTGACTTTGGGTGATAAACATACAAAGAGACACACTTAAAATTGAAATCAAAATTTAATGCAAAATTACAATGACTTCCTTAGACCAGTACATCAAATATTAGTTGTATTCAGTTTTTTTTTATGCAACTTATAATGGCAAACAATCTGAAGGCCCACCTGATAGAAAGTAGCGACCGTTACCTATAGACATGAGCAGTACCGTGGACATGACGGAGTATACTGTTTCGCCCATGATACCTTCTATGCGTTTCCATTCCTGAGAACTCAGGTATTACTTCTCTACACCCTGTAAATTCACTGTATTCGTCTAAGTAGCTTTATGATTTTTAGGGCTTTGCATCTATACTTTTTGTATATTTTTTTTTTAATAATAGATAATGTGGATATATATTTATAAATACAGAAGTTCAAGTAAGGATTCGTATAACGCAAAGAAAGTTATAGATTATGCCAATTTTATGGTAATTGCCATAGGTTACAACTTAAACAATTCGCATGACCTCTTTTAATTGGATCACCGCATCCGTCTTTTGTATTAAATAACTGTCCTCGCATATACAACAACTAACGACCCCTTAAACTACTATGTACAACCGAAACCGCAGTCAGCTGTTAGTCTACCATACTCGTAAATCTGATTAGAGAAACAACTAGAAACAAAAACAAAACGTAAATAAATGCTCAGCATTTATATGGAAAAATATTATTCCTTTGTAACCTGACACTTGTCGATTATGTTGTATAACGCCGCGCTGACAGTATAGTATGTTCGTTTCGTCAGCCATTTTATTCATGACACTTTTCAGTTGATATATCCCATCCAGTAAATGTAAAACAGAACCCAAATCCGGCCGTAAAATACGGATGGGTATACTCGAATCGTGTAAATAACAATTTTTAATCACGTGAATATTTTTAAAAATACTATTACACAAAAACTATGTATACTAGTTATTCTATGTTTATACATATTTAATTATAGTAATATATATTTATATGTGTGTGTACGTATATATTAATACGTACATATATATATATATATACTGACTGATATTACTGGAGGAAATCCCTATAAAGGGATAAGTCTGCCTGTATACATTTTTGTTATAACCACTTATAATATAATAATACTATAAGTGAATGTACAAAAGTATATGAATAAATAAATAAATCAATAAATAAAAATAATATCAGTTTTTTTTTATGAATTAGTAACTCTTTTATTGTGATTTCTAAGAGAATGACGCCGTAAATTGTATATTTATGAATGATTGAATAATTTAATGAAAACTCTTTACTGAAAAAGTCTATAAGAATAAGAAGATATAAAAATAAATGTTTTATTAATAAAATTCAGACTTTTAAAATATGGAGACATAAAAAAAAAGAAAAGAAACAAGATAAAAATTCTGAACAATCGCTAAATAGCGATCTCTTTTTGACCTCTTTAGGATAAGAGGAGAATTAAAACTTGCGTTTGCATGTAAATAAATTTAAATATATCATGTACATATTCACTAGTAATAATGTGTCGAACACTTAAATTTAACTATTGATAAAATGAGAACAAAATTGTACTGTGTTGACCTAAAAATAATGAGAAAAGTCTGAAGATTAATAATGATAAAACAGCATTGTTGAATTGATCTAAAACCACGTGCCTACTCTTGTTACTGCTATAGATAGAACAGATGTAACGATGCTCATTTATTACGGCATGGACCATTTTCCTCGGTTTCCATTAAGTTGTAAAACAGAACAAAAGACGCCCCTTGTAACTCGACACGTGTCGGCGACACTGCGTCGTGACGACGTGTGCGACACTCTGATACTAGCAATCGGATCGAAGCGCAGAGATAGGATTCCATACGATAATGGGAACTACCATGGTACTTATTATTGTGAAGGGATAGTTTGTTTATATGGACTAGTTTGTTCAAGAATACTACGACTGTAAATAAGATAAATAAACATATTTTCTACCGACTTCAAAACAAAGGAGGTTTTCAATTCGGTTGTGTTGTTTTTTTAAAGTTTGTTACATCATAACTTCATCACTTCTAAACCGATTTAGAAAATTCTTTCTTTATCTGAAAGAATATTCTTATAGATTAGTCCCATACAAATTTTATCAAAATAGAATAATTAGTTTAGTTTTTAAGTCAAAATAACTGGTATTTCACACAATTGAAGTCGGTTTTTTTGTGGAACAACTATTTAATTCTTGTTCCGCTAAAAAATTTACAAAATTAATACTGACATATTTTAGGTTTCCTATTTTGAAAAGAATACAATGCATTAATTAATAAACCTATGTTTCATAGTGTCGTTATATTTAAAATATTTTATAATGAATATTTTTATTTGAATTCAAAGCCTAAAAATTCTCCACAAAGAAGTATTTCACTTTTTTATAAAAGTAATAAAATTTTGTAAAAAGAATTATCAAGATCTGTCCAGATTCGACGAACATATCGTTTACTTAATACAGCCGTTTCCATGCGTACCGAAAATATGATAGTGGAGCGCAAGATGGCCTCTCAATAACATTAATCGCTCTTTCCTTTACAGAGAACTGCCGTTTTATAGATATCGAATTTCGTTTCATCTCAATTCTTTTCAAGATGTTACAGCAAAAACGACTTCAAGAAAGTAAAAATAAACATGAATCTTGAAAAAAAAGATATTATCACTTTATAAAGCCGTACTTTTAACCCATTACCGAATTAATGATACTCTCAATTTGTCTTATAAATCTTTGCTAATTTTAATATTTTTTTATAATATTTAGAATAGCAAAGAAGCTGATATTCCATCTGATGGAAAACGTCGCCTAAAAACATAAAACTGAATTGAGTACCTTCTTTTAAAATCGATTTAAGATTGTCAATTCAGTTGTTTTTTATGTTTATTACCTCATAACTCCGTTAATTGGAAATCGATTTGTATTTTTTTTTATCTGTAAGGATATACTTTCAAATTATTTTCATTAAAATTTTAACAAAATCGGTTTACTAGTTTACTTTCTAAATCAAAATAAAGTTGGTAAAACTTTATCTGAGAAATTAGTTCAGGGTACGATAGTACTGATATACCTGAAGTAGGTAAAAAAACAATCGAAGTGATTTTTTTTGTGGAACACAATTTATTTATGTAAATTCAGTACTAGTAATCCTCATTACTAACAATCCCTCCCCTCCCCCCTTCCCCCATAAAGTACGTTGTATCCAGCGACTTTGCAACACTCTTGAAATCGTCTCGCAAAAGGTTGTCGCTCACCAGATAAGTACGCTACGCAATTATTAGTATTAAGTTATAACAATTGATTAGCAAGTTATAAAGGTAAACGCACTCACTACTACAAGAAATATTAGGAACAAAAACGTGACAAAAAACAGGAGTGAAGAGTTTGGTCTATCTCTAGAACTAATGAGGAAATATAGCTTGGCACATCGCCCGCCAACAAACGAACATGACAGATGCGAGATAGATAACGCTCTCCCGATGTTCGCTGCGAATGAACACGGAACGCACCATTTCTTTCCAAAACAGAAATTGCAACAGAAACGCCGGAGTGATTTAAATAGATTACATTACAAATTGCTTTCAACGGTCCTGTTATTTATGTTGTTGTTAATAGAGGCTGACGGATAAGGAAATTAAAATATTATCTCTCTTTTCAGATACTTTGAAATGAAACCGTCTACTTTTTTTTAAGTCTATATCGAAATAAGAATCGAATTTTATTTTAAACGGATATAAATATGAGGAAAGATACAAAATGTTTTCTTTTAAATAGTTACTAACAATTTAAAATGTACTAAAAATCATGAAATGCACTAGATTGAAAAAACAAATCTTTAATTCTGTAGGGATTCTAATAAAATAACATTAGTTTACTACCGCGTGAGTCTTATCCTCATAATTGAAATCGGTTGTGTTTTAAAATGAAAATTATAAAATACATAAAAAATATCCGGTTAGGTAAAATTACATACAAGTATTTTTTAAACTTAGTTATTGGATTGTTAGTAACTAATCGTAAATGTCTAATTTGAGTTAGTTAATTTAATACATTAAAGACAATAGTATTTGGAATATCTTAGTGTTTCTACCGTGAAGCAGTTGTGTTTTGATTTGAAGGGTGGGATATGGCAGTGAATTTACAGGGCACAGAGGAATAACACCTAAGTCCTCACGAATGGCAACACACGGGGAGGTATCATGGGCGAAACAGTATACTCTGTTATGTCCATGGTACTGCTCATGTCTATAGGCGACGATTACCACTTTCCATCAGGTGAGCCGTCAGCTTGTTTGCCATTCTAAGTTGCATAAAACATAATCTTATTTTTCTTAGATCTATTTAGGCCAATCAATTCGAGATGATGATGATGATGAAAATGATGATAGCTATCAGTATGAAGTACAAGAAATTAATAAATTAAATAATATAAATAAATTTGTATGATCACATTATCCTCAACCCTAAGCCCAATTATCTCGGGATTATTTCTAATCTGAGGGGATAGAGAGAGGGCATTGGTTGTACACGAAGCGATTACAAATCTGTCCCATGTTGGATATATCAGACCCGAGTCATTCTAACTTTTTAATGTCTATGTATTATTTTAATTGGTTGGCAACAGCCGGTATCAATAGCTGGACTACGTTAACATTTGTAGATTGTATAATTGTAAAACTGATGTACTCGTATTTCTGATACTGAACTTCATCATGTCAGCCGTTAAGTGTACATAGCTGAACATAGACCTTTCCCTATTGGGGGTGCTATGTCGGTAGTTGTCATTCATTACTTGACAGGCGGATTGACAAACGCAGTAAGGCTTTGGTGATGTTTTAAAAGGGACGCTGCTGTCCATCCCTCGAACACGAAATTCCTTTAGTCGCCTCTCATAACACCCTATTGATATAAAAAAATAAATGGATATAAAAAATCGTGATATAAAAAAAAATACTAAAATCCGTCCAACCGTTTAAGCATGATTAAAAGAATGTCTAAATATATAAATAAACAACTTTACAAACTTTCACATTAAAATTAGCAGAACTAAAATTACACCCCGAAGCCGAGAGTGCTAGATAACGCAGTCTCTCCGTGCGTCTGTCGCGAAGTCCCGACGTGCCAATGACCGTGCCATTTTGTTATAATATTAACATTTTTAAACACTCTTAACTATGTAACTAGTTAAATAGGTTGGTGCAAAAATAACTGACCCAACAGAAGATATTTCGGATGAAATTACAGTGCGTAACTCGTGTAGGTGATATTTTATTAAGCTCAGTGTAAACAGAAAATTTAATGGATAAATAAGAACAGGATAGGCCTAGATATAGTTAAAGTAAATATTTAATCTGTTTAACTATACAGTATACTTCATAACAAACGTGCACGCAAATTATTCCCTAATTAGAGTTTCTGCACTAATGGACAAACGAGATGTAGGGTATCCATCGATAGATTCATTTTCGCTGCCGATAGATGCTTTTTTTTAGTCTTAGCTTTACTTATCATAATATTATTGCCACAATCGGTGTACATTCCTACAATTAAGAGGATTCCGACGGCATCTCATTTATATCCATTAAATTTAGACTAAACATCCGGATATTCTCAAACATTTTTTTCTCATCAAAAAAACATCCCATCACAACAACAACATTTTCAGTTAAGTAAAAATAGTCAAACTATAGCTAGGCTACTTATCACCGGAATTAAATGAAGAAATTAAGTTAAAATCTTATAGTTAAGATTTAGTACCAAAAAAAGAACTAATTATGGTCGTAGCAAAAACATTTATTTTAGATTTTTTTAAGAAACCGATTTTGATGAAATTGCTATGGAAGAAATATTAAAGTATAGGTAAAGTAAAGCGATAGTAAAGGGTAAAAGAAAAGGAATTTTCACGTCAGTTTATAAATGACTCAGTTATAAGGTAACAAATATAAAAAAAAGTACAATTGAATTGAGTTATGAAGTTGGTTGGAAAATGCTGCCACCAACATTATTATATACGCTTACTTCTTTATGAAATATATACCTAGTAGATTCTTGTAATAGACAATTTCTGTTATTCATTAGAATACTTTCAGAGAATGAGTAAACGCATTTGTTTTTAAGTTGTTTTAGTCATTCTATTATATTATAATTAGCAGTGAATTTACATGGTACGTTTCATCTCGATACGCCATCTAGAAGTGATATTTTTACTTCTGAAATTCATGCATACAAAGTAGCAGGTAATAAGCTAGTGTACAATTAAAAAATAAACACAGGTATATACACTCATAATGCAACAATAATAAGCGCATAAAGTCAACACAGTTCGAATTCGTTTCCTGATGAATTCAAATTAAAAGTACTCGTAACCGGCGAGCGTGTATGAAAAGATTGATGAATGTGGAAGATGCGAAAGACGTTTGTTTGAATAGAAGCATTTGGCGTTCCATTGTTTCTGCCTATCCTAATTGGAGACAGGCGTGAATTTATTTATTCTTATTTTTCTGTTACGCCCTGACCAAAGAACAATTTTAATTATTCCTCTCCATCCTAAGGTAGTCTGGTAGATATATTTACAGATAAGACTGCCTATTGTTGCCCCTTTATCTTACTTTTATGTAATTAATTATTTATTTGTGTGCATATTGTTAATCTTTATAATGTGTATCATTCTTTGAAGAGAATAATAAAGAGTTTTCATTATTTCATCGATGATAAATGTAGCTTTCTATATGTGAAAGAATTATTAAAATCGTTTTAACCCTACAATGCATGATTTTTTTAAATCGTGTCAAAAAAATATATGTGGTTCTATATAGTGTCTAGACATAGTAAATGATAATAATAACAATTAAAATTCATTGATTTTGTAGATATTTAGTTTTACAATTCTGTTCCATATGTGGTACTGTATGCATTAACACTAATATTTGGATTTTAATTAGGAACAATGAACATAATCATATATTTAGTTTTACATTAAGAATAGCTTTATTTATGAATGAAATTTATTAAAATAATTATTGTCTTTGTTTAAACACAACTTAACACAACACTTTTCGCAAAATATATATGTATTTCCTTTACATTGTGGATACTTATAGCATTGTCTCTTCTCATTCCATATAGGAAGATGATCAAATTTATCAAATCTTACATCTCGAGGGGGAAGGATTACTCTTTTTTTCTTCTTCTCGATCATGTCATCTGTGGTAGAAGGCGATCTTACTCTTTTTCTTTGTAACGATGGACCACTCATACAAAGTCTTTTAGCGATTTCCAGTTTAAAATGTTTTAATTTAATCTGAGTTAGGTCATTCTTCTATTCTCTTACCCTTTTGTGCAGCAGCCAGCAATTTATGGTGACAATATCTAGAAAATGTTAAAATAAACGCAGATACCATCTTTTAGTATGTATTTTTATTTTATACTTTCCAAGAAAGAACTCCAAAACTGGCATAGTGAAAAAACTTCTACTTTGGTGTCATGACGTACTTGGCCCTGAAATGCTAGCTTGAGAATTTGTTGATTTTTCATTCTCATTTTCAGCGAAGGTAGTACCACAATTAGTAGAAGAAAATGATGCATACCTGGTAGGCTCAATATAATTTTAAGAGTCACTATCTTTATTCATTTGGTGCAAGTTTTCTCTGATTCTCGCCATGTTATCATCATTTTCCACACCCAAAAAGCCTTGACCGTCTGCATTCCCTGACGGTATACCTAAATACTGCTCAATCAACTCGTTAGATAATACCTTCTTCATCATAATCTGTAATAAAATCCAACCGAAACAAAATGTTAGAAGTGAACTAATGCATGATGTGCCATATCTAGTACTCTTAAATAAGTTGATATGTTAGAACATAAAACAGTAATATTTCAAAAAATAACTTACCTTCATTTAATATACACTATTTCCAATGTAAATGTATTTTTTCCGCTTCCAAATATTCAAAAAGCTATTTTTTTAAGAATTTTCTATTTACGTAAACCACGAGTTCGCGTCGATCTTTGAAATTGTGTACGAAATACAATATCAATTGATAGCTAACACGTACTGGTGACAATTGCCGTTACTAAACCGTTGCTAAATGTATAAAGATTATTCTGTCGGTCGACAAATGACGCTAGGTGTCTTTAAACGAACAGTAGACTTAATAATTTTATTTGACCAGATATGGTACAGAATGCATTGTAGGGTTAAATATTTTATCAAATAATCAAATAATTTCTCTTTATCATATTAGTTAAGATGTACGTAACGAAAAAGTGAAAAGGCTGTCGCCTTCTTCCGCATTCGACGCAACGATACGATAATGACGTCGAATAAATACCTATCTACATAAACGTAATCAATTTCCCGAGTTGCAAACACTCTTTTTCCCGTCCCGAGTTGGGACAGATTTCCCGTGAATTCCCGCTTCGAGAATTCCCGATTAGAAACCCTATTATTAACAATCCGCGTAGCATGAGATAAATACTTAATTAAGGACAACAAAATGATGAAAACCGTTTTACGTCTTATTTTGTTTACATTTAAATAATTAAATAAATATGAAGTAGTAATATGGAGAAGTTTTAATAGTAACATCTGTCTAGTAAGAGTATTTATCTGTGAAAGTTAGAAAAATAAAGACAAAATTCAAGTTGAAATTAATTATACTTTATGGTGGGAAAAGAATTGTTAGTAATGGGGACGTTAAACCCCATTGCTAGCAATATACCCTATCAGATTATTGTCCAGGGCCTTCCGCCTGCAAACTTGTCAAATTCGCTACTATGGGCCAATTGACCTGACTTCATTCTCACCTATCATCCTTCACTGATATCTCGCTTGTGTATACCGATAGCGTAAGTGGGGTTACCATTTCATTATCATCCATTAAAAAAAAAAGTACTTTGTGATCATTTCTTCCCTGAATACATCTATTCTACTACTATTCTAAATGAGAAAGTTTGTGAGAATGTTTGTATGGATCATGTAAAAACGAACGGATTTTTATGAAATTTAGAACACAGGTTGAGTATATCTTAACAGAATATAGGATACTCTATATGCCTATTCACGCTAGCTAGTCTAAAACAAATGAAAACAATAAATTATACGGAAGTAACAATAATACTATGGAAAAAAATATTTCAATGAAAAACAACAAGTCAATAGACATATTAGGAGTCATTTTACACAATAGTCATACATAGAATATTTTTTTTTAAATAATATATAGTACAAATAAGTATAAACCAATTTACTTACCATTTATATGTAAATTCATACATACAAGTACATACGAATGAATGAGTTCATTGCTGTCATCTGCCTTATTTCGTATAAATCTAGGTATGATTATTCATTAATCTTACAAATAAAAGTTCCGAATGAGTAAATACCTACTAATGTTCCCAATCTTGTAATAAGGAAACGTGGCGTATGTTTCCTCCGAAATAGTACTATTTTCATCGAGTCCAATTAACCCAATAAGCACTGTTTACGTGGATGTGTTAGTAAATTTATAAAATAGTAATATTTTATTACCTGTTTTATACATTAACGTACCGGATTGGGAACTGATTCATCTCCCGGGCGGGATAATGCTATGGTTTATTTCAAACCGTATTTTCAAGTATTGGAAATTCGGTTTGAAATAATGCATGTTCTGCATGTTTAAGAGTTTAAAAAATAACTAATGATATGCATTATTTATATTAACAAATAGATCTAATAACATTATTATGCATACATGTATTAAATTTTTAATCTTTCAGATTTTTTTTTCTAAAGCCTCTATGGTGTTTCCAGAGGCTTGAGAGAACTTTCCCTTTTCAGTTGTTTGCATTTTTTTTATACAACACATAATGGCAAACAAGCTGACGGCCCACCTGATGGGAAGTAGTAACCGTCGCCTATAGACATGAGCAGTACTATGGATATAACAGTGTATACTGTTTCGCCCATAATACCCTCCATGCGTTGCCATTCCTGAGGACTCAGGTGTTATTCCTCTGTACCCAGTAAATTAAAAAAAAATAATATAAACCATAATGTCCTAGTGTTCGCTCAAGACCGCATGATTAAATGCGCAGCCCTTATAAAGAAAATTAAATCTTAAATAAAAATTATTACATTATAAACTTGTAAAATGAACTAAAATATAAAATGGAACTTGACTTTTAAGTTTGTAAATTTTAAATAAATTATCTGTATTACCATAAACAATGTTGTAGTTACTATAATACTATATAAGTAGTATTTATTATCAAAAAAAAATTCAACTCAATCTCTCTACTGTTGTGAGCGTTCGTCCCTAACTAATGATATTCATAGAAAAAGTTATGCTTAAAAACGCAATATTCAAATGGTCTGCATACAAAAATTGAAATACCATCCACTGGGAAGAAAGGGATTGTTAGCAATGGAGTTTGACAGCCCCATTGCTAGCAATATACACTATCAGGTCGACCTCCACGTGATTTCCACTGAAAACCATCGTGAACAATTCTTGTTGAATTCGTCACGATGGACTAACTGACCTGCTTCATCCTCATCAATCATTCTTCACTGGTGCTCCGCCGGTGTATACCGATAGCGCGGGTGGGGTTACTATTTCATTACCCATAAAAAAAAAATACCATCCACTTATTTTTTAACAGACATATTCACTTTACACATGATTTATGTCAATGATTTTGATATATTAGATGTAAAACATTATTAAATAATAATAATCTTAGAGAAAAGTAGAAAAAAAAAACAGTAAACAAATAACGTTTACTTAGAATTTCTATTATATTTGTAAAGAATAAAAGCCGTTTGAAGATTCGTCCTACATATTTTTTTCATCGATAACTAAGTATTGTGTTACAAATACATTCATAAATATTGCTATATTCTTAACCAATTTAAAAAAGGAGGAGGTTCTCAATTCGGTTAAATTTTTTTGTTTGTTACCTCAGAAGTCCATCATTTATAAACTGATTAGAAAAATTCCTTTTTTATTATCTTACCTTTAGATATGCCTTATGAAAATTTCATCAATATCGATTCAGGAGCTTTTGAAACATTCGTTTTTGAAACATTCTAGTATATATCGCCTCTAGCGTGACAACAGTGATTACATTAAAGCACTTTTGTGGTTAGACAATTAAATTGCGCCCCTAATATCTTTTTAACAAAGATCTTATCATTAGATTGAGGATACAAGTTGCCACGCTTAATTGAATTAAGCTACTGCCCTCAATTTACTGGTTGTTCGTGTACACATCCCTTAAAAGTAGGAGTGTGTACAGCAGTATCTATATATTATAGTTACAATATCTATATATTTGGCATCTATTTATCCTGGCTTGGAATAGTCCACCCCTTTCTTTCCTATGAGTGTCATAAAATGTGACTAAGGAAACTTAATAGTCTAGGGATAAACAGCAGTGTCCCTCTTAAAACATCCAAAAATCCTAACTATGGTTGCCAACTCGCCTGCCAAATTTGGCAACTACGTGAAAAACCTCGCTTATAGGGGAGGCTTGTGTTTAACAATGGACAATTTACGGCTAATGTGCATATCTGTATAATGTAATTACAATATCTATATATTGGCCCAATAACCGATGCCTATATCTAGTATAGTATTATATTATCTATGCCTGTATTAAATATTGATTATCCAATATATAATATCAAACCGATCGAAGTAAATCTAGATGTCCGACTGGTATAGATGATATCAAAATGAGTGATGACAATTTCCATCCTGATAATAACTAAAGAAACGCATATATATATATATATATATATATATATATATATATATATATATATATATATATATATATATATATATATATATATCGAAGCGGTACTGATATTTCCCATGACTACTTCAAAATAAAATTAGATCAACAGCTCACTTGGTCAAGGCAGTGACCATGACCTAATCGCTTCAACGCTGTAAATTAACAAAAATCCTCTAATCACCTCACCGTAGTTGATGATCTTGTTTTGTTTATTTATTTAACACTTTATTGCACCAATATTATATAAATTGTTGAAGGATTTTCAATAAGTATTTAAGGTTTTTTATATATTGAGAACCGCAGCTAAGTTCGATTCCTCGTTTGTAATCCATTTTGTAATCCCAAAGAATGGTTGTGCGTGGAAGAAAGTGCCTTGAAAAACGCACGGTGGAAAACCGCCACTCGTCCAGATGATTGGGATGAAACTTTAGTTTGTGGCGGGTTGTACGGTGGTAAAAATCAGCAGCAGGTATCAATCCGAACAATTCCTCAGAACACTCCCCATGATAAATTTGGTAGAAGATGCACAGAGATGCAACATCTGCGCAGTTTCAGTGGATCAAGTCGGACAGTAAGGCGTTGACTATTGATAATTCGAGCCGCCCGACTTTGAATGCGGTCTAACGGAAGGAGTTGGTACTGTGGCGCTCCTGCCCACAGGTGAGAACAGTATTCCATATGCAGATGATGGTGGTGATGTAGTTTAATTTATAGTCAAATTTACCTATTCAAATTGAGAACGTCTTATACTCAAATTATATTCAAATAGGTACTCGCCTACTCACAAGAGTATGTCACTACGAGTACATTTAGTATTCCATAACGATACGAGATCGAATTTCTCGCAACAATTACCCTGATCATGAATAAATTATCACTTAAAAGCTTAAATCTAATACATTATTCCAAATTGCATTAATCTGTGTCTTTGTACATGTCAAAGTGTGACACCGTAATTATTAGAGTACAATTAATATGAAAATTACAATTTATAATAAACAAATTTTACTTATATAAACCCTCTATAATTGTCAACATTTGGGAAGTCCATTCTCAAATGTTGGCAGTCGCACCTATACTAATGGTAGCAAAATTAAACAAAATAATAAATCAATAAACCACTGATATGGACTTCCGTAAAATAACACCTAATTCAATAAAACATTACCGGTATATATTGATTGTACAGGATAAAAAGTAACCCATGTCCTTTTTCTACTACGTATGAATTAATTTCACTTATGATTGAGCCGTTATAATATCAAAAGGTGTAACTACATCGTGTATGTAAGCACTAAAATAGGTGTTTTTGAAAATCCCAGGAAAATTGGATATATGGAAAGCTGCGGAAAATAGTTTATAAAGATGAATCGGAGAGTTTATAAATATTTATCGTAAAATTAACCTGCGAAAAATAGCAAAAGTCGTAATAATTGTAATATGTAGTGTAATTTATTTTTAATTAATTAAATTTTGGACATTATACAAACATAAATAAACAGTACAGGAATTAAAATCATTTTATTATAAATTTTACAATAGGATTATTTATTTTATTTAATCTCTTATGAAAATTTGCTTAACATTTACGTAAAATTTTGCAAGAAAATCATTAATTCTATGCAAACATACCAGATGCACTACATCGCTAAATTTAATAATAAATAGTTAATAAAAACCAATATACATCATAGCTTTACAACAATAGAACTTACACTTCCAATAGTGTTATAAGCTCTCTTTGTATAACTAGGCCATAATTGGTTGGTATAGAAAGCCTAACAGTAGGACTTAAACAATGTCAACTAGTTCACGAACAGCGTTAAATCCTCTAGTCAGCATATTGTTTCTACATTCAGTGCAATGCCTTTGTTTGTTTGCCAGATCACTATCATCCCTCTGCTCTTCTGTCAATATATGTATATGTCCAAAATATTTAAATTTACTATTTTCAAATATCACATGAATCGATTTTACGCAAGATTTCAGGTCTTTTGCCATGTTTATAAATCATAAGGATTAATAATACAATATAATAAATAATACAATATAATAAATATTACAATGTGTAATACAATACTTTTGCATTTTTTATCGTCCATACGATAGGTCTGCTCCACGATACATCCCCTATCCTTACCTCTGAAACGCGAAAAGAATAGCTAGTTTCACATAGAAATAATTATCACTGCATTCTAGCGATGGCAAACAGTCACTGACCTTAGTTTCACAGCAATTGACGAAAACATCTTTAAACTCTGAATAAGACTAAATAATTTTATAAATAGTTTAACATTAATATATTTTCATGGCTAATTAAATTAATTCTTGAATATTCTTACTAAAAATTTGTTTGTTAGCATATAGTGCCTTAACGGCTTAACCAATGACTATGAAATTATATGTGTATACCACACATGGGATATGGGATGGAAAAAGATATAAGCTACATTTTATCTTGGACAATATAGCGGTCACGCGGATAATGTCGCGGGAACAAGCTAGTTGCAAATAAATCGATAAAATTGTATGAAGGAATATACATAGTTGATTCTCCTTTTAACCTGCAATTGTTTTCCAATATCGAACAAATGAAGCCCAATACAATTTAATGGCCCACTTCACTCTCACAGAAATCAAAGACCTATTGTATATTTCTATTTATATCTGGATACACTTTAAAGAAATAACATGCCCATTGAAGATAAAAGGCTTCACAATATCCATTGTAAATTTTATTTGTGTAAAGAAACCCTAGTTTTTGGAATCGAACTTTATATAATAATGGACTTTTTTCATAAAAAAAAAACAACTTCGTCATAAGAATTCGCGACAAAACAAGTTATTTTGATTTTGAAAGACAAACTAATGAACTCATTTTTAATGAAATTTCTATAAAACTGAAAAAATTACTTTTCAAATAAAAAAAAAGATCTACTAATTAATAAACGACGGAGTTATGAGGTAACAAACATAAAAAAAATCAGCTAAATTGAGATTCTCCTCTTCTAAAGTCGATTGAACAATCAAATACTTTAAGAGCTAGAAATAATTATCGATTAATACCGTTGTGTATAGTATCCAACCAAAAAGTATAATGTTTGATGACTGAAAAAGTGGCGAGTTACTTTTGGCTCAAATTGAAAATTATTTTTTCTTCCAATTAATATATAATACTCTGGTAATGTCCCCAGAGTATAATAAAACAGAAACAAATCGTTTGCTCTCAACAAAATGTTTGGAATACACATAATCATGTATATACATATCGCGCGTGAATATATATTTATTTATGACTAAAGAATTTTCTAATCAAAACTGATATATGCAACTAATTCTCATGTCTACAATTACTTACAACTGATCTGACAGATCATTTTTCCCGAAAAAATATGAATCAAACAACGACTGATAAAAATAAAAAACCCCATACCACAGCCCATACTAACTTGACTGCTGAACCCATAAATGTTTTTAACATTTTTCTATCTAGGATATTTATTTACTTAAGTTATTTCATTAATTATTTGATTAACTAAGTGAGCTTTTCAATCTCTCAACACGCTCACCCAGAAAATCTTCAGTACTAGATTTATTTATTTATTTATAATTTACTTTCATTTGTGTAAAATGTAATGTAGAATTATTGTACATATGTAACTCCCACTTCATAACCCAGTTGCTCCTAACAAAAGCAGTGGGAAACCTGCTTGTTATTGTTATCAACGTTATTGTGGATTTCATAATAGCCAGCAGTGTTACGTTGAATTGTAATGCCTTATTTATATGTTGGCTAAACATTATTATTCAGATAGTTTAATTATTAATTAGTATTAAAATTACAAGTAAAAGGCGAAATAAAGGTAAAAATAATTTATTTATACAACAAAATACTATAAATGTGAAAGTGAGTTTTTTTTATTATCTTATAGCGCCTTAATGATTCAACCAATCACTATGAAGTTTAGTATACACGTACTTAGTGAAATTGAAATGGAGACGGATATAGGCTACTTTTTATCCTAGACAATAAAGATACCTCGGAAATGCGGACGAAATCGCGAAAAAAAGTTAGTAAACACAAAGTACAACGATAAATTACTCGCTAGTGATAACGATTCTATCAATAGATTCGTTTGTCATTTGTCTAGAGTAGCCTACACTACACGGCACAATAATTAATTTCTTCCACACTCTCATATCATTAAATATTTTATATATTCTGTGGAAACAAGCCTGTGGCTAATTTGCCAGTTTTTCAATCCCTGCTTTTGTTTGTGTTTATTTACTATACAATAGGAAATTTTTGAATACAAATTATAAACAGATTTAAAAGCACTTTGTTTTACACGAAAATAAAAACCCATATAATAATTTTTTCACCTAAATTGAAAACTGGGCAACGCTGTATCGGACGTTTCGTAATTTACTTTAAAACAACGTTTTTATTATGTGCGCTAATCTTGGTTAAGGCTACGTTTAGGCAAATTTTGACCAAAAGAAAACCTAACTACTTTCCATTTTATTCCAATATCTCTAGCTAATGACAATCTTACATTACATAGAGTGTTCGGGGTTTACCGAAAGTAAAAAAGTAAAATATAAAGAATACTATGTTTCTGAAATTAAATTGTATTTATTGTTAAATTATAAATTTGCCCGTTAATTTAATAAGTATATAAAGTAACGGGCATAAAGCCCGCTACATCGTATACCTACATGGAATTCAGGAATTCAGAAGTAGAAAAACCAATTAAGTTAGTGGTCTATTCTAAATAGCATATAGAGATGAAACAAACCTAATTTTAATTTAGACCTTTAAAAAGACAACTGTGAAAACCGCACTTAATTTGGTGCAGTAGTGTTCAAAATAAAGCCTTATCCCTTTGTAATAAAACACAGATTGTTTACAATATTGGAGTCCGTCAATATTATTTTTCTCCCACCTTAGTTTGACGAAAAAAAAAGTACTGACAGAATGAAGACGTGTGCGCGGACGCTTGCTTCTGTAAAATAAATGTAATTTGTGTTTTTTAAATTGTATGTGCCCTGAAGTACCTGTAAGAATTCGTGTGTGCGTGCATATAAGAGTTGAGGAAGAACTGCCTATCACCTACAGCAGAAAAACTCACGAAGCCGATGCCAGGTTAGTCCTCCTCGACAGACAGAATCTTTCCCTTATAAAACGCTTCCATTGCGGTGTTTTACCTTAAACATTTTTAGTAATAATTAGTGATATTAGTACAAACATATAGATAGACAAAATTTCTAAAATGTAACTTTCTTTAATATCACCAGTATCGAGTTACAATTTTATTATATTAGTAATATAAGATCAGATATCTACACATGCAGGATTGTTACGTAAAAAAGGGGTAGCTCATGACAAGGTTTTGATTATTGTAATCAAGAATTTTGATCTCACACGAGCCTGAGAAGACGTGACACATGATAAGCAACTACTCGCGCCCATGAGCACTTGCAACATCAAAGGAATTTTAGATGTTTTGGCAGCTTCTTAAAAAGGAATATGCTCTGTTCAAAGAAAATTTAGATTTTGATGGCACAAATGTACTTGAAAACTTCCGAAGCAATAGTGAAAACAAATATTTTAGTCATAGATTTATATGCAACATATTTTATGATTAACGTTTTAGTTCGGTAGTAGAGTGCTTTTTAAATAATCAATCAGAAATGTACATAAGTATATGATTGTAAAGTATTATATGTGTTGTAATATAATCTACCCGTGTACAAAATTTTATTCAAATACGTTCAGCCGTTTAGTAGTGATTAAGCAATATCGAAATATCTTTATAAATTTTCCGATTTATAATATTAACAAGATAGTAAGATATCTTTCAAAGAAAGTAAAGTAATGTATATAAATACATGTTCCTTTCAAAACGTCTTACAAAATTATATAACTAATTATCTTACGAGAAATTTTATAATAATACTTATTAGAAACGTAGAAAACAATAAGAGCGAGATAAAATACTATAACGCAGGAGTGTGTATAAGAAATGTTTTTTTTTATGCAACTTATAATTGTAAACAAGCTCACGGCTCACCTGATGAAAAGTGGTAACCATTACCTACAGATATGATCAGTATCATGGGCATAACAGAGTTTACTGTTTCGCCCATGATACCCCCATGGATTGCCATTCCTGAAGACTCAGGTGTTATTCCTCTGTATCCTGTAAATTCGCTGCCATATCCCACCCTTCAAACCCATGCAAACACAACTGCTCCACGGTTAAAACACGAATGGTACAGAAATGCCCAAGCAAACTACTTCTGTACAAAATCTCCCTCTGGTTTAAGAAATGTAATAAAATAACGCCAGTTTGAATAAAACCTAACCAAAATATCTTATATTCCCATACAGCATCATATTTAATACATAATCACGTCTGAATACCATAAAGGAGTCGACGTTCGACTGGAATTCTAATAAGGCGGTGTACGGTATGTATTATTCCGAGATTTCCTTCTCTTGTATTGGCGTATTTTTAAAGACATAAAAATTTTACATTTTTAATGGAATGGAAACCCCGCTTGCTCAATTAATATAACCTGACAGGATATTAGCAAGTGACGATATAAGATAAGGATGTAGTCAAATCAGTTGACATGTCGTAAAGAATTTACTATGAATTAACCACGATGGTAATTAATGCTCCTTTCCACTAAAGGTTTTCTGGACGAGAACTCTTACAAAATTAAGTTCGCCTGTTGTACATCTTTAGTTAATATAAATTATATGAGTGTAATTTTTTGTGTACAATAAAGTATAATAAAAAATGGTTTCTAGTGGGACTACGTGGAAATCTGACAAATTATATTGCTAGCAATATGGGCACTGGACCTTATTATTATTAAATTAGCTATATTGTATGGCTTTAATTAGTATATAAATATAATATAAAATATAATCTTCATACTATCCGTTAACTGTCCACTGCTAAAAATAGGCCTCCCCTTGGGGATCTTGTCAGTAGTTGCTACGTTTAGCAGGCAGATTGGTTTGGTCATTTGGAGAGGATGGATGAAAGAAGAATAACGAAAGAGATTTATCGAACTAGAATGAATGGAGATGTCGGTAGGGGCCGCCCTAGACGGACGTATGTTGACCAAATAGGCAACGTGCTGAAGAAGGGCCAAATTAAAAGTACCCGTAACCGGCGAGCGTGTATGAAAAGATTGATAAATGTGGAAGAAACGAAATAGGTTTGTTTAAATCGAAGCATTTGGCGTTCCATTGTTTCTGCCTACCCTAATGGGAGACAGGCGTGACAGATATGTTGACAATCATAGTTAGGATTTGATGATGTTTTAAGAACGACACTGCTGCTCATCCTTTACCCATTTCCCTTAGTCGCCTCTTACGACACCCACGGAAAAGGAACGTGTGATCCATTCTACGCCAGGACGATACGGCAAAGAATAGACTACCCCTTACTTTCCCTAAATAATAGAAAATGGTATTAAAATTAACACCACCACTAAATCTATGAATATAAAATAATTTATTTGCACTATACAATATAGAAAAAACGCAAGACAAAAAATATAATGATACAATTGTAATGTACTGTAAGGCATTGTATTTTGTTATTTGTTCTTCAACGCCTTCTCTTACAAAAATATTCGCAAAGTTACAATGTATGGTATTACAGTATTATACAAAAACCGCAAGTAATCGAAAAGAAACCCAACTACCTGACTCCGCCTAATATCCATTAGTAAAATGTATAATAAGCAATCAAATAAAGCGTTTACATATACATTCGAGTATCTTACGGGAAATCTTCTCCAGCAAATTGACTCATCGAATTATAGAGTTAGGCCATAAGCCTTCTACACATTGTACGATACGATGTGTCTTATAAGGAAAACTAAATATTGAAAAAAAGAAGACTCTATTGACTTGTTTCTCTTTAATAAAAATAATTTATTTGCTCGAACTATGACATGTACAAATGGCCTTAAATAGTAATAGTGCAAAACATTTAGCCTTACCTAAAGGCATTTAAATTTTTACAGTATGTATTAGTAATTTTTAGTGGCTTACAGTTTTCAAGAATAGAATGGAATGAATGGCAACACATATATAGTCTGTTATGTCCATGGTACTGCTCATGTCTATAGGCGACGGTTACCACTTTCCATCAGGTGGGCCGTCAGCTTGTTTGCCATTCTAAGTTGTATAAAAAAACATATATACTCTGTTATGTCCATGGTACTGCTCATATGTATAGGCGACTGTTACCACTTTCCATCAGATGAGCCGTCAGCTTGTTTGCCATTCTAAGTTGCATAAAAAAAACTATAAAATCAATAAATAAGTCCAAGTATTATTTAAACTATTAATTTAATTTAATTATATATATAATTATAATTTAATTATTTAAACACTTTAATAGTTATTATTAGATTTAGTTAGACAATTATAAATTTTATTATATTTCATTGATTTATAGTGTAAATATTTAAAGATAATAGATATTATTGTTATAAAACTTTAAATTTGTACATGTCATATTATTAATAGAGAGAGTATAGATCGATTCTCAGTCTATTCTACCATTCAGGTTTAAAAATTCTTTTATTGTGTAAAAACATTTTTCAGTTAGCCCATTTTGCAGTTTTTTTTACGGAAAATTTCAAAGGGCATTTCACAAAATAACTGGAATATATTACTGTAAATTTTAATATACATTACAAAGCAGTTTTTATGATAAAGGCTTCTCTTATATGTAGGCATGTGAAGTTTGCTAGGGACCCTTTTAGTAACATCATTATATAATAAAGTAACTTTTAATATTTTTATATCTTTAAAATAATTTCTACATAATTCCATAGGAGCTAATCCGCAAAGAGCTCTAATGTATTTTTTTATGAATACTTTGTTAATTACTTTTGCATTACTCCCAAAGCAAAATCCATATCGTAATATAAATCCAACGTAGCCATTACACGCAGTAAGAGCTGCGTTTTTACTAGTTGTATTACCCAAACATCTAAGTGCGTATACATATTTGTTAATTTTAGTATATAACATATTTATATGAATCTTTCAATTATAATTTTCATCCAACATGACACCTAGGAATTATACTGCATTATCTTTAGAGATTAATTTTTAATGGTTTTTATTAATGGAATTATAATCTGAAAATGAAACATATTTTGTCTTCTCTGTATTTATACTGTAGTTGATTCCTATCAAGACAGTTCGCGATTTGTATAAGTGTTGTACTGATTCTATTATTATAATTAATAGCTAAATTATGGTGTGGTACTGTTGTCAAAACATCTTTAGCAAATAATTTTCATTTTTCTTAAGTTGCATCTAACAAGTCATTAACACTTATTAAGAAAACAAAAGGCCCAAAAACGCTCCCTGAGAGACACCTATTTGTTACAAAAAGTGGATCTATATGCTGATGGATTTAAATTTTTATCAATGCTATTAATTTACACACACTGATATCAGTCACGTAGATAATTTTCTACCCATTTTTAGGCTAGTCTCCTAATACCAAATATTTGAAATTTGTCCTTTAGTACCTCATGATTAATGACATCAAAGATTTTGCTCCTATCTAAAAAAATAACTAACTAGATTTATTTCTCTTTTTATGTTTTTGTATATATTTTATGTTACGAGATATCTTCGTCAATTTCAATCCGATTTTATTTATTATTTTTATAGTTCATTAAATTTACTCATGATACGTATGTAAAATCTAGATGTAAATTGCTGTTTCTTGGAAATTTTAAATTATTCTAAATATAATCTGTTTCAATAAATTTACTGAAAATATAATAAATAAACAAACCAATAGTAGTACATATATATAAAAGTCGTTTAATTGTTTAAAAATTTATATTTGTTGTTGATTTTATTTAAAATGTGATTCTGAAATAATTTTGACAAAACATGATTACCTTTTCATTTAAACGAACTACACATACATAAAGAAAGCATTTATTTGTTTAGAAATTATAAAAAAAAACTATTAGGTGGCTGAAATACGCCGAAAAATACGTAAATCAAAATTTTTGTTTAAATTAATGAAAATATCTTACAGTGTGTACCTCGCCTTATTTACCCAAGAGCGGAGTTGTTATTACGTGAAAATCTGTGGTAGGCACCGAGTTGATTTATAATGCCACTTTATCGTTAGCTCTATTTCCGGGTAACTCGCGGTTAAACGAATCCCTTCGATGATTTCATTCGGAGTTTCGAAGTGTTTTAGTCAAGTAACTTTTACAAATTGAAGCTTGTAAGCCGTTACTACTTACTGGAATTTAATTAATCCCAATTTGTGTTTATGTTTGTAGTCCTTTTAATGTAGTGCCAACAATGTGCCAAAGTGCCAGTGTTGCCAATTAACCAACATTATTTTTATACCACTGAGGTAGCAAATAAGCACACGGATCACCTGATGGTAAGCGGTTACCGTAGCCTATGAACGCCTGCAATACAACATTTAAATATATATTTCTTATATCGTTATTAATATATTCTATTTTATTCCCGCCAATTCATAACTTTAATTATATAGATCCGAAATTCAATTCTTTTTTTTTTCTTATATCGTATAATGAAAGATTTTTCAACCAATTATTACAAACTAAATATATATATATATATATATATATATATATATATATATATATATATATATATATATATATATATATATATATATATATATATATATATATATATAATAAACACTTACTATGGAAAAAAACAGAATGAAAAACGAGTGAAATATGAAAGAAAATTAAAAATAAATCTAATTAGTTAACCAGTGATATAGACTTCTGCAAAGTAGCACCTAATTCAATAAAATAAATTAAATATATTATTTAAAAATGTCAAAATATACTCAAATTAAAGTTTAATTTATTTTTAAACGACATCAAAATTAAGAAAATCCTCAATTCATCTTCTTATTTTGGCATTAATATTGCGCAATATTTTTATCAATTTTGAAACGACTTGAATATTTTTGCATTCAATTCTATTGAATTTATTCAATCCTTTCGAATAAGTTTAATTTTATCTTCACTGCGCTCTCTATATCGTTCAAAATAGAAAAGATAAATGGTTCAGGTATAACGGAAACTATCAACGGAAACCACGCGATTATGCGAGACGTTCAAATCGTGGGAAATCTATCACAATGATTGATAGCCACTATCTGGCAACAAATGAATTCCAGTCGACGAGAAAGCTTTTGTTTTATCGATGTATGATTACAAATAAAATTGTAGGTAACTTCTACCTACATGCATACGGGCTTATTACTTCACATATATATATATATATATATATATATATATATATATATATATATATATATATATATATATATATATATATATATATATATATATATATATTACTTCACTTATATTTATTTAATATATTCATATTTATGTTAAAAACTCCACAAAAATAATTTTATATTTCAATACTTATTCTAACCAATTAGATACATATAATAACATCTAATAAACAAATTAAATAGTAATTTCTTTTAATGCAAGTTGTAAAACAAACAAGCTGACGGCCCGCCTGATAGAAAGCGGCAACCATAGTCTACAAACATGAATAGTACCATGGACATAATAATCATCTTCATCATATCAGCTGTTGACTGTCCACTGCTGAACATAGGACTCCCCCATAAAAGAGATTTTGCCAGTAGTTACCACGCTAAGTAGATAGGTTGACAACCGTAGTTAGCTTTTTGTGATGTTTTAAGAGAGACGTTGCTGCCTACCCCTTGACAATTAAATTTCCTTAATAATTAATAGACTGTAATAATATTAATTTATTAATATTTAAAACTATTTATTAATTTATATTATTGTAGAAATACTACAATACTAATTTCTTTTCGAATTTCGAATATTTCCAAACAGCTGATATTTCAGTCTTGAGATTTAAAGAAACATACATCCTTTTTTGTATATTCTTTCATATATATTTATGTGATTGTATGTAAAAAAAAAAAACAAGACTTAATTACTACAATTAGACGTACTGGTACCAGACTAAATTCAACTGTCTAAATTCATTGTATCGTTGCCCGTCCTAAACATTTACGACTAGGTAATCTCGTCATCGTCTCTAAGCTATATTTATGATAGTAATCCACCCACATTAGTCATAAACTTGATGGAGGGTTGAGTAAATGTTTTTGGCGAGATTGTTTTGACGGGAGAGACCCCATGTCTACGTCTGATGAATTAAGGGTCACAAAAGGGAAGAGAAAATAAGCGACAGGCCGTAATAACAAATAACTATATATTTATATAAGTATAAACTAAAATAACAAAAATATAATGTAACATAGGTTACTTTACATTAAGTACTATACACACAGAGCAGCATCGCGCCCTCATGTGTACCATCACATCAATCCACATTTAATACTAGGTACAATCAGTATCAAAAATCGATGAACACAAACAAATTTCCGAAACCCATATATTTTTATCACGACTTCGTGCGAGTGGTCGTTTATTAACCGGGAGAAAAAGTAGCCTACAACCTTTTCCATTCCACATAGTACATGTATACCTAATTTGATAGTAATTGCTTAAGCCGTTAAAGCGTGAACAGATTGTTTGTAACAAACAAATAAACTCATTCTTATATTTATGATATTACTAAGGATAACAATTACCGCTTTGGTAGAATTTTGGTACCACCTTTTTTTATACAACTTAGAATGGCACACAAGCTAACGGCCTACCTGATGGAAAGTGGTAACCGTCGCCTATAGATATGGACGAAACAGAGTATACATCACTACCTTTGTCGTATAAAAAAATTTTGAGTAATACATTTTTTTTTGCGACGTTCATTATATCAAATTTACATGCTACAATTACATCGATTATAACCTTACCCTCCACATACAATAAGCGTTTGCAGATTTGGTCACAGTGAGGAAGAAACGCCGCAGCACTTAATGTGTGACTATAACCCACTCATATATAAACGATATCTCTTTCGGAAAACACACTGTATATCCTGAGGAGATAAAAACGTCGCTAAAAGAAACGTTCCTATCATTGATAAGAATTAGCAGCGAACTTTGAAAAAAGGGCGATCACAAAAGATCATGAAAAGGTCGCAGTGTCACAGGATATTTTGCCTGAAAAAGCCCGTCTTTCAATAACAATAATACCCTCGTATATTGATTTACATGACGTCCTAACAGAGCGCGTGTCACGGCGCTTATCACGCGTTTGTTTCTTTTTCCGCACACCATCCAAAGTATTATCAGATTGCCCGACGATCACGTAGCAATATTCACAATGACTATGACATATATTTCTTATAGTATGATAATATTTTTTTTATTGCACTGCTACCTTCAATATATATATAAATTTGAAAATGGAATGGTAACCCTGCCTACACTTAGAATTCAGCACGATAGTTTGCCACCTGACCACCTAACCAAGTACATTGCTAGCAATGCAGCTGGTAGTTTGATATACTAACAATTCCCCCCCCCCCCCCCCATTTAATATATTTTATAGTTATATATACTACAAATAAGCCTGTCAAGTATGCATGACATTTCCTAGAAAGCCTTCGGGCTATGCAAAGGGTAAGATGTCCGCGAGATTGTGGATTCTATAGGAGGAAACAGAGCACAGAAACGCGCGTCCACCTCTTTATACAAAACAAATCCCTATATTTCAGTCACCACGCAGAAATCTAATGCATAAAATCGACGGTTTATACATATAGAGTACTAGTATTATACAGTATAAGTTTATATAATCTTTCACGACTCTGTGTGTACAATTCCTTAAAATCACTATTTAAATTTTTTTTTTACTCACTTTGATATTATAACAACATCATATAGGTAATTAGAATATTCTTACATTAGGCCCGCAGGTTTTATTCTCTATCTACGCCCTCACTTGGTAAAAAGTACCGTAATCAATTACAGGAATTACTTTCAAAGTTTAAAAAATCTTTTTCTAAGGTATTTCAAATATTCTTTTGGGGAAAATTGTTAAGCTTTATTAATTCTATCATTGGATTTCGGATTAGTTATTCTTTACGAATAATATTACAAAGATGATTTAAAAAAAAACAATTCATATAGTATAATAACAGAACAACCGTTTAGTGAACTAAAGAATAGTTATATAACATTAAATAATCTTTACATGCGATTGCATTCACGTGACCGGGATATATTGATTTATTAAAATGAAAGTAGCCTTTGACTTTATCCATCCGTGTAAGCCAATTTCCGTGATGATTGGTAGATCCATTAAAACAAACAAACTCACTTTCATATTAATAATATTATATATTAAATGTCAACTACCAAAACCAACAATATTATGTACTTATCATTATTACAGGTTGTTTCATACTACATATAAGAAAGTTAACATCGTATTTACGACCAAAGCGCCGATAACGATGTTGTATAAACTACAGAACTCTTTAGGAACTGTCGTAAACGTCTTCGTGTGTATATACATATACAAGGAACTATCAACTAACATCAAGTTAACTATCAGATATACAGATCTTTACTGGAGTCTTCGAATAAAATTCTCTTTGTTTATTATCAGATAATAACACAAATGATACTCTGTGGCGCTAGTGTAGATGTATTAAAAACATGGCAGCAACTTTTGGCGGGAAAGAAGTTTTCACTTTAGAATTTGTTATTTTTTTTAATATTATATTTTATATTTAATCCAGAACTATAAATAAGAACACTTTTTTTATACACAACAGAACAATAACGACTCGTGGCGCTAGTGTAGATAATATTATTAAAACAACATGACGGTGATTTTTGGCGCGAAAGAAATTTTCACTTGAGAATTCTTTATTTTTTTTAATATTATATTTTAATCCAGAACTTTAGACGAAATAAGAACACTTTCTATACACAACAGACAACAACTAATTTATTTCTACGTATATGCGTATTTCTAATGGTATAAATGGAACATGTCCTTCCATTCCCATGGGTGTAGAAGGAAACTAAGAGAACTTAATGATCAAGGGAGGAGCAGCAACGTCTCTGTTAAAACATCGCCAAAGCCTAACTGCAGTTGCCAATCCGCCTGTCAAATATGGGAATTAATGGCAAAACGCCCCAAAGGAGGAGGCTTATGTTATAAAAAAATATCTCGAATGTGTATATATATATAGTATACTTAAGAAATTGAATAAGTGCCTACGTAACATGTAACAGAATAGAATTATGAACAAAACTCACAAAGGATTTCGTCTCTAAAATGGGAGAAATATTCGGAAATGTTGTTACTTACATATTGGGAAAACATCAAACATTGTCAGCGCCATTTCCCCTTTCCTTTCATGTTCTGTTTAAACTTAGAGACATTTTTGTAAGAATATTTTCACCGAAACGTACTGATTTACTTATTCATTATATTTATTACAGTAACAACCCATTGATATCCCACTACTGGATTGAAGTATTTGTTTACTACTACCACTTCGCTTAATCGTTTGGTATAAAACTTGATTTGTTTTTAAGCGATTCCTAAAAGAAAAAGATTTTAATTTGTGTGTATTTTTATACATTACCTTAGTACGCTAGTACGTTGTTAATATTTAACCAATTTTAATAGTTCTTTTTGCAATCGACAGAGTTTACTTTATATAGTTTTTTGGTATTAGTTTCATACTTAAGTAATGTAGAGGGTCATGTGAAAAATAATATTCTTTAGAACAACAATATATATAATACGTGTAGATACAAGACGAGACAACCATTGGAACAGAAACAAAAACCGTGTAGAAAAATAATATCAACATATATATGTGGCCAGACTTATATTTACATTATGGCCACAAAAAAGTTTCAATAAGTAAGTCAAACAAGCATACAGCCTGTCTGATGGTAAACAGTCACTGAAGCATATGGACGCCTGCAACACTACGGGTGTCACATACGCGTTGCCGACCCTGAAGAAACCTTAATATATAACCCTTTTAAAGTAACTCATACAGTAGTCTCTAGGAAAACCTCGACAGGAAGCTCATTTCACAGCCTGAGCGTTCGCAGGAGAAAATTCCATTTAAACCGCACTGTACATGACTATTTAATTTTAAGCGTGTGAGATACAAAATGTACAAATATCACCTTTCTTTATATATTCAATTATCCGGATTTACGATTACCTGAATATTATACGACCAGAATCATTAGTCGGGTTAATTCAGCCTCTACTGTAAATATTATTTCTTAATAAATTTCACATAATACTCGTACTTTCGTTTATTGTTCGTTTTACTACTAGTACAGTATTATATTATCTGTGGCTTTACTAAGACGTTTCATTCGAATACTATTTAGAGGGAAAGCTTCTAAACAACACGGAGGGAAGCCTTAATTGAATTATTGTTCGCGTCTCGACACTCGACAACGCTGCGCTGGTATTATTTTACTCTTAGATTAATCTATTATTACCTAGCATTTATAATTAAAATGATAAGCTCTTCCATTTTATTCTTTATGAACACTTAATATGAAATAGATTTAGCTTTATAGTAGGTACTTATTCATGTCTGTATGTTATTGACCTTAAAACAACATATAAACATTATATATTTATGAAAATAATACTAACATCTCTAATTACCTGCAATTGCTATGTAATAAACACAAATGAATAAAGAAATTTTCAAGTCTGCACCACTTCAAACAAAAAAATACGTATAAAATGTATGCAACCATAATCAAATTTTTATCCAATCATTCATTTTAATATTATGACGCCATAATAAAATTTGATCTTATAAAATAGCTATCGATGTCAATATTTTGGATAAAGACATAAATAGTTTTAAATATTATA
This sequence comes from Galleria mellonella, assembly GCF_026898425.1. Classification (NCBI taxonomy): domain Eukaryota; kingdom Metazoa; phylum Arthropoda; class Insecta; order Lepidoptera; family Pyralidae; genus Galleria; species Galleria mellonella. Next base: position 2,321,643 of record NW_026442023.1, read on the forward strand.
AATATTAATTTGTTTTATTGTGTTAATACTTTTAGATGATTACATAAATTCATTATCCAGTTTCGACAATTTAAGAGCAATGTCGACGTTTATATAACTATAGATTAAGGTGAATAACGTAAATATCTATAAATACCTACTTACTCTGTGATACATTGCTTTTAATTTTTGTAAAATATATATAAATTGAGAATAGTATTCGTGGTCGTAAAATATAGAAACCCAATTTTTGTCAAAACCAAAACGGGGAAACGACAGTTATAATAAAAATACCTATCTGACGCGCATTTGGACATCATAAGAATTAGGTCTAGGATATGTTGGATAGAACATGTACATATAAAAATATACTTATAGATAACTAAGAGAAGCAATTGGTTCAACTATAAATATATTCATATAATGTAACTTAATTTTATAATATTATCATATATATTCTTTTATAAATAACAGGTGAAAATAAAATTAATTACTTTATTTTTCTTTTTCAGATATCTGGCCAGTACTTGCTTGATTTGTGCCAAAACGAACTATGTAAGTAATTCAACCTGTAATTTTTAATTTCTATTATTAGTGTATCTACGCAATCAAATTATTATAATTTTAGATTAAAAGAAATATCATTCTATCTACGGTGCTTTGTTTTAAACAATTGCCACCAAATTTTTCGTAGTACTTGTCTTTAGATTATGTATTTTGTCATATGTAACTACTATCTAATTTTTATTTGCATTGGAAATAGTGCCCATATATATGTATATTCATAAAAATATAAGAATTACGTTACATACTTTATCCGTACTATCTGTATATATATTTATACCGTCGTATCGTAAGAAAATCCGTATATGTTTATCTAATGCAACACGGAAGAGTTAAGTACCTATTTTCGGTATCTCTTTTGACGTTGATGAAAGGTTTATGTGATTTAACGTCCCTACTAATGCTATAAACGTGGCAGTGACTATTTGTTTAATACCATTTGAAGATATAACGATTTAACACTTACAATAATAATAATAATAATGATTGTAACAATAACCGAACTGACTTACGTGTATTTTTGTCGAAAATGCTAAACTTATATCTGATTTATTCGGGGTCGTTAATATTTTTTTTTGCTCCAAATTGATACAATTTCCTTAACTTTTGTCAACAAATTTGTGTCCGTTTTTTATTAAATTTTTTTTTTTCATGAAACCACTATGTGAACGACTAGAAAATGCCGTTTTCTACACTGTATCACTTATCTGTTATTTACTAATTACCCGTGACTTTATCTGCGTGACCGGGATATTTTTCTTAACTAGAGTAATAAATAGCGTTTAGTATATACTAAATTTCATAGTTATTGGTTGAGCCGTTAAGGTGCTATAAATTCAAACGCATTTTTACATTTATAATATTAGTAAGAATAGTGAGGATTTATAATATAAATTTTAAATTTGGAACTCTATATTCAAATATTATTCTCTAATATAACTCAATGTTATTGAGAGATATTAGAAGAAATTTATACATATGTATGTAGTATTTCACTGGTTTCGATTCCGTAAGCTCCACATAATGTGCTTTCACATGAATATCTCGCGAAAAATGTGGTTATCTGGGAAATGGTCCGTTAAGGCGTTGAATATTTCCAACCAACTTGGACGTTCGAGCGTGATTTTTATCCTTACTCACACCTGCCTCTCAATATCCGCTGATAATTATCTTACACCATCGCAAAAAAAACATACAAAGAGATAAGCTCGTCTTTGCATATTACATTTAAAATTAATTGTTCTTATCATTATGTTTGTGTACAATAAAGAATATCAAATAATGCAAAGTCATTGCTTCTACAATTTATCCACGATAATACAGTATGAGAGCAGAATTTAGGTACACACTTTTTAATTTTCCATCGTACCGTTTTAAATGCTGATAGTACAATATATAATATCATGGATTACCACAGAAATATAAAAACGTTTTATGTACGTACGTAATGCTTTTATAATTCACCACAGTATAACTTAATAGCGCCACCATACGACAGAAAACCAATTGTTAAATTTCCATAATGATATCGTAACGTACACGACATATTAGATTCGTAGACATACGTGAAAATCATCATAAAATTGCATACATTTTACTCTCTATTATATCAACATCTCATCAGCATCACATCTGTCTAGTATTGAACATAAGCTGCCCCCATAGACTGCCCTAAAGGACAGTCCTGAACCACCTGTATTCACAGACTCCCTGCAATGCATTCGAGTCGTCACTCCATCTAGTGGGAATTCGTTGTATTTACATTCTATTATATCGTAACGGTAAAATTGAACAATATTATAATACAATAAATTATATAAACGTACTTTTAAAGTTATTTGATAAAATGCACAGTAAATGGTATAAAATGTTCAATTTTCTTGTCTTGCGTATTGTCTATCCCATTCGCAATTTCTTCCTATCCTGCCCTATCTTGCAACGTACGTGATAAACATTTTTTCAAAAAAGGAAATAGATAATCATTCGAGTATATTGTGTTTATTATGAAAGACCATAGAGTATTCATAATTTATGGTTTAATGTATGTATTTTATTTTTATGGATAAAAATGGTAAAATTTGTTCTTAAATCACCTGCTCTATTAAATTACTCTATAACATAACCACAGAGCAAGTAATCACTACGCTAATCAATTTAGAATATAGCAGTATGACAAACAGTGTAGTTATTTTTATTTTATAATTGACAATATCCAATTGTTACTTCCTAATACAGTCAACAGTCGTAAAAAAGAAAAAAGTTTCATTTCAATTACTAGAATAAATCGAAATTTGTATCAATACTTCAACATCCTAAAAACAATATTTGCTAACAGAACAGAAGGATCACAAACGATTTACAATTAATTTTCTTTTTGATAAGAGAAAATTAAAATGTAATCCATTCAATCAACTGGGACAATATTATGTGATCCTAGTGGAACGCTGTTAAAACACTCACCTAAAGTTATCCGTAACTCAATTATTTTGATCTCTCTTGATCCAAACTGTGAAGTTTTCTTTAACAAATTGACGAAGGACCCTTATGTCTACTGTTGTTTTTTAATCAAAGTAGCCTTTACTCGCACTCGCTTCACCCGGGCGAACCCATATTTGGACAACGAAAACATCTTCAGAAATATAACTTCAATGATAGCATAGGTTTATACTAGTGAAAGAGTTTATTACTGGCTAAAAAAATATTTTTAATGGGTGAAAATAAAATAATGCCTGTACTGCAAAAACAAATTAAATAGATCACTAGTAATAGACTACTTCTAAATGGTATATTAAGAGTAAACATACACCAGATTTTAAGGAATACAACTGTGGAAATTGCATCCAATTTGATAGTAGTTCTTATATAATGACAGAAATATACAGACAGACAGATTGTCTTTATTAATATATTTTATTTATTTAATTGTTTAATAATTATTGAACATCAAACAGTAAACCTAGGTTCTTAATTTATGTAAACATTTTTGTGGTTATACTACACAATTATGTATAGCTATGAAGTCTAACAATAAGGAACTAAAAATTTCTTACTATACAGCAAAATCATTTATTATTCACAATTCGAAATTTTAAATGATTTGGAAGACAAAATTTAACTATTTATTCTTTTGTTTTCTAATGGTTGAAGATGGAATGGTGCACCCGTCTATGCTGACAGTACCTACACATTGGTAGGGCACCAGTGAAGAATGAATCGACGATGTATTAAGGCAAATCAATTGATCCAATGTGCCGAATTCATTACAAATTAACCACGATAGTTTCCACAAGGAAACACGTGGGCTCAACTTGACGTCTTCTCGTTCCTCCCTATTTATTTATATTATAGAATTTGAAAAATGAGAAAACTACCTACGCTTAGACGATCCGTATTTAATTTGTTAAATTACACGGATATTGCTAGGGTATATAGAGTATATATTTTACCTGGAAGTGGCCGTCTAATTATATATCAAAAATCGTTTTTACCAATTGAAAGCATTACCCGATCTAAAAATCCAATTGAAGAAGGGTTAGACCGTTAAAGTAAACGTTAATAAGATATATAAAAATTGTACATTTTATTACGAATATCATTAAAGAAAGAAGAAACCGATCATAAAATCGTTATTCCTTTTTTAAAAATTATCCACATTAGCTTTACTCTGAGTAATAATAAATATCCTGTACTTAATAGCAGGATCTTCCTGGAAACTATCATATTTAATTCTCGGTAAATTCATCACGATAGGCTGATTTGATTTTGTCTTTGCCTATCATAACTCACTGGTGCCCCGCCGGCACATGCCAATACCGCAGACGGAAATAGGATTCTATTTACATCCTGCAGAAGTCCATGTCACTGGTTGTTTAATTAGATCATTTTGTTTAATTCCGCTACCGACAGTAAATATGTGACTTTGACAGTCACACATTTGCTAACTGTAGCGGAAGACTGACCACCATTATTACTACCAAAAGTTTTACAACCTTCTATATTAGCCCTCAAACTCCGACTGCGATTTCGTTTACACACATTTTGCGATTTCACATCTAAACTAGATTTCGCAGTTTGGGTACCGAACGGTTAACACTAGGATCCGAGCAGCGATATATTAATTTATCTGAAGATGTCTTGTTTGAATGTGAAACAAGTTTTCTCATCCGGCCATCTACATTTTTCAAATTTATGTTTCCATTATTCATAAGACGATTTAAATGCCACAAGTAGTAATCATTTTATAAATCAATAGAAGCTACAAGTGTCAAAAACTGTCAAATAAAAGTTTTTAGCAATATTGGGCAGACATTTTATTATAGAAATAACTTTATAGGTGTTTGATTTATTATTTTATTTTTTAGTTGTTTGATTAAAACTCTATTTACCAGTTTAGTATACCAATAGGTATATAATAATATAATGATAAAAATACTTCTGTTTTTGATATATAATAAAAAGTTAGGAAATCAAATTTTGCAATAAATAAATACTGTACTTACACAGTATAGGAGTGATAAGTGGGAAGGGCAGTGAACTTGGGAGGGCGTAATAGCGTTTCCTCACAAGGCGCCTTGTAGGCGACCGCCCCGGGTGTTGGGTTCCGTTCGGCACCTACTGCTTACATATACAACATACAGGATGTTTCAAAAGTTGCTAAGTAATCAAAAGTACAAAACCTTATCACACAGACCGGGAACAGAGAGGTCGACCAATATAGTCAATAACATGCTTTACACGAATAGTACGATTCATATGCGAGTTATACTCGCCCATCAAATGTTGTCTTACTTTATTAATATTACGCCCTTAACGTGATAAGCCCATTTAACTCGACAGATTACATAAAATAAATCTCATTATAATTTATACAAAATAGCTTAATAAAGCCTCTGGAAGCCATCGTGTTTAATTTTTTGTAGATTTATTACGATGAACCGAGTGACTTAACTTCATCCTCACCTATCATCCTTCATTGGAGATAGGTACCCTCCGCCAGTGTAAACCAGCGCAGGTGAGGTTACTATTTCTTTTTTATCTCATCAACCTATTAGGAATAATTCATATACATCATCATCATCATCACCATCATATCAGCCTATAACTGTCCAATGCTGAACATCCCGTTGGGGGTTTAGCCAGTAGTTGCCACGCTTGGCAGGCGGATTAGCAACCGCAGTTAGGATTTAGAGATGTTTTAAGAAAGACGCTATTGCTCACCCTCCCTTAGTCAGTTCTTACGACACCCATGGTATAGGAAGGGGTGGCCTATTCTATGCCAAGGCCACACGGGCAATTCATATACAGCAAAGTAATAAATAGGCGAAGCATTATCTCACGATTAAGGTTAAACTAATTTTATTCAATCCAATTTTAGAATTTAGTTAAAATACATACAAACATTTTCCGCCATGATATTAAACATAAATAAACATTATCATCTAAGCCATTATCCGTCGACTGCTGAACATAGGCCTCCCTTATAGACTACCATAAAGAACGATTCTGAGCCACCTGCAATAGATGTTGGAGCAATGGATATTGCTTTCCTGCAATGTATTTAAGATCATCACTCCATCTAGTGGGGGGTAGCTACTAAATAAACTTTCTTCCCCTTCGATTGTCGGTTCTTCGAGCCATGAGACCAGTCCATTGTCAATACTGTTACTGTACATTGTACAATGTCCTCAGTAAGAACGAGTACAGAGCATTTTTTTTAAAGTAATGCTGATTTTATTAGATATGTTATACTAGTAATCTACCCGGACTTCACATGAGTTTCTTGGAAATAAAATATAGCCCACATTATTCGCTGATAATGTAGAGTTCTATACGAGAAGTGATATAATTTTTAAAATCGGTTTTATATTTTTTAAGTTTACCCATCCTCATAGGCTTAGTGCAGTTCCAAAGAACTTTTCTCCCACTAACATTCAGGCTATGAGCTCCCTATCGAGGTTTTTCCTAGAGACTACAGTATGGGATTCTTCAAAAAGGGTATATTAAAGTTTCTTCAGCGTCGGCAACGCGCACGTGACACCTCTAGTGTTGTAGGCGTCCATAAGCTACAGTCATCGTCTACCATCAGAGGGACCGTATACATGTTTGCCACCTTTGTGGTATAAAAAATAAATTACAAACAAATAATCAAATCCTTACTCTTTATAATAATACTTAAGATGTTATCCAAATGAGTCCATTTAAGAACAGACTGTATAGAAATACATTGAAGTGTACTTAGAGGCTGATGCGTTTGTGAACGTCGAGCGATAAAAAGACAACACCAATAGAGTTTCTTTTGTGGATTTAATTGTTTACTCTGAAAATTGTCGGCAGAAATAAGATATCGAGGTTATTTTTCGTGAAGCACTTTAAAAACTTACTTTTAAATCCTCTTTTACCAGAGGGAGACTTTGTACAAAAGTCGTTTGCTTGGTCATCTCTGTCACATTCGTGTTTCTACCTTGAGGCAGTTGTTTGCATGGCTTAGTTTTAATTTGAATGGTGAGATATGGCAGTGGATTTACAGGGTACAGAAGAATAGCACCTGAGTCCTCAGGAATAGCAATACATAGAGAGTATCATGGGCGAAACAATATACTCTGTTATGTCCATGGTACTGCTCATGTCTATAGGCGACGGTTACCACTTTCCATCAGGTGCGCCGTCAGCTTGTTTGCCATTCTAAGTCGACAAAAAAAAAACTATTTTCTTTTTTAAGAAGCAAGGAATAAAATTCAAGATAGTAAGATAGATAGTCAGATTTAAATTGCATAAAATAAATGGAGCAAGATACATTGTGTTATGCATAAGTAATAATTATAATAGAAGACAAATGTGTAACAAATTTAATTAAGATATATATTTCAGTAACAAACATGTTCACAAACTTTTACATTACAATCATTATTAAAGTACTGTACAGAGTAGGTAATCAAGTACAGATGAATTTTAAACTCGTACCTGAGTAGTGTATCTGTCTCAGTACACTGATGAGGAATGAATTATATTTTTAACTGACTTCAAAATAAGAGTAGGTTTCCAATGAAACTGTATTTTAATCTTACATGATATCTACAAGATGAAATCTGAGTCATTATTCATATGTACAACTAATAATCTACCCACTACATATTTCTTGAATCAAAAATTAAAAAATGACTAATAATTCTTAATCTTCCATAATTTTGAGGACTTACAATATTCTTTGGAAAAATATTTAGTTTTACTCTTGGAACGTTCCCTTAAAAGGATATTAATCATTTCAATATCACTTCAAAACGGCTATATTTAAACGGTATATATTTGGCTAATTGTAAACACAACAAATTTTTATTGCTGTGTTTGTAATTGTCAGGACAAGTTCTAAAAATTAAGAATTCAGCACGATGATTTCTAGAGGAGACCACGTGGAGGTCGAAGTGGTAAGATATATTGCTACCAATGGATAATGGTAATCCGCATTACTAACAATCCCCTCCCACTACCAACGGAAGGTTAAGTAATGTAATATTAAACCGCTACGCCATCAACTTCATTTGTAATAATTATTAATTAAACTAATAAAATACATTTAATTCTAAATATCATGTATATAAAAATAATACTAAATTAAATAAACATACATAGGTATATAATATAAATACATAAACATAAATATACTAAATAGATCAAGGTAAATCACTTACAGTGAACATCAAGGCAAATTAGAGAGATATATAATGAGATTTTACCTGCCTTTTGAACGAGGCAAGAGATTGCGCTGATCTATTTAAAAGAGGTAAAGAGTTCCAGAGACGGTTAGCTTGGATGGAAGAAGAATAGGAATAGACTTCATAATTTTAAGTTACATAAATGGAACAAATTTTACACTTCTTATAAAATATCCTTAAATTATATGGATAGACAAATGCTCCGAAAAAAGCGGATCAACTTTTTCATACAATTTTGCGTGATAAATAATTATGAGAGATTCCTTTATAGCTTCTATATTTATTTCATCTTATATATTCTTCATCTTATTAATGCGCAAAATCTCATTTTATTTATTAAATATTTAAATATACATATATGAATACGTCAAGATACGCATACAATGTGCGTAAGTATATAAAACATAAATAAAAAAAAAGAGTCAGCTAATTTGACAATTAGCTGACAAAAAGTTGCTTCGTTTTTGAGGCTCGATGCTCAATCTATACGAGTATATCTAAGAGAATAAATATCTTATGAAATAGTATCAAAAATGGATAGTATGATTCTGGTACTTTATTTACAGTAAAGTTCACATCGGTAAACACAATAAACAGAAGACACTCTCAATATAATCCGCACATTACAGATAAATATAATGGTAATAAAATTTTATTAACAACACGAGAAAATCTTATAGCGGACAAAAAGGGCCCTTAAATATGTAATATTTTCTTTTTCACTTACCGTTGTTACTTTTCCCTTTAGGAGAGAATATGTCATAAAAGAAAAACAATATTTTCCGTTCTATACCATAACAACACTTATTAACGCATCGCTGATGGAATGTCTACTCGTAAGAGAAGGGTATTGAGTTGTTATTACTATATTGGCCAGGCGGTTTGGCATAGTTTTATTTCAGTGTTATTAATTTTGTACTGTGGTGTATGGTGCTCATTCATCATCATCTTCATCAAATTAGCCTTTAACTGTCCACTGTTGAACATAAGCCTCCCCTTTGGGGGAGTTTTGCCAATAGTTGCCACGTTTGGTAGGTTGATAGGCAACTGCAGTTAGTGCTTTGGAGATATTTTAAGAGGGACGCTGCTGCCCATTTCTAGTTGCCTCTTACAACACCCACGGGAAAGGAAGGGGTAGCCTATTCTATGCCAGGACCACACGATCGATGGTATTAATTATTACCACTTATTACCACTTCCTGAGAATGAAACAATTACACATTGGATTATATTGTATTATCGTCCCTAGAGGAGTTCGCCTATACAATTTATTTATATTTGTATCAATTTAGATAGATTTTTTTATACAACTTAGAATGGCAAACAAGCTGACGGCCCACCTGATGGAAAGTGGTAACCGTCGCCTATAGACATGAGCAGTACCATGGACATAACAGAGTATACTGTTTCGCCCATGATACCCCCCATGCGTTGCCATTCCTGAGGACTCAGGTGTTATTCCTCTGTACCCAGTACATTCACACCATATCCCACCCTTCAAACCGAAACACAGCCATGCAAACACAACTGCTTCACGGTTGAAACACGAATGGGACAGAGGTACCCAAGCAATCGACTTTTATACAAAATCTCCCTCTGGTATAAAACAAAAATTTAGATAGATAGATAGATACCCTTTATTGTTTCCTCCTAAAAATTACAACAAATAATCACAATGAGGAAACAATTTATAGTATTTTATCTAAAAAAAAAAAGATATAAATTGTGTTCCACAAAAAAAAAACAACTTCAATAGTAACAACACCAGTTATTTTGATGTAAAACTATTAAACCGATTTTGATAAAACTTCTACGGGACATATCTGTAAATATATCCTTTCAGATAAAAAAGAAATTTTTCAAATCGGTTTAGAACTAACAGAGTTATGAGGTAACAAACATAAAGAAAATGCTACCGAATTAAGGACCTCCTTCTTTTTTAAGGCGATTAAAATTTAATTTAATAGAAAAAAAAGAAATTCCCTTTTTTATGTATACATATATAATACTTGCTTAGGTAAGTATATCAGTAACTTTCATACAAAAAATACAAAGGAATTATGAATGATTCTTATTTCTAATATATTCTCATTTGGAAGACGCTTCATTTTAGTATAAAACAACAAACAAATCCAGTATTATTATTTATACATAATAACTATCTCAACCAAGTTAGGTCTTTGTCTTCCAAAACAATAATAATATAAAGGCATCTCGTTCCATAACTCTTTCTGAATTAATAGATAAGCACTAATTCTCAAAGAGTTATGAAATAAGATAACAGTGGCTTATAACCCTTAAGCATTGATATACAAAAAGCCAAGATTCACATTCACATACAAAAGTTATACTTAAAACTGTTCTGAATGAAAATTAAAAACATAAATCATTATCATCCATCATGAATGGAGTCAGTCAGTCAATACAGGCATGAATGGAGTCAAATATTTGTGGTAAATAAAAAAACTACATGTTATATATTGTTATTCTTTTACAAACTTGATAGGAATACTAATTAATTTGACAAACGTTGTTTTGCTTCCCCACACGCAATGTCCGTTTGTGATAAAAATTAAATTAAGTCAAGTTAAAGTAACCAATATCTATATATTTAAATTCATTAAGCAATTTCAGAAATTAACTAGAACGAACATCGTAAAACGGGATTTTTATATGCTACAATATCGCCACGTTTAAATACAAACATCACCAGACCGATAAAAATTAGTGCAAGAGTTGAATAAATGCGCTCTATTTACAATACTGTTTAATATGTGTATCTATATACTTTATATCGATGTTCTCAAGTATTTTATTAGTTTATGTAACTTGTAACAGAGATCGTAACATCTCGTGGCCTCTACAGCACTTACACATTACGATATTACTGCATACATTATTATATAGAGATAGCAACTACTAATTATTCTACATAATTTATTAATTATATATATATATATATATATATATATATATATATATATATATATATATATATATATATATATATATATATATATAGGTTTATTACCTATTATCCTAGTGAAATGGTGACTCAACTGATTTAGGCCTGCGCAGACGACGCTTATAAACTATTGCCTTCTGTGCAAGCTGTCTATTTGCAAAATACATGAGAATAATTTAGTACATTAGTTTTTGTACGATGACAGAACAAACATATAGACAGACGGATGGAATTTAAAAAAAATTGTTTATATATTTATATACAGAAATCGTTAAATTAGAATTTATTATTAATTAGAATATTAGTAAGGTTGTCGAAGATTAATGACAGTTGTTATTCTTAAAAGTTTAGGTAATGGAACGGAGATGTTTCAAAAATGTATGGAAACTGTTCAGTCAATGTATACTATAATTTTGCAAAATAATAGAAATCATATCTTTATTGCAAAATAATAAAATCGAATTCAATATTTAAAACAGAAAGTGTAAATGTGCCACCTTTTTACGCTTTCTATTGTAAATGACATTGTTGTGCTAACAACAATGTTGTTTGTTATTGATTGTAGAAATAATGTCTAAAGGTCGGTAAATTACGAGTACTAACACATACGCGATAGACTTGTTTTTGTTTAGAAATTCATAGTTGTATTTTATCAGTTTATGGAAACAATAATTTACACAATGATTTATATTTAATATATTATTTTTCCATTCTCATTTATATAGTTTGTATGACATCGCAACACAACTTAACACACGAACAACACGAATTTATAAAAAAAAAAATAACAGAAAACATTTTTGCACTAATAAACTACTTTGAAAATTAATTTTATTCTATTATGTTAATTATCATTGATATTTTCCAATTTTTTTTAGATACTGTACAATGACAGGGCCCAAAATGAAACATCTCATCCGTTCAAAATGTCCCTCGTCTACGCAGGCCGTTATAGTGTCCAGTTATCAAATAACAACGAGCCTAGATGTCACGGCTGTAATAATTGTCTCCCATATTATATTGTTACAAGATAAGCATTCAGAGTACGTAACCCCTCATTACACTTCACTACAGAATGCTACAAGTGGACGTGACGACTTCACAGTTTCACAAGTTTTTTGTATACTTCTAACAACTGTATTAAGTGATTTATTAAATATATATTAAGCACTACTACTGGCGGTATACTGCGGTTTCGCCCGCATGAATCAACACATAAAATATCAACAAATAAATAAGATAGAATATAATCTATCAGTATACCAAATTTCATTCTTTACTCGTTCTGTAGTTTTTGCATGAAAAAGTAACGAACAGTCATCCATCAATCCTTACAATTTCTGCTTTTATAATATTTATAGATTTTTTATAGAAAGGATATAGAGTAAATTTAAAGTACAATGTAAGATAAATTTTAATATTTTTAGAATGTTTTTAATGAAATTATATCATTTAGAATTTTGTCAGTAATATATGGAAGACAAAGTTGGTCAGCAAAATACAATAAAAGCTAATTTTACGATTTAATATTACTTCGTTCAACAATTATGTACTTATTAAAATACGCCAATTTTTTACTATTTTACAAAAGTAATTATAGTTTTTTTTTTTACATACTCTTATTAAGTATTGTTGTTATAGTCTTGCTAATACAGACAGTCAGCATTGCAGTATATAATCAGTATATAAAATATCATATTGGTTAATATTAGCTATATTTATTTATTATTTATTTAAGCTTTAATGCGCAATAAAATTCTATGTACGTTTGGCGGACTTAACACCGGACGGTGTTCGCTACGAATCAACCTTTGGGCAAACCGAGAAATGCGTAGGCGGTGTATTTTTGAATAGATGTGTACCAAATTTCATTAAAATGTTTTCAGCCATTTGAGCACTATTGAGGAACATTCGAACATCTGTACAAACATTCACATTCATAATATTAGTACTTGTTGTGGGTTTTTAGGGAAAGAAAAAGAATAAAAATTTTGTACAGGACGTCTGTCAAGTCAGCTAGTTTATTGTATTATACGCATTCGTCGAGGTTCCCCGAATCTCAAATTCAATTCGCTCGTCCCTTGACTATAACATTGTAGCTACAAACTATTGACGGCTAGACAAAGGTCAAAAGACGTTTGTTAATAAACAACATTCATCTGTCTACCACAGTAATATCATTTCTCCGACTATCTACAATAACAACCTCGAAGCACAGTACTAATTACTGTTTTTATATTACTTAAAGTAATTAGAAATTTATTATTTGACAAAAAACACAAAGTTACAAACACAAGATACAAAACAACTAGTATGGGGCCCACCCCACACTAGGCGAACCTGTATCGTGGGCACCCGACAAAGATTAACAATCACAATGTTGAAATAGTGATCATTGCTGATCGAGCAATCCCAAAAAACTGTAACGTTAATAAAATCAACAATAAAGTGACAAACAAGTTAACAGTTCACCTGATGGAGGAAAGAGATTGTTAGTAATGGAATCAAATAGCCCCATTACTAGCAATGTACCCTATCTGGTCAATATCCACGCGGTTCCCATTGAGGTTAATTCTAATTAAATTCGTTAGTCTTTCACTGGTGCCCCGGCAGCATATACCAATAGCGCAAGCAGGGTTACCATTCCATTAACGTCTATTAAAAAAAAGTTCATCTGATATGTAACGACAACCATTACTTATAGGGTTAAAGGGGTTGTTAGGAATGAGAATCAAACAGCTCCATTGTTAGCTATATATCTCCTATCACGTCAATCTCCACGCAGTTCCTCTTGGAAACCATCGTGGTTAATTCTAGTTCAATTGGCCAACTGACCTGCCTTCATCCTCACCTATCACCCTTCACTGGTACACTGCCAGTGTATACTGATAGTGCAGACGGTTTTACCATTTCATCTTCATCCGTTAAAAAAAAAGTTTACTAGCTCTGTTAGATCGGCCATCATGCAGTTTGCCATTTCTCTTCATATCATTTCACTACCATATCCCACTCTTGCGACAATGCCATGTGAGCTTGCTATTTTATGATAAAAATAAAAAACAAACAAAGTAAACTGTCATTATACAAAGTTGGGTAAAAATTTACCATAAATAAGGGTTCGCATTTGATTATCAGTCGGGTGAATAGTATATGTAAACGAACATTACAAAATTATTTCAATTCTGAGTATCTTTGTTGTTACTTACAATTGTTGTTCCTTACAATTGTTGTTATCAGGTTTCACATTATACATTCTAGCTTGGAAACAAATAATTGGTGCGATTGTGTGGCACTAATTTATTTACCTCGACTTTGTCAAGTAAACAAACGTACTTTCATATTTATATTATTAGTACAGATACTGTCGTACTGTTCCGTTGTGGTGTCGGTTCACCGAAGACTTATTGGGCTAGTCATACAGACTGTGCAAACTTTGCCGCTCATCGTCAACTGTGGTCTGTCCCAACACCGAGTGTGTTGTTTGCTGGTATGACTTTCATAAAGCTCAAGCCACACTGAGAGCTATGCTAAGCGAACCTTGCTTCTTTGTTAAAATATTTGAAAGTATAATCCTGTATTTGGGAATCCGATAATAATAATAATAGCTTTAAAAATTTATCTTCCGATAGTTCAATCCAATGGAATTTAAATTTGGTTTTCAAACTGAGTATATTTACAACTAAGACACTATTCAAGTAACTTTGCAAATATTGTTATTATTATATTAATATACCCTAGTATAAGCTACGGATAAACTACCATAACGTAATAGAGAGTTTATTACTTACATTTATTATTACATAAAATAAAAACTATATATGAAATATTCATACAAAATGTAAAGGTATAATCAGTTGTTAACTGTCCACTGTTGACATATACCTCCCCCATAAGGGGGGTTTTGCCAGTAGTTGCTACGCTTGACGAGCGCATTGGCAACTGCAGTTGGGATTTAGTGATGTTTTAAGAGGATGCATGCATGCATTCTTTGACCGTTATGTATTTTAATTCATACTGAAAACTAAGAATGAACGACAGAAAAGGGCAGACTATCGGTCAACGTTTTCTTCGCTCCCGTGCAGAGAGTGACAGCTAGCTAGCGTTATCAGGTTACCTAGCTTACCTGACTCAATTAGTTTACTTCAGCTTACCTTCGTAAATCGCAGTAAATAGACATTGCAGCTACGTATGCTAATCTAAATAAAATTTGATTCGCTTAGCCTAGCTTTCAGTGTAGTTTTCACTGAACGTAACAGTAGACAACTTCTTTCAAATTATTTCATAAAAGAGGAAATTCTCAAATTGACTACATTTTTTGTGTATGGATACAGATACAATGTAGATAGTTATGTACGCGATAAGTTTGTAAATTTTGATGATTGTTTTTGTAATCGATTTAGGTTCTCGTTGTTTGTCCCATACTGATTTTGTTAAGAATAAATATCGGGGTTTAAAAAAATATATATCTGATGTTATTTACGTTATTAAAGTCATTGTCACACATATGAGTATAAGAGTGACAAATCGAGAAATCGCGTAGATATAAATGACACGGATGACGCTCTATTATTATTTAAGAGATTATTTCTTAGTTACACAAGGTGAATGTACTGGCAGATACTAAACCATAAAAATAAAACAAATAAACATTCCAATTTCAAATCTCAATCGATGAGTTTCGTAATTGAATCCAAACAACATTCATTACAGAAGTGACATCGCAAGAAACGTCCCATAGTAGCCAGCTACTTCTCTGCGTCCATATTTGCTAATCGATCAATCAATGTCGCCAAAAACCTCGTCGAAACCAGTAATGAGCCCAGTAACACCTGGATCTTCTATTTTTAACTATAATCAATCAACACCCGCTGAGCATTTAGCAGTTTTGTAAATTGAAATGGCTCAAAACATCTGTGAATTATTCATCGTTTTACCAAGTTGTTGAGGTCAATAAAAATAATAACATTATTACAAGAAAGTAATATATTACCTTAATATATTTATCTAAGAGCTATACGACGATATTGTCTTATACAAATCGAACTGAGACAATCGGGCAATGGTCCGTAAATAATTTATCTTTGAATACATTGTTTACGATTTCAGAAATTTGAAACTTGTATAAGTATTAAATCAAAAATTTTCAACCCTCGATATAATAAATAGATTTCGTAAAAGGTTATATTTTATGAAACATACAATTAATTTAAACTTTAATTAAATATAGTCGCATTTGTATTGATGCATCCATTTCTGCATTACTGCGTTCTATTACTAGGTTTAAAAAAAGATTATAACAATAACTACTAAATGATATTTTAAACCGGTATCCGCAATTGGATGTATTTGCCTCCAACTTGCTGGAGTTTCGTCGAATGACCACAAGATGTTTGTGTGCAGAAATTTAAGCTCTAATATTATCTTTGTTAAGTTAAATCTTTTTTTATTTTATTCTTTTTACATGTGTTATTCCTTTTTTATATATATTATTGTACTGATGATTTCCTGGATAACGTATTGGAAGACTGTAAAACTCATCCAGTTGATGTAATAAATAAATATGTTTTATATATAATAATCTCATGTCACGCTATTTGTGATCGAACTCCTCCTAAACGGCTCGACTGATTCTTATGGAATCTTTAATGTATATTTGGTAGGTAAGAAAATTAATCGTAAAGTATATATCACATCGCTAGGTGATTAGAGTGTCCTTATCAAGTAAAAAAAAAGTTATTTACATTATATTATATACTATTTGTAACATACCTTTATTTTATTTTTTTCTACTAGAAATTTATTCAAATTTTGCTTCTTAAAATTAATAACTTCTCATGACAAAATTAATATGGGACCAAAACAACTGGCTTGCAAAAAGGATTATTAAATCGGTTTTGAGTCGTCAAAGATTATTGTTACGTAACATACATAAAAAATACTTACAGACGAATTAGGAAAAATCTTTTCCTTTTTTGCACTTTTTATACCAAGTAGTCAAAATAGCTATATTAGCTATGGCGAGGACATGATACGATTGATCTAAACATAGATCAATTTTATAAAGTTACTATTTAAAGTAATTGAAAATAAAGAGAACACAGGATTTTTTTGGGTCTCCTTAAAATATAGAAAATTCGAGATACCTAAAAACTGATAAAATCAAATTATATTTTTTAATATTAGACTAGCAAATGTGAATTTTATACAACAATTTGAACAAAGACAAGCTATACAAGAATAAACGTGGCGATGTGGTGGTGAGATTGTGTATATGTGACCTGATTTCCCTATAAGCGTGAAGCATAATGACATCAAATATATTGTTCGAAGTTGGTACATAGTTGGTTTAAAGTTAGATTATTTCATTTATGAGTTAGTATGTACACAACATACTAGGGAGGGAAGTCTGACTGAGTTGGCCAAATTATCTGGTTATTTCATCTATCTTCTCAATAGATAGATGGATAAAATTTGAATAAAAATCTTAACTATTACTAACTACAGTAATAGTTAAAATTGTTTTCTACAAAATAAAAACTACTTCAATTGTGGCAAAAACAGTTATTTGAATTACAAAACTAAACCATTGATCCGATTTTAATAAAACATCTATAAAACCAAAATTAGAGAAGAGAGTATAAATCAAGTTATAAAGTAATAAACAAATAATAATTCTTTTTGAATTCGCTTGAAAATAATTATTTGTCTATGCTAATATTATTAAGAGAAATAATTTAATTGTTTGTTTGTAATGGATAAACTCAAAAACTATCAGTTGATTTTTTTAAAACTCTTTCACCTATAGAAAGCTACATTTTCAGTGAGTAATATAGATTATATATTATTTTAAAAAATTCCTGAGTCCTCGGGAATGGCAACGCATGGGGGATATCATGGGCGAAACAGTATACTCTATTATGTCCATGTTACTGCTCATGTCTATAGGCGACAGTTACCACTTTCCATCAGGTGGGACGTCAGCTTGTTTGCTATTCTAAGTTGTATAAAACAAATAAAAAAAAAGTTCACTGCAATTTCTACACACGATTTCGTTCGCGCAATCGAGACAATATTTTTTTTCTAATGGATAATAATGGAATGGTAACCCCGCCTGTGCTAACGGTATACGCTGGCGGGGCACCAGTGAGGGATGATAGGTGAGAATAAAAAGGCAGGTCCGTTAGCCCATCGCGATGAATTCACGTGGGATTCAGCACGATGGTTTCCAAGGGGGACCACGCGGAGGTTGACCTGGTAGGGTATATTGTTAGCAATGGGACTGCTAGTCCGCATTACTAACTATCCCTCCCCCCCCCCCATCGAGACGATATTAGACCGGGATAAATAATAATATTATGTCCCTCTCCATGCCAAATATGTATATAATGAAATTTTATGACCATTGATTAAGACGTTAAGGCGCCAAGAGGCAACAAACAAACAAAATAACTTTCACATTATAATATTATTAAGGATAATTATGGCAAAAATATACAGTTGGCTGGCTTTACTCTAACAATGTCATATTTTATCAAGTTTATAAAAAATGTAAGTTTATAGCTGCAAATAAATGCGAGATTGTCATAACTGACTTCTTCGAATAGTTCCCCTGGTAGATATTACGAAGACGCTCGATTGAGCAACGTAATAGTGCCAGAGGGATACACTTAATAGCCATAAGAAGTTCCTACTTAATTCTAATGATGTTTAAAAATAAAAGTTATTAAAAATTGTAGCATTGTATGTATAATATTGATCAAATGTCTCAGGTGGAAGAAGACTTTGTACAAAAGTCGTTTGCTTGAGTACCTCTGTCCCATTCGTGTTTCAACCGTGAAGCAGTTGTGTTTGCATGGCTGTGTTTCGGTTTGAAGGATGGGATATGGCGTGAATTTACTGGGTACAGAGGAATAACACCTGAGTCCTTCCACATGGCAATGCATGGGAGATATCAAAAGGCGAAACAGTATACTTTGTTATGACCATGGTACTGCTCATGTCTATAGGCGACGGTTACCACTTTTCATCAGGTGGGCCGTCAGCTTATTTGCCATTCTAAGTTGTATAAAAAAAAGGTGCCCAAATTTAGTTTTAATTAAACAAGTGCAGAACCAAAAGACAGCAAAATTAATTAAAATAAAACATACAGTTAAACGACAAATTTTGTGTTACTGTGGCACACTCAGACAAATTGTATAACCTCTTTTATGTACTTTTTTTTGTATATGGTTTGTTTTATTTCTTTTTAAATATGTCCCAATAGCTAAAGTAATTTTTGTGCTGTAAGTGATGCAAATAAATTGTATATCTATCTACAAAACGTGTTATCATCGTCATCATCGTATCAGCCTTCAACCGTCAACTGCTGACCATAAGTCTTCCACTTGGGGAGTTTTGCCAGTAGTTGCCACACTTGGCAGGCGGATTGACAACCACAGTTTGGCTTTAGAGATGTTTTAAGACGGGCACTACTGCCCATCCCTCGCCCGCCCTTAGTCGCCTCTTACGAGACCCACGGGAATAGAACAGGTGGCCTATTCTATGCCGGGACCACACGGAAAAACGGACCAAAAAGAGATGTATTAAAAATATACTTTAAACTCCATGTTTCAGACACGTGGTTCCATGTATCAGAAACATCGCGAAATTGCTTTGCAAAGATAAAAGGCAGCTGTGCTCGTGACAACACTAATTAATTAGAAACTGACATAGGAGTAAGTGCTATTAATGATGACAGATTCGATTAAGAAATAGCCATAAAATCGCATTGCAAAAAAAAATCAAAATATTTGGGAACCTCTTTTTGAAAAACGCTTATTATACTGCACTATTTCTAACCAGCCAGTGACATTTTGTAATCAAGTATACCGAAAATCTCGTACAGCCTAAGATCCCGCTGCTAAATTCTACAAGTATTTATGGTAGTAACTTTTAATAAAACTTCGTTTAAATGAAATATTAGCGAAAGCATAATATACTGCATCTCAATTAACTACAGCCTAGGGTTATCAGTTTTACGAGAGGGAGACTTTGTACAAAAGTCGATTGCTTGGGTACCTCTGTCCCATTCGTGTTTCAACCATGAAGCAGCTGTGCTTGCTTGGCTGTGTTTCGGTTTGAAAGGTGGGATATGGCGTGAATTTACTGGGTACAGAGGAATAACACCTGAGTCCTCAGGAATGGCAAAGCATGGGGGGTATCATGGACGAAACAGTATACTCTATTATGTCCATGGTACTGCTCATGTCTATAGGCGACGGATAACAGTTTCCATCAGGTGGACCGTCGGCTTGATTGCCATTCTAAGTTGAATAAAAAAAAAAGTATATGTAGGTGCATAATTCAACGGAAAGATGTTAGATTATATTTTTAATATAACATACATACATACATACATCATACATATAAATTATACAAACATACATCATCTCGATTATGCGTTGTCCTGTGATAATTGTTTTTCTTTTTAATTCCAATACGAGTATCTTAAAAATAAATTCAAGAAACAAAAAGCAATAACTTTTTATATCTTGAATTTTTTTTTTTAACTTTGTTTTAAATAATTAACCTACCGAACATTTTAATAGCATTCTAATCGAAAAAAAATATATACCTAGTCGCCCAAATTACTAGATAAATACTAGGTATTAACTTTTTATAAATGAGGCACACTAATGCCCGCAGTGAATCACTAGAACACAATTACCTACAAACAATTCGATCAGAGTATATTTAGGTATTTGTATACATATAAAGTAAATACATTATCCCTGAGCGTGCGGACGTGTGAATTTGTTAGCTGTTGTACCCAATGACGTCAACATCGGCTAACAAACGATCTCATCTTTTACAACCTAATAAAGTAGGCATTGGAATGGTAAACAATATTTCATTAACAGCCAAACTCACGACCCAAAAAGTGGAATTCGGGTCGCTGGACAACCCTGCGAGATGAAGCCACAAAGCCAGCGATTTACCCAATGTAATTCACGGTCTGTCAGAACTTATGTCATATTAGATTCCAATCTATACAATCTTCACATCCTAATACTGTTGCCATGGTTACGTCGTATACAGGGTGAATCCGAATACATTAGAACAAAAATTTTAAAAATAAAAAAATTATAACAAATTTGAGCCTCAGCTAGACGCCTCGTGTAAGTATGAAGACTAAAAATTTTTTATCACTTATAACCTGTAAGAATTAACAACGTGTTCCTGTAAGAAAATCATTCAATTTCACCTTTTATTCTTTTTAAAAAAATGCCAACACTTTCGATTTCACTCTGTGTGTGACCATATATTTATACAAGGATTTTTGATTTAATTTTATTAGGAAATAAAAGAAAAAGGAATTTCAATAAAACATAATTGAAACTCGAATATACTCTGGAAAGGAGAGCACATAATGAGAAATATAAACATAACATTTTTCATGGAAAAAGGATTGAGTTTGTTTATAAACACAAAAAAAAACGTTCAGACAAAAAACAACTTTCCAGTAATACATCTAAAGTGCAATGTCTTTTTTATTTTAAAATGAATAACCTGCATTCGTCACGCATACGTCAGAGATAGTAACGTGTGACGCGTGCAAATAAGGTCAGTAAATATTCATAACACCTTTTTAAAATGTAAACCCATGTATGATCAATATACACTTTAAATCAGTCAGTTATATTTGAAAACCGTTATATAAATGGATGGTACAATATTTGTGACTTCACTCGTAGTCATATCGTGATGTTAAATAGCCAATAACGTTTCTGAAAAATGCACTATCAAATGGAAAAATAATATTTCAAATCCACCTGGCAGTTCCAAAGATTAGTGCATACAATTAACAAACTCTTTCGCTTTATTATGTTGTATTCTGTCTTATAAACATACAAATATTAGGAAAATCGCTCACATTATAGCCATAAATAATATGTTGTCTTACAACCAAACGTAGGTAGTTCGGATTTCCTTAGCACCCCTGACCCCGATGTTTCCAGCGTTAATTAAAATCGTCTGACTTATTTTATTATTGCCATGTTTCATTTTTGTGACTATTTTTGTGACATTAATTTTTTTTTCTTTTATTTAAAAATAAGAATATATTTTTTTTATCACAACAAAAGTATTTATGTACATACTTCAGTGATATGCGTTTACAAATTTACGCTTTTAGATCTGGTGAGTTTCGGCCGTAAATATCTAAATATTTATATTGTTTTGGCCTTCTTCTCATAGAGTTACACAAATTTATCTGATATTTGTACTGCAGGCTAATAAATTTAATCACACATTAAATGCCAATAGAATTAATATATTTAGAAGTAAATATACTCGTATATACACAACGCTCTATTTAGAAAAATATTTTAAGCAATCATGATCTGAATGAATCGATTCGATCAATATGATCGACTACTTTTGTTGGATCGAATAAGGTGGGACGATATTTGTTGTTTTAAATACGATCGAGTTTTGGAAAGTTAGTATTTGTTTTAACAATTTTGCTAAAACAACACTATTGCCGTTTCATAGAAATTTATAATTAGACGCTCTTACTTGATTATTCAATTAATTATATATTAATTTAAACAACATCCTACAAGCTTTTTGCTTTAAATTTTTGAGATAATACTAACAAAACTTATTTTTATCAAGCTAACATACCTAATAGATTTTAACTAAGATTCAGTGTGTCCAAAAATCCCATCCCGTCCCCAAGTTACAATTTTTAAAAATATTTTCCTAATTATTTTGTTATACTTTGTTCCAAATTTTTGCTTCCTAGACTTAATAGTTTCGGCTGTGCGTTAATAGTCAAACAGGTCATAAGATTTTACAAGTACATATAAGTTTCTACCCTCCACTTCATCCGCTTTACCAAGATATATGAATTTAGAACGTTACAAAATACTACTTATATGCACCCAAATACTGTGTGTATTCCAAATTTAAATAATAATTGATTTCAGCTTTTAAGATGCCAAAAGATACAGTTAAACTCTTTGTCACATTTACTCATGATAAATTTATATTATTTTAAAACACAATCTGATAAAAAAAATATGAAATTATTTTAATATCCACTCATGTAACAATGTCGTATCTTACGCTAGTAATATTTTAACATGTATCAATTTTCGTAACTCTAAATTGCCTATCGTGTTCGGTTAGATACCATTATGGGAATAATCCATAACTTTTCGTTAGTGAACAGGAGTACCCGAGTACGTTATACGTATACATCTATGCATTAAATCAATAACTGAACGGATAGTTATGGAGACTGAAATCCGAATCCGGAATATTATTATTATATACAATTTGTAAATTTCTAATAAATACCTTTGATGTGATGGTATGGCGGTTTCACTGCCTCGCCTTCTGATGGTCGTAGGTTCTATTCTGTCACAATACAAACATTTGTATTTATTAGTATGACTGTTTAATCTGAATGTTTTCTATATATATTTACATATGTATTTTAAAAAATATATTTAAACATATCAATATTTTTTTTACTTATAGTACACGCTCTACTTAATTTATAACTATGTTTTACTATGTAATATATCTAGTGCTATTTTATTTATAACTACTGCCTATCTCTCTCTGAAAGGGCTTAAAATTTCACTTCACACCTACAATATTTAACCTAAATTGAGGATGAAAATGTCTTACCGGATGTAATTTACGGTATTTACCTTTCCAAGTAGTCGGCGTGTTACAAGGATTAACACTTTCTCTTGAAGGACCTCATGAAAACGTTAGCCAGGGACGAACGTGGGCGAGCCCTCTTATACAATAACAATTATGTAACTATTCACGCTCCTTATCGATTAATACTTCTGTCCTCGTCAATTACTCATATATACCTATAGTAAGTTAAGATATTATTTGACAAACAAATTGATTAACCTCTATACGGTGCGCTCAATCGTTGCCCATTTTTAAAAACTTAGTTAATTCCCGCTACCTATCCTTATAATCACTTAGTCCTACGTACTTCCAGTTTTATGTGTGTTATATATATGTGTATTAGTATGGTATATTTGTATGTATTTATGCGTATATATGTATATGTATGTATATATATTTATATGTGTATGTGTATGTATATATATGTATATGTTTGGATATATGTGTTTATTTATGTATGTATATGTATATGACTATGCTGTCACAGATATTGTTTTTTACAAATCTATTTTTTTAACCCGGCTATTTATGCTTTAATTCTTTCTACCCAAAGGTTGTCTGGAAAAGATTGCTTAGCAATAAGACCGCCTTTTGTACTACACTATACGTATTGAAAATTGTTTAACAAATCATGTTATGTTGGTGCAATAAAGTGTTAAATAAATAAATAAATAAAATAAATAATTAAGCTTCGGCTTCGCAATACAACGGCGACTTCGAACTGTCATGTAATATTTGAATTTAGAACGCGAAATCCTTAGGCGGAATCATATTAAAATTAGTAAGGTCACCCCGTATTATTGCGAGGAAGCGATTGTTAATAGTTGGTGAAAACAATATTCCCTATCAAGTCGCCCTTCACGCGGTACTCTTTAGAAACCACCGTGGTTAATTCCTGGTGAAATTGTCAGGATGTGTCAACGGATCTGACTTTATTCTCATCATTTACTAGTGCTAAGCCAGCATATATTCATAACGCAAGCAAAGTAACCATTCCGTTTTCACTCAATAAAAAATCAATATTGTTGATGGCAATTTTTTTTATACACATAATAACGCCTGCAATATCAGAGGTATTACGACACTAATGAAGGGCATTGTGGTCAATTCATAAAGACTTGAACGTAATGGGGCATTTAACATGATTTCGTCCTCATCTCACGTCATTGACTACCCTACTAGCGTATATCAATAGCCTAATCATCCATAAAAGGTATCATTCCATTTTCATCTTATTAAAAAAACCTCAAATTTAATCCTCCTCCATTATCATTCAGAACACGAATAAATAAAAAAAATTGTTTCAGATTCAATGTTATTTGTTTTAAACATCACATAAACCTGTGTGACCTCGTTACGATTTTGTTTTACGTAAAAATACGAGTATATTATCGGCCACTGAGAAACACATTTAGAACTTCTTCATTACAGACTTGCAGACATTCAATATTATATATCTATATATATAACTAACGGGAATTTTATGAACTTATTATGTTGTTTTCGTTTCTGATTTTATCCGGAAATCTTCTTCAGGGGGCGTACGGCGGTTTACGTCACAGCATCTTTTGCACTGCGGATGAATTCAAACAATTGTCAGAAACGACAAACATAGTATGTTCATAAAATTCTCGTCATAAATATATATATATATATATATATATATATATATATATATATAGACATCGTTATATTATTTCATTATCGTTATATTTTTAAACAATGAACATAATTTTTAAAAATAAAAATAATAAAACTCAATCAATCTCAACGTTAAATTTATCAACAAAGAAAATCCACTTTTTTAGACCTCTGAAATCCGAAGAATGTTAACCTTTTTTTAGTACAGATTATTAAATTTCTTGAGAGCTTGAGCATAATTAAAAATAACAAATTCTCATCTCACTTTAAGGTACCATTTTGATATTTTGCCTTACATTTACCAACCGACTTAAAAAAAAAAGGTCCTCAGTTCGGTGGTATTTTTTAATAATTGACTATTCATGTCTATAAGCGACGGTTACCACTTTCCATCAGGTGTGCAGTCATCTTGCTTGCCATTCTGAGTTGCATAAAAAAGATATAAATTACATTACCAGTTTTTACCAGCAACTTCGTTCGCGTGATTGGAATATACTGGTTGACTGAGTTAAAAATCAGTTTATTTCCTTCTTCATACTAAATACTACATGTATCTATACCAAAGTTTTTGACGAAATGATAAACAAACAAACGCACTTTCATATTTACAATTTAGTGAGAATAAGTATAAAAATATATATTTAGGTCAATTCTGAACTGAATTTTAATCAGTATTTCCTTCTATCTTGGTCCCTTACAATTGTCAAAAATTATTTCAATGTACATTTTTTTTATGTAATAAAATGTTACTTCATCTAAATTCTCATGTGACTTTGATCTTATATCAATAATATGTCTGCCTTTTAAATAAATAATTAAAATATTATATAACATTAGTTCCTTAATCATTTCCCAAATTTATTTATAAACAAAGCTAGCGGAAATTGCGTGAAAATAAAATTTTATAATCCTTGTTAACACCAGTCTCAGATTATGCTCATTAAATTCTCAAAAGAACTCTAATAACCCTGTAGTTATAATGTTGTACCCACAACATTTACAGTGCGTCTAAAGGTATCAAAAATTTGCCTATTACACTTAACTACTTTAGAACCCACTGGCAGCGCCTCCGCCTTCCTTTCCAATCGTAAATATCTGGAAAATCTATAGGAGATGTCTTTGTTCAGCGGTGGATAATTAACAACTGATATGACGATTATAAAGTATAACATATTTATACTCGTAGTAAAACACTAAGAAAGTACTACCTAAATACTTTTTGAAAAGACCTGAGTTCCAAATTAATCTTATTATGATTCACGTAAAATAGTTTTTAGTTCTTCCAGTTAAAAAAATTGTCAATAAATAAATAATTACAGTATATAATTGTCAAATTTTACTTAAACGTAAAACTAAACATGAAGAATAACTAAAATATTATTAAGACATTATTAAGACAGTGAACAACTAAGTCCCGTGATTAAAAAATCTGCTACCGATGTTGTTGAATGAAACAACCACTTCAGTAGGAATGATAGGAAAATTTAAGTTCAACTTATTTTGTGTTTTGTGTTTGTTGTGGTGGGTGCTTATAGTTAAGGCCATGCTGTCCTTAGTGAGCGGTATGTTTGATAAATGTACAAGTCGCCATTATGGTTTTCTTGTAATTCGATGACCTGCCCTAAGAGAAAATTGGTACTTATGGTGTCTAGTTGATCAGAGAGTACTTCACATTACGTACTTGATGATTAAAGAATTTATAATAAAAATATTTCAATTTCTATTTTATTTGTGTGTTTGTCTAAATAATAATTAATTAATAACAAATTACACTAATAAATTGAATGTAAACTGTGATTATATACCTGAAATAATAAGATATAATTTATTAATTTAAATTAGCGTAACATCGCCAATCAGCCTTTAACTGTCTACGGCTATACATAAGCTTTCCTCTTGGAGGATTTTGCCTGCAGTTGCCATGATTGGCAGGCGGATTAGCAACCGCAATTAGGCTTAAGAAGGATATTCACGTAAAGCCCATCTGTATACTCATCCGAAATTAATCCAATTTTAAAAACTAGTACCTATATATTATATATACCTTTTTTTAACATGTGGATAATCTTCAACAAGACCGTCCCAGCTGCCAGAGGGAGGGCAGATGGGGTGTGTAGGATTCTCTAACACCGACTCCATAACTCACGCCGACGAAGCCGACACTCCAGAACTGAGCAAAAGCCAACGGTAGTACATGGAAACAATGTCAATCGATCAATATACAATAAAATGTCTGAAATAAGATATAATTTTCATAATACTTTATGCATAACGAAACAACCTATAAACAAACATTTCAAAAATCCATTCAGTTTTAACTGAACACAGCTGGACTTCACGTTTCGTGAAAGTTTTCAGAACATCAATCATTCGCCCCCTCTCTAACCCACCACCCGGGCGGATGGCAAGTTGTTTTACAATAAAACGAACCTACTTAGATATTTAGGTTATTCTTGTTTTTGTTTTTTCTATATACCTATGTTGATTGTTATCGAAGACTTTGACAGTGTAACGATTTAACGTACTACCTCATGTTCTGATAACTGTAAGTTGGATAACCTGTACAATACAAATCTGAGTAGGTATATGTATATGCCACTTCAAACAAAATATTTTATATAAATTCTATGTAACCACCTTTATGCAACATAAAAAATGTAAAGTTTTTTTATTTTTATTTTATAGTGGTTAAATATCTCAATTATGAATACACAGATTGGCCTTATCTATTTGTTTGCTACAAAACATACATAATTTCAATTATAATGATGGAGAGTAAAGTATTCGTGTCTTATATATAATATATTTATTATCTATTGAAATAGACAATTTATATAAGTTATCTATTACAATAGTAGTATTTGTATTGCAACTATACAGAACTATCTTCTGTATATGTACATAGCGTACTGAAAAATATTACTCAGAGGGCAAAACGTTGATTTTTGCCCAAAACTTCTTTCATCAATCAACATTTTGTCGGGACCTCTACTTACTCTATAAGTACGACGAGAACATTTTCAACATTTGAGATTCAATATCAATCGTCGGTTATTCTATAAATATTTTTCTGCACTGGTCTGAGCACTGAAGCTGCCGCTTTTCTTTTTGAAGGAAAAAACTGCTTATTACGAAGAAAATCTATATAACCTACCTTCTTTTTTCCTGCTACTCTAAACGCGTGGATTTCAGAAGTAGAAAAACCAATGAAATACTTTATCTTAGATAGCGTCTTAACATAAAATATATATGTACCATATTTTAAGTTAGATCTTTAGGAACAAAACTGAAAATCGCATCCAATTTGGTACAATATTTTTTGCGTGATGCCGGAACAAAAATCCCTCAGATCAATTTTTTTAATTATCTCCCATAGACATTTTCTAATTATAATTTAATTATATTAATAAGATATAATATAACTACTTGTTTTGGAGATACAAAACAGCATTCATTATTAAAGTCACTTATTTTTGCGAGCAATAAAACTTATTTAGTTTTTAATGTAACTTTGGAATTAATTTTGTTACAACAATAATTTTTTACCAAAATTCTCTTCAAACGTAAACAAATATATTCCAGATTTATAAGTAAGCTAATATAATAAAGCAAATGGAGCACAAAGATAGGTAATCGTATTATTGGATTGAAAAGTTACTCGTGCTGTAACTTTGTGTAACACATAGCACTCACGTATTATTTTATTTGGTTAACGTTTGCTTTATTTGATAGAAGTTTCTATGCCCATAAGTTTCTAATGGAGGTGTTCTATTATGTCTACTGTATTTACTGTGTTTCGATTTGAAGGGTGGGATATGGCGTGAATTTACAGGGTACAGAGAAATAACACCTGAGTCCTCAGGAATAGCAACGCATGGAGGGTATCATGGGCAAAACAGTATACTCTGTTATGTCCATAGTACTACTCATGCGACGGTTACCACTTTCCATCAGGTGGGCCGTCAGCTTGTTTGCCATTCTAAATTGTATAAAAAATCACTGTTATTTTCTTCGATGTTTAAGCGAATACGTGGGCCGACTTTGCCTTTCTTAACTTAAAAAAATAGGATAGATACTTACCTACGAGTAATCCCAGCAGCTCTTTACGGGATCTAGCGTTCTAATGGTCACAAAAATGACACGAAACACGGAAAAATACTTGCCCAAAATCCGGAATAGAAGAGCCGGTCGGTGCAAGAGGACAACATCGATGTAAAGACGGACACAATCAGTCTATTGCCCCAAATTATAATATTAATGATTATTTGTATAACGAAAAGCGAGCAGATTTAAATATTACTATAAATTATATTTTAAATTTCAAATTGGCGTCACCAATATTCTCTAAATTATCAGGTATCGTTTGCCCCCTGTGTTGTAAAAAAAAAATACAAATTGGTAATGTAAAAGCGAAAAAATATAATAACATCTTAGAACAAGATAGACAAATAAGCTCTTCGCCTACACAATATAAGCTTGAAGCTGATTTGGTGGGAGTATGAAAAAAACAAGTTCTTATTACTTTTGTTTTCGAGTAAAATTAGTTTCAAGTAGATATATTTGGTTATAATTAAATTTAAGTGCAACATTATAGGACATTCAGAAATATTTCGCATAAAAATTTGTACAAAAAATATGCAATTTAATTCAAATATAATTCTGAACATCGAACTGTCATATGCATGCATTTACATTACACGCGCACTAGTGTAACCATTTTCTTGTCTCGTATCTGTGCTCGGGTATATGATTGCATTGGCAGTCTGTCAGTACGTGACTACGTTATACCACGTCTGTGGTATATTTATTATATCTACTGCTCTATATCTTTATCAAAATTGTGATTTGAATATATATGATTATATTTTTAATGGAAAGGATTTACTCCTATGTTATTCTCATATTAATATTGTTAAATATTAAATCTAATTCAAGATTAAAATAAATAAAAATTATCAAATGGCTGGTCTAAGTCCTTAGGAATGGCAATTCAATCGTATCATAAGCATTATAGTGTATTATTCTGACGTATAAGGTGATGTGTCCATTTTTCTATTAACAACTAGCTTATTTGTCTTTCCAATATGTATAAAAATTGTAAATTTTGAAAATATGCGATTACTTAGATATAAATGAAAAATCTTACTAATACAGTAAAATTGTAACTAGACGATGTCTGTACAAATTTACAATTTAAATTAATGTGAAGGGTCTTAATAAAACCAATACAATATTTTTTTAGAAATTTTGTCTCTTTGTTCCGGTATCACACAAAGACTGCTGCACCAAATTGGCTACAGTTTTCACAATTATGTTCCTGAAGGTCTACCATAAAATCTGATATACATTTTATCTTTATATTCTATCCAGAAGTGATTTATTTCAATGCTTTTCTTACTTCTGAAATACACGTGAACAAAGTGGTAGCAAAAAGTTATATATAAAAACACAGTTATACATAATTAACCCTGAACACTATCACGTAGCACCATGTAGTCACAAACTAAGCAGAACTTGTATTATGAATACTAGACAACATATTTAAAAAAGTTTTTTTTTTTTATAATTCCATATTTATCCAATTTTGTCATATGTAACATATTTACAAGAGGAAGACTTTGTACGAAAGTTGTCCGCTAGGTACCTGTGTCCCATTTGTGTTTTGATTTGAAGGGTGAGATACAATAGCATAACAACTTAGATGGTATCATGGGCAACACAATATATTGTATCCATGATACTTTTCATGTCTATCGGGGACGGATACCACTTTCCATCAGGTGGGCCGTTAACTTATTTGCCATTCTAAGTTGTATAAAAAAAATAAAAAGAAATGTATGTTATAAAATATATCTGGATATAAACAATAGAGTTTACGGATACAAATGTTTATATTTTTAGTAGTCTGAACCCATAACTATCTTAAAGAGATGCTTTCTAAACGCCACCCCAGCATCTTCAAAAACTGTGACAATTTCGTAAATACAATTTCATAAGTTCTCTACAAGGAGATCAATCTGTTCAACCAACTATCTAAACGGCACGAAAACGACCCGACGGCTATTGGGGCGAGCTTAAATTGAATCCGACGTTTCCTCCGGTTCCGCCTGACGCTACCGTTTAGGACGAAACCTTTACACAGAGGCCAACATTATTGACTTATCTTTGTCTCTTGCTTACTATGAATCCGGTTAGCCTCCGGATATAGTTGGACATAGTAAATTTATTATGTTATTTCACTTTTCAGATCTAGGTCGATATAATGAGACTATCATCACTCTTCTTTCTGGGGAGAAAGGGATTGTTAGTAATGGGGTCAAATAGCCCCATTGCTAGCAATATACCCTGCCAAGTCGACCTCCACGTGATTCCTCCTGGAAACCATCGTGGCTAATTCTAGTTGAAATCATCAGGACGGGCTAACTGACCTGCTTTCATCCTCATCAGTCATCTATCACTGATGCCCCACCAGTGTATACCGATAGCATAGGCAGGGTTACCATACCATTATCACTCATTAAAAAAAAAGCTTTTTTCTTCATCATCATAATCATCATATCAACCGTTAACTGTCCACTGCTGAACATCTGCCATAAACTGCCTATTGATAAAATATACTGTTTGTTTATTTGTTTGTAATGGGTAAACTCAAAAAACACTCTGATTTCAAAAATGCTTACACCTATATAAAGCTACATTATTAGCGAGTAATAAAGGTCTTATTTAAAACAATTTGATATCTCTACAAATATTACAATAATTTAACTTAAAGTATCAAGAATTTAACTTAAAGCTAATATAAAATACTTATCTCTTTCTAACCCTCTATCCGTGCGGAACTGTGGCGGATTACTAGTAAAGACCATTTGTCATGCGATTTGATGTGACACAATGGCTTCAAACTCGTGGATGGTATTTTTGAAAGGGTTTAGCAGCTTCTATATATCACATTACTTTAGCAGAGTTTTTTACTATATAGGGTTCTGCCATTGACCTTCATTCCACTTGATAGAAAATGATAATGAGATCCATGTTGGGACTCGCTAGCCCATGAATTAGGGGAAAATTAATTCTGAAGTTTCGGATTTCAATTTCATGCGTACAATGAAATTCTTTCATGTCGCAATCTAGCTCATAGACAAAGCGATATTTTGTTCGTCACAAATCTTATAATGAATTATCTAGATGAGCGATATTATACCATTTTGACAATATTTCTTTTGTTATTTTAAAATCAAGGTCTAATCCATTGGGATTCCTAAATTTTATAAACTTTAGGGATCTACTTATATATTTTATATATGTCCGAAAAAAACAGTTCCTTGTAAATTTGAGTCGGCATAGTGCGGTCAACCCTTGAAAGTAATTTATTTTCATTTTGGTTATTCATATTCATGGACCATTATGTCTGTGTGTTCACTGAGAATGGTATAGTCACATGTTGTGCTACAATTTAAAAAATTAAGGTATAAGCACTATGTATCTCTACCTATATTTGTAAATATATGTATATAGAGTCGCAGTTGACAAGCTGTGAAATAGGACAATATAACATGTGTTAGCAACATTTGTTTATATTGTCACCGTTGTTCGCAGTCGATGCGAGGGTAGGTGGCGCGTGGGTGAGGATTGAATGGCCGTCATTCTCGGGTCAACATTAATAACTGTCACTGACCTTATGAGATTCACAAAGTGCTCTTTTAGGGCTTTCCCTAATTTTACGTGTCCCAGTAGCCTGGACTTTTGAATTACTGTTTTAATGTAAAAGACGTTATGACCACATAATAATTGCAGAATGTGTTTTTTTTATACAATTTAGAATGGCAAACAAGCTAACGGCCCACCTGATGGAAAGTGGTAACTGTCGCCTATAGACATGAGCAGTATCATGGACATAACAGAGTATACTGTTTCGCCCATGATACCCCCCATGCGTTGCCATTCCTGAGGACTCAGGTGTTATTTCTCTGTACCCAGTAAATTCACGCCATATCCCACCCTTCAAACCGAAACACAGCCATGCAAACACAACTGCTTCACGATTGAAATACGAATGGGACAGAGGTACCCAAGCAATCGACTTTTGTACAAAGTCTCCCTCTAGTAATCACACACAGAAAAAGTATTTAAGGAATAAGATACAATATTTAAAATTAGCTAAAGGTATGGTCCCGGCATAGAATGGGCCACCGTCTCTATTCCTGTGGGTATCATAAGAGGCAGCTAAGATAATTTAAAAATCGAAATAATGGGCAGAAACGTATTCTTGAAATATCACCAAATTCTAACTGAGGCCTGCCAAGCAACTACTGGTAAATCACTCCAATAGAAGAAGATCTATGTTCGGCAGTGGATAATTAACGGCTAATATAATGATGATACAATAATTAAATATAAGATAGGAAAAACTAAAAATAATGAATCTAATGCCACGGCGCACGGTTATAGTAGTTTAGTATCCTGTTCTCAGACGGGACCACGGATCTATTTCAATATGAACAGAATACAGCAATATATAAATTGATAAAAACGCACGAAACAAGTCACGTTTAAGTAAGATTTTCGCCTTTGCTTGAATGTTTGTTTAAATTTCATCTGTAAGATATATTAGTACCAAACGCATAATACCTTAGTTTCCAGTCTGTAGTTCATTTCAACGTGTTATCGCGGAATTGAACGAAAAGGAACTTGAGAAGTTCGTTTCTAAATTGTTCCATTCAGCAATCAAACAGAGAACTGCGTATGCGAAAAGCAATACACTATAGAAGATCGCATAAAAGAGGGAATTGGGGAGGAATAATGATATGGTGTATTACTGGCCACTATGGTGACTACATATACTATATTTTCTTTTGTTTTCTGTCTTGTCATAGTCCATCTTGTATTACTTCTTACGATACGATTATATAAAGAGAACTACATCTATTCAGTTTATTATTATTTATCCTCCATTTGAGTCTCTTAATGATTCATGTTAAATATCTAAAGACTCAATTTATTTAAAAAAAAATCGTCTAATCTACTTTCATATACCTACTAGAAAAGTAGTTAACGCCACAATACTATTATGATTTGATTGAACTATAAGCAAATTGTTAAACCGCTTGTCTGAAATGTCGATTGTACGACAGACGAAACTGACAATCAATTAGTCAATGTCAGGGAAACTACAGCTTTCAGATTACCCAGAGTGGTCGGCCCTTCAACCCAAATTACTTCCATCTGTCATCTATTTGCATTAGGACGTGACTAAGGCAAACGTTTCGAACTTCTGAAACAGTCGTGTGAATAATGGTGGAACTATTACCACAATGATAGGATGTATGACAATCTGTACCTATAATATGTAAGCTGAAAGTTGCTTTATTCTTTTCTTATATTATAAATGTTAAAGTGAGTTTGTTTGTTCGTTACCTTAATACCTTAACGGCGGATGGGAAGCAATTGGTAGTAATGCCGATTACGAGTCCCATTATTGGCAATATACCCTGTCAGGTCGATCTCCACGTGATCTCCTGGAAACTATCGTGCTGAATCCCTGGTGTATTTTTTACGACGAGCTTCTTAACCTGCCTTTTCGTCACACCTATCATCCCTTACTGCCCCGCAAGCGTATATCGTTAGCCATGTCATCATGTCATCCATTAAAAAAACCACTTTAACAGCTTAATCAGTCACTATAAAATTTGGTACAGACATATTATAGAGCCTGAAGAAGGACACAGACTAGTTTTTATTCCGGTCAGTGAACATATCCGGTCACACAGACAAATTCGCGCGTACAAGCTAGTATATCTACAATACTTAGCGATTTATAGACCAATATCTTAGGTATATTAATAAATATAAAAACATAAGATTGAAAATACAAATTAAATAATTATAACGCGGAAGTAGACACACAACTACATTTTTCACTTCAATTCGAACCGGATTTGTCACAAAAGGCTCAACACAGAGTAAATCCTATTGGTCATAAAAAATCAAAATCGATTCATAGATGGTGATTCCATAACATAAGCACAAAATAATACAGGCGATTTCTATATAAAGGTATAACGGAAATTTAATGAGCTCACAATGTTTGTCGTTTCTAACAATCATTTCGACTTCATCTGGAATTTTTCAAGGGGAGACTCTTTGCATCACAGCGTATCGTCTCGCACGTCGGAAACGACAAAGTTCATACAATTTTGATATATATATATATATATATATATATATATATATATATATATATATATATATATATATATATATATATATATATACATAAAATTTATATATAACAATACAAACAATACAGAGGAATCCCTCATTTTGAAAGTCTCTTAAATAGGATATTAATAAAAGTAAATATTCTATATTACGTCAGTACAGTGTATAAACTGTGGTATAAATATTGACACAAATATTTGTTTAATTTGTAAATACCTATCTTGGGAACTCTTATGATATGACGCCGTTCAAATGAAGTTTTATTTGATAATACTATTTTTTCTTTCTAGATGTTTCTGTTCGAATTTTAATCTGTTGTCCTTTAATCAAAGGTTGTCTGTAATAGATTGAGAGTGCTTTATGCTACTGTATTTCACTTAAATTTTCTAATTGTCGCTGTATATTTTTATGTCTTTGGTGCAATAAAGAGTTAAATAAATAATATAATATATGCATCGTTACAATATCATGTGGCGAATTTATGTAATAGGTTTAGTTTGTTTTTTTATGATACCTAAGTCATTTATTTCTTGCATTATTTTGCAAAGTGTTAAAATATCCATATCGCTCGTTTTACCACATATAAAATTAGGTATATATTACTATTATACCATATTATTTTATATACAGAATAAATATATCTATATATATCAGTCTGTATAGTAATTAATTAATTCAAATAACCTTCCAAGTACCTACTGATTATAGTAGAAAATCTCTTCGCTTCAAAACTAACAATACCCATTTATCTGTACAGATATCAACGAGAGCAACATGACGGTGATACGGACACTTCCTGAGCAGTTGGAGGTGATAACCTCGCGCATCGAAATGGCTTATCAACAAGCACACACACACACACTTGGCCGGAGTAAAGTGTCAGTCGCGGACAAAGCCGAACGCGCGGCCACTTAAATGGCCCCTACATGTGAATTTTGTACAAATAATGTGCTGTAAAAAGTTAAAATGGGTGACTTGCTACCTAGTATACCTAAAAGCACGTTTGCTAGTGAACTAGACGTGCATAATTGGAGTGTTGTTGGCCTGGACGAGTACAAGACAGACGAAGCGCTTGCAGCGGTTGAGCTATTCAAAGATTACCCTGAAGCGTTGCTGAGGTTCGCCTCTGTGTGCTGTGTTTTGTTCATGTTGGTTGGCATTCCGGGCAATCTGATCACCATCGTTGCTTTGGCCCGCTGTAAAAAGGTAAATACAATTGTTTATTACTAGCTAATACCCGCTACTTTATCCGTGTGGTGTTTGTTATTTACCATATATATCGATGTATGTACCTGTTTATTTATTATGTCTAGAAATACTGGACCAAAATTAATAAATGACGTGTCGTTCTCACTCGAGAACTCTTTAATTCTTCGTGAGTTAGAGTATCTAAAATGTTGACCAGGGATATAGGATACTACCATGTAAAATTTCATTTAAATCGGTCCAACAGTTTTGGAAAGTAACCTGCACGAACAAACAGAGAAACAAAAACATTGAAAAAATCTAGATGTGTTCTATTTCACTTCTAACATCCCCCTAACTCGGTATTTTGCATTTTTTTTATGTACAGACATTCAACCTCTACAATTTTATTATATGTATAGATTTGTGTATATGACAGATAGACAGATATATATCGTGTATATCTAATAACAAAGTAATATTATTGTTTTCTTTATATTACTATGACTTTATTTCTCTCAACTTCATTATCAACAATAAAAAAAAAAATAATCAATAATTAATTTCAATATATAGTACATTATCTCTTGTAATAATTCAACCATTTTGTTGAATTTTATTGTTTTTCCCTCATACAGTATTATCAATTCTATTTTGGAATTCCAGTGGGATCAAAAACCACGATTACGACGTCACATCAATATTAAAATTCTATTCGAACAGAAACTTATTGTAGGGATGAGCAGTATCCGTATTTTATATCGATATTTTGGCAATATTGATATTAGTGTCGAAATATCGTTGACTAAGATTGATATTATCGTAATCAGATGTATCTATAGATATTTTTTTAATATCGATATTATCTTTAACCTTACAATTTGATGATCAAAAATACCGTTTTCTTCACCTTTGATTACACATAAACAATAGTAAGTCACCAATTATGACGCTACGTTTACTATTTCCTTGAACTAAAATATCGATAATTCGATCTTTTTCCTAAATCACCAATATTTTGGTTTTTGAAGATACCACTGTCAATGCCGAAGTAATATATTTCAATAGTATTGATAAATATCGCTCATCTTCTTCTATCTTCTTGTAATTAATATTCCATAGGTTCAGCAAAATAAGAAGCAATGTCAGATTGCCAACAAAAATATCCGAAAGAAACTTAGGGAAAATGACAAAAGCATTTACTTGCAATAAAGATTTTCTAATGAATACTACAACAACTACAACAATGATTACTAAGATCTTTGTAAAAAAAAACACAAAGCCTATCCTTACCCTTTTTCAAACTATACTCTAAATGATGACAGAAGAATCACGCGCTTAGTGAATTCAAAACACTTACTAATATTATAAATGTAAAAGTGAATTCTTTTGTTTCCTACTTTTAAATGCATTATCGAATTAATTATTTGTTTTAAAATTTGATAAACACGTGCTCTTTTTATATCGTTTGTCCCAGTTAATGAACATATCTAAACAAAACTAATCTATACTTATAATAAATCTGTAGAGAGGTCAATTCTGTACATGAAATGATGGGTGATTAGTGATCGATACTGATGCCAAAAATACAATCAGTAAAATTTTTGTCTGTCTGTCTGTATGTATGTATGTTCGTTATAGAAACAAAAACTACTCGACGGATTTTAACGAAACTTGGTACAATTATTCTTCATACTCCTGGGCAGGTATATTTTTCATCACGCTACGATCAATAGGAGCAGAGCAGTAAAGGGAAATGTTGGGAAAACGGGAGAAGTTACTCCATTTTTTAGCTTCCGTCGCGTGTGCAGCTTTAATGGCCACTTTTTAAAATGTAAAAATGTCCACTCGTGCGATGCCGGGACGGACCGCTAGTAAAGGAATAAATAGCTTAACTTTGCTTTCAATGTAGGTGACACGTATTATGGGGGAGGATGGTAATACCCGTTAAATGGCAGCAGATATCTGTAATAAAGATGCTAATGACCATCCCTATACGTAGAGACCGTGAAGGTACCTACTCGTACATGCATAACTTATCATTCACTTAATATTATCTTCTAACCACAAAATATCATTAAAACCGTTATTTAATGAACTAGTGTATTTATTTATCACACAGAGGAAGTATTTAAGAAAACTGGTATATCTTTATAGAGGTATAAAAGACAGAACAATAATTTTTAGAATGTTTGTATGCATGTCTGTTTGTATATTTGTTCCAGCATCATGCAAAAGTTACTGTATAAATTTAGATGCAATTTTTACAGTTATCTTTCTGAATATCGAACATAAAATCTAGTATATGTTTTATCTGAATAGGTCATTTATAAACCTATTTAATTAGTTTTTCTATTTCCAAAATTCAAGGACGGATTCAGAGACAAAAGATATTTCACAAATAAATAATGAGCGTTGACATTTTAAAATATATCGCATCCAAATTGGCCAAATGAAATTTAATAAATTTAGAGTTATTTAAACAGTCTTTATTGTTAACCCAAGTGATTACATTAAAATAACAAAACCAAAAAAATACAAAAAGGGATCCCAGATAAAACAATGGGCGGTTTTATCACCAAAAGCTATCTTTTCGGGCATTCTTTACATGGAAATTATGCTCTCTTTGCTTTAAATGGAGAAAAGAAATCCACTGACTTAAAAAGGTGGGAGGTTTTTATTTTATCATTTATTTCGTGATTATTGTTTGTAAATTTTATTACTGGATTCGATTTGGTTATTATTTTTGGCCATTAATTGTCCACTTTTAAGTAATGGTCTTCCCCATAAGAGGAGTTTTATCAGTTGTTGCCACGCTTGGCAGGCGGATTGGCAACCGTAGTTAGACTTTGGTGATATTTTAAGGGGGATGCTACTGCCCATCTCTCGACCATGACAACAATTGATATGATGATAATGCTGATACACATTTTAAATGTAATCTCTTTCATTGGTTCAAAATCCACACATACAAATGTTACAAGAAGAAGTTATTTAGATAATATTTTTAAACAGAAAACAGGACAATTCTTGAATGTTATACATTAAATACAAGTCGTTGAATCATATTGTCACGAGTATTACAACTACGCAGCTATAGTAATAGATAAGGAGCTTTTGATTTTATTTACATCCTTATCTCGAGAAACAAAATGTCTTTTCAACCGACATCAAAGAGAAGGGGGTACTCAATTCGGTTGTTTTTTTTATGTTTGTAAATGCATCAGTTGTAAATAGATTTATATTTTTTTTTATCTGAAAGGACATACTTACAGATTGTTCTCATAGAAACGTTATCAAAATCGATTCAGTAGTTTAGTTCTGAAATCAAAATAACTTATGGCAATGAATTTACAGGGTACAGAGGAGTAACACTCCTTAGGAATGGCAACGCATGGGGGGTATCATGGGCGAAACAGTATACTCTGTTATGTTCATGGTACTGCTCATGTCTATAGGTGACGGTTACCACTTTCCATCAGGTGGGCCGTCAGCTTGCTTGCCATTCTAAGTTGTATAAAAAAAAAAGAACTTGTTTTGCCACTGTTTAGGTCGATTTATTTTGCGGAACACAATCTTTATTTATGTCGATTATATTTTTCACATAATACATTTAATATAATTCGTATACTTACTTTTTAAATAACATATTGCCTGTTATTCATTAGGAAAATATTTTAGATTCGCGAGACGCCCTGGCTTTGCACGATTGTTTATAAAAAAACACAGCCCACAATAATAATAATAATAATAAACTCTTTATTGCGCACAGTAGAGATATATACAAGGAGTATTTATACAGAATGTGCATATACAAAAGGCGGCCTTATCGCTAAAAGCAATCTCTTACAGACAACCTGGCTAATTTATACTAACCCAAATTACTTGCTTAATTACTTGCTAATAATATAGTTTTTAGGTGTAAGGATTATTGAAATAAATTGAACTCCAACTGAAATCCAAACAAAAAACCAATTCTTTACCCTTTTATATTAATTGAGAGTAGCTATGTATCGCGGCTTCACTTGTTCGAATACTGCTACTCCCTTGCCTGTGGACAGTTTAGTATGTCCTTCAATGTTAAATAGATATACCAAAAAACTTACATTCAAAATTTCAAGCTTTAAATTACTGTAGTTTAGGCTATATGTGTGTGTGTGTGTGTGTGTGTGTGTGTGTGTGTATGTGTGTGTGTGTGTGTGTGTGTGTGTGTGTGTGTGTCAGTCAGATCGGCGTCTTACTATCCGGCTCGACCCACTGGAACTGCGTAGAGATGTTGCATCTCTGTGCATTTTCTACCGAATTTATCATGGGGAGTGTTCTGAAGAATTGTTCGGATTGATACCTGCTGCAGATTTTCACCATCGTACAACCCGCCATAAACTAAAATTTCATCCCAACCATCTGGACAAGTGGCGGTCCTCCACCGTGCGTTTTTCAAGGCACTTTCTCCCACGCACAACCACTCTTTGGAATCAACTTCCAGCAGCAGTATTTCCGAACCGATACGACAACATAACCTTCAAGAAAAGAGCATATTCCTTTTTAAAAGGCCGGCAGCACACCTGCAATGCCGTAGGTGTTGTGGGTGATCATGGGCGGCGGTAGTCACTTACCATCAGGTGAGCCGCATGCTCGTTTGCCCCCTGTGTTGTAAAAAAAAAAAAAAAAAAAAGACTGTCACTCAATCAGGACATGTCATTTTGATGTATAAATTTATCAAACAAACATAGGTAAACATTAGTTAACATTTAAAGAACGCATATAAGACAAAACATTTCAATGTAAGAACAATCGTTATGTACAGTTTTCCCTTTGTTACTTTGCTCGTTATACTGCAGAAAATGGCGTCACTGAAACAAAATTCAAAAGGAACATAACAATGAAGCGTTTCTTTTAGCTTTTCACTTCTTTTCAAAGTCAAATAAATATTGTTGAATTGAAAATTTCAATGTTGATTTTATCCCTAAATATAGAAATCTTATTCCAAGTTTAATTTCATTACCTTTTGCAGTCTAATAAGTTCTGTTTGTATTATTGGAGTTTTAAGTAATAGTAGTTAGTATATGTAAATATTATGAATGTTTAATAATGTGAGTATATAGATACGTCCAACACATAACAGATAAAATGGATTGGTTCTAGGACAATTATATTTACACTGGCTTACCTAATTACCTACAAAATGGTATGTAAACTATGTCTTCTATCAAAACACGCTATTTCATGATAATTATATCAATTATGGTTGTATAAGCGAGAGAAAATATTAACATCAAATCTAAAATTCTTTCTCTTTCTTTAATTATTAATTTCACGCCATACATAAGTACAATATTGTTTTAATAATTATTTAACATTTTCCTATACATAAGGAACAGCTTTTTAAATCATAACAAAACTTATATGGAACCAATACCGAAATATACTTTATATATCGCAAAAAGTATTATTAATATAGATTTATATTTATTGAAGATAATATACCAAAAAGTATTAATAAATGGATATTGTGAACTGTTTGTAGGAATGAAAACGCCGGTTTGCGTTGAAAAGTTGTACTGACAATTTGTAAAAAATGAATAATTAAAAGAATAAAATGATAAAAACACAAATTACAAAAGAGTTTGTAACAATTGAGAAACTCTTTCTTTTTTAACTCTCATAAAAAATAACTACGTACTAGAGCTCCAAATCCTGGAAAGTTGAAAATTAGTAGATTATTTTCAGTGCAATTCTTTTTCCGGAAATTTGACTCATAATTGCATAAATCAAGGAAGAGCAACCACAGCGTAGTAAATAAATAGACATGTGATTTCCCTATTCGAGCCTTAATCAAGTTGTAAAGTTGGTAATGAACGAATTTTGCTTTACTTAACTGATTTATGCTTAAAACTATATAGACAAATGTTAAATTTATGTACGAAATGAAAGGGTAAAGTTAAGGTGAATGTAGCATGCAGAACATGAGTATAGCGACTTGATTAACCAATTTTAACTATATTTGTTTTTATTATAACAAAAATTAATACTGGCGTATCACTTGTTTATCATTTCAGCCATTCGTCCGCTGCTGGACATAAGCCTTCCCCATAGACTGCCATAAAGAACGGTCTTGAGCCACCTACATCCACTGACTCCCAGCAATGCATTTCAGGTTGTCACTCCATCTAATGGGGGGTCGCCCTACACTGCGTTTGCCCACACGGGGTCGCCACTCAAGAATCTTTCTTCCCCATCGGTTATCGGTTCTTCGAGCGACCAGCCTATTGCCGCTGGTTAATTGATGAGGATTTTTTGTTTGAATTTGCATACATACTTATGGTAGTGGAATTAAACAAAATAATTTTAATTAATTAACTAAAAATAATGAATCTGAAAATAAAATTAAATTGAAATATTGATTTAATTTTAAGCACTTTTGAATTGTCACTCTATTATGACAAATCGTAGCGCCCAATTCCAAAAGCAGATTTGCTTAGTTCTTTTCAAACAAGAGTTTTACAAGTTTACTATCTGTACAGTTAGAAATAAGTAACAAACAAAATCAATTTACTAGTATAGTATTATATTATTTGTAGCCATACTATAGCAGACCAAACGAGTTCACGAGTATGACGGATGTGCTATCATTGCATTCAACTATATTTCAGAGAGATCAATAACCTATCCTACCACGCCGTTACCTGTCTGGACAATTTAGTGAACGTTACTCTCGAGATAGAAAAATCTACGAAGTCATATCTAATCAAAAGAAAATAAAGTTGGAATTGTTAAAGGATATAAAATTTTGCCTTCCGGCAACTTTATTATATCGATGCATTCCCAAATGCATTGAAGAGAGTTTCAGTTAATATTGAAACATTGAAAGTAAATGATATGCATTAGCTTATACCTATTCTAATTAAATAAAGAAGCAGCAAAATTGAAATGTATAATTCCTTTCTACTATTATCCTACATAACTAAATGATATAGATATAAATTGAGAAAATATTTTTGAATAAACAAAGATCAATCAACGGCCGAGTTTAAAATAGTGAAGATGCAGTCTTAAAAAGACATCAAAATAAACAAAAACATATAAAACATTCGCCATGTGTGTCCCGGCATAGAATGGGCCACCCCAACCTTTCCCGTGCGTGTCGTAAGAAGCGACTAAGGGAGGGCAAGGGATGAACAGGAGCGGCCTTCTTAAAACATCTTTAAAAGCCTAACTGCGGTTGCCAACCGTACTGCCAAGCGTGGCAACTGCTGGCAAAAATCCCCTTATGGGGAAGGCTTATGTCCAGCAATGGACAGTTAACTGATATAATAAAAAATAATAAAAACAAAAGCATACTTATTTAGCGAATATGGAAACCCACCATCCAGACGTGAATTTACTGGGTACAGAGGAATAACACCTGAGTCCTCAGGAATGGCAACGCATGGGGGGTATCATGGGCGAAACAGTATACTCTGTTATGTCCATGGTACTGCTCATGTCTATAGGCGACGGTTACCACTTTCCATCAGGTGGGCCGTCAGCTTGTTTGCCATTCTAAGTTGTATCATCAAAAAAAAACCTGTTTTCTAAGTTCTGACGTCTCGAAACATCATACATATTAATACAAGATAACAACTAAAGAGATTGGGTTTTGCAAATAACCTGATCCGTTTAGACTCGTAGTGTTTATTTCGAAGTGGAGGTTGTTCGTTTGAAAGGTACTGCGAACTAAATTTAATCTTTCTTTAAGGAAATACGTTCTACTAAAAAAAATAAGTAAAACAATGTTCAGAATACAACAACAACAAAAAAAGCACACATACGTATTATATCACATTGTTCAATAAAAGTTCGCAGTGTGATTTTGGCATAGGCCATCCCTACCTTTCCCGTGGGTGTCGTAAGAGGCGACTAAGGGAACTTAAAGGAAAAGAGATAGGCATCAGCGTCCCTCTTAAAACATTTGTAATTGCCTAACTGCGATTACGAACCCGCCTGCCAAGCGTGGCAACTACTAAC
Source organism: Galleria mellonella (assembly GCF_026898425.1). Lineage (NCBI taxonomy): Eukaryota > Metazoa > Arthropoda > Insecta > Lepidoptera > Pyralidae > Galleria > Galleria mellonella. Next base: position 2,366,607 of record NW_026442023.1, read on the forward strand.
AAAATTCCCCTTATGCGGAATGCTTGTGTTCAGCAGTGGACAGCTAACGACTGAATCGATGGTGATGATGATTCCATAAAAAAGAAAGAAGTGGTAATGTTGTGAAAAATCCTTGGCCTACGAAATCGAAATTAGGCCAGTCGATTTCTTTTGTGACATAGATACACTACATTTACTGGGTACAGAGGAATAACATCTGAGTCCTTAGGAATGGCAACGCATGGGGGGTATCATGGGCGAAACAGTATACTCTATTATGTCCATGGTACTGCTCATGTCTATAGGCGACGGTTACCACTTTCCATCAGGTGGGCCGTCAGCTTGTTTGCCATTCTAAGTTGTATATAAAAAAAAAAAACTAGACATTATTTTATAAATTTCAAGGAAAATAACAAATATTCATTTCTACGCAGGGAAATTCACAACTAATGAATACGAGTACTACTAATATTATGTAATATATAAAAATATATAGAAATGCTTAAATCTGAAATATTGATAACTCAAATTGAATTTCTATAATAATAAAGTTGCTAGCAACTTGTTTATTTTTTTAAATGTTGACACTTTTGTTATTTTACTCATTAGTATTTTTTTAATTGACATAAAGTTATCGATTTAATAAATAATATTTTACTTTTGTAATCATTAGCTACTAATTGTCACATTCAAATTGGTATCGATGTTTTTGACGTAATCGCGCATCTTGAAACATGTCATGCTCACTACGATGTACTTTGTGGTTCCGTAATGGGCCGAGTCGTTAGACTCCTTAAAATATGGTTGAACACAATTATAACTAGTTTATCCGTCATACTCGTGAACAGGTGCTTCTGGTAGGGACTGGACTCTTCAAGAATACTGTGACTGACTGTAGCTTTGTAGTTGTTTATATTCTTTCTTCTAATTAATACAATATTTGTGACAGCTATTTTATCCATTCACATTTTTGTTGCATTTTACTACATTTTTGTTTTTACTTAATATTTATTTGAAAAAAGCAACATTTGACTCGTTTACCCGTTCATTTCATTGTTTACACTCCGAACTTATACTGTAAATTCATTACAAAAATAATTATTTAAAATACTTATAATTAAATTTACTTGTATAAAAAATATTTATTATTATATTAACGAAACGAAACCCGGATACTGATTAGATAAGAAATTTCAGAAACCATAAGGTTTCCAAATAAATTCTAAGAAGCCTCTCGAATGACCTGGGCGTCCATTAAGAAAGTGTTTTGGGAATACCCTCAGAAAAGATAGAAAATGGATTCGGACCAGTCAGAGTCGTGAGTTGTGCTTCTGATATTTTATTATTTATGTTAATGTATGATTGTGTGTTATACTGTGTAGTGTAACACAATTTATTATCAGTATTAGATGGCCTGCCTGTATTTAGTTAGTAACCCCTGATAGTTGATAAAATGACCTTCGGGTCATATAAAAATTGAACGGATTTCCGGCTATTCTTGATAAATGAAATGATTAAAAATGTTATAAGGCATTCATTTGATTGCTTTAAAACAGGCATGGTTTTGTTTATGTGAATAAGACCACTGTGAGTCGATTTTTTGTAAAAATAACGGTATTTTTAAAGAAGTCGTTCTATCGGAATTTTTTTATCCAATATCTGTATTGACGTGTCACCAATCAATTGACTTGTCAACTAAGATACAAAAAATGTTTCCAAAGTATATATATATATATATATATATATATATATATATATATATATATATATATATATATATATACTTTATTGCGCTTGTAAAATACATTGTTGATGCATTTATAAATATTGTGAACAACGGTGGACTTATTTATGACAGAGATCTCTTTCAGTCAACCCAATACAGTTAGAAAGCATGTCGTGCAACTAATTTGCAACAACTATTAATACTCCGAATATGAATAACTAATCAATACATAAACAACTATACAAATAAACAGTTAAATGAAATTTTAATATATATCAGAATATTATATAAATACACATACTATAAATAAATGTAATACCTACCTACTTATATAATAAATGTTAAAATAAATGAATATACTACCCACATTACACTACTTTAACCGTTGATAAATTATGTAAATAACACACAATTATGTAGAATATAATAATATTTAATATAAAAACGACTCCATGACATTACAACTGAATGACTTTAGAATAAGCACCATTCAAGAGTAAATACCTCAGACAACGCAATCGTTGAAGCCATGAGTGTTTCAATAATTGAATTTCTACGATACCGGTGCGGTTTTCATTACAGAAATCAACCCATAGTCAACCAATAAATCATCTCAATAATATTGTTAAGATAATGTAAACTTTATTGCAAGATTTACATTACATTCGTATTATTAGAAATAATTAATATGTAAATTAAATTAACAAATCGAAGATTGATGATTATGGTAGAAGCGAAAGAGGTTTGCTTGAATCAAAGCATTTGGCATTTCTTTGTTTCTGCCTACCCTAATGGGAGACAGGTATAACAGATATGTATGTAAATTAAAAAATACAAACAATGGAAACACATACAAATATCCTTTGTCCGCATAACTAGAAATTATTATTTTACCGACTAAAAAGTCGACTTTATCTTTCTCCATGTCAAATACACCAAAAATCCTTAATTTCGTTTACAAGGCCACTTTCACATTCAAAATATTAGGACAGTGTAAGGAATATAGTATTCCAACGAGTTCACATCCCGATTTATTACATTACAATTCGGGACGCATTACTCTGTCTAGACGTGTCCGTTAGATCACTAGTATGAAAGAGTTCTTTACACTGTGATACTTTCTAATATCATAAAATATGAAAGTGAATTTATTTGTTAACTTATAGCACCTTAACGGCTTAACTAAACCCTATGAAATTTGGTGTATAAACGCTTTATATAGGATAGAAAAGAATATAAGCTACTCTTTGTCCCGGTCACGCGGATAAAATCGCGGGTAAAAGCTAGTTTTTTTTATATAAATTATACTTCGATTCATCAATAACGGGGTACGCAATTTCTTAATAATTGTCTCTACTTGAAATGAGAAAACTTTGTTATTATTTTGGTGATCGTTCAATTGCTGTTTAACACTTGAACAAACCTTTTGAAAACAATCCAACTCTAAATAATAAATTACAAGCTAACTACGTAGAAGTAGAAGCGTTGAATCAACTAATTGTTGAAAGTTTTAATTTGAATGAACTTCAAATATTTAACTCGTTTAAATTGACAAATAGATTTAATTCTCTACAAAAAAACAGGAACTTGGACCGTGACTTAATTACTTTCTATTGACTAGTCCCATTATTGTTATTTGATCGATTTTGAAATTATTTTACCTATAGAAAACCACGTTATTGGCAAGTAACATATTTTTTTACAAAAAAATACCGTGCAGAACTGGAGCACATCGCTAGTAATATATCAGCATCATCATCATATCAGCCATTATCATAATATCAACATAGGCCTAAAGTAATATATAATATAATAAATTATAATTTATTTTATAACTATAGCTATGCAATTAAAAATATCAGCTTGACCACGCTGGCTAAAGTAGTGGTCGTTGTCGCCGACAACAAACCTCTTTATATTTTTATAACATATTTTTTCTATATTAAAACATGAAACTGAACCCGATGTAATTTCTACAGTCGTGATATTATTAATTTATTTACTAATCACTTATCGATGATTTGATTTTAACGATGGGCGCAAATAGTGACTAATTAGCTGCGTACATAAACCCAATATATATACAGATATATGTCTAATATCATTTCTGTTTATATTTTAATGGCGATCTTTACAGCTCAATTATAGCTGAGTTGCTTTGCTTAAATAAGGTCCCGGATTCCGTTCTTGGTCCGGTTGATTTAAAACACTAATTCTCCAAATTTAACTAAACTCAAACCTAAATATTCTGTTTTGGTATTCTATAACACAAGACTATCTGTTATAATTCTGTTATAATCATCATAGCTATTAACTGTCCGCTGCTGAACATAACCCTTCCCCTTCCATTCATAAGGGGAGCTTTGCTAGTAGTTTCCACACTTGTCAAACAAGTTGACAAGTGCAATTAGGATTTGATGATGTTTTAACATAGATACTGATACCTATTCCTCAACCATTGAATTCCTTTAGTCGCCTCTTACGACACGGGAAAAGAAGGAGTAGTCCATTCTATGCCGGGACAACATAGCGAAATATTATAATATCAATAAATATACCTTCCAACATCGAATACAAACCCAGATCTCATGCTATAAATGAGTAGACTGAGTTTGTTCCCAGTTACACTACAGAAAGAACCACTATTCAAGGTTATGCTTTTAAAAATATTTTCAAAATATATGTACCTAATAATAATGTTTCAGGTCCGAAACGCAACTGCGGTGTTCATCATGAACTTATCATGTTCTGACCTGCTCTTCTGCTGCTTCAACCTTCCACTGGCAGCATCCACCTTCTGGAGACGGTCGTGGGCACACGGCAGGACTCTCTGCAGGATGTTTCCCTTGGCCCGCTACGCATTGGTTGCAGTATCACTATTCACTGTTCTCGCCATCACGATCAACAGATATGTGATGATATCGCACCCAAGAATCTATCCAAAGTAGGTTATTATTTGTTTTGCGCTAGCTATAAATTTACATGAATATTTTTATGCAAAGAAATGGTAAACAAGCTAAAAGCCCACCAATTGAAATATACCTACCGCATATTGACATAAACAGCACCATTGACATGACAAAATACACCATGCTATCCGTTGCACTCCTTATAGATTACCACTCCTGAGGACTAAGGTACTATACCTCCATTCTTTGTAATTATACTGCCCTACTAAGCAAAACACATCCATCCATATAAGCATAGCTGCTTGATAGCAGAAACACAAATAGAACAGCGGACTTTTGGATAAATCCTCCAGAATTTTAATCAAAAAAGTGTCCTATATGTTAACTCAGACACTTATATACTAAATTTCTCTTATTTAATTCCATTCAAAGTCAAGCTGTTTCAATCTAATTACACTTAAGTTAAACTGGTAGTTATGACATTAAAATATAATTCCATTCAATTCACTAATCGAAACTGAATAACAATCACATAAAAACATCCAAATGTCTTTGCAAATATATAATAATATATAATTATTTTTATTAAATTCTGTTTATAGTTTACTATTATCTGTATGGTGAACTAAATTGCTCGGTAATAATAAATCAGGTGCGTAACTGAGGTACAGGTTTCCATTTTGATTGGGTCGGGTTTAGGACCCGAACTTTTCTAAATTAACTCAGAGCTAGATGTTCTACATTGTGATCCCAGTTGTTTGTTATGTAATTTCTCATATATAATACATACAATGAATACAGAACATTTATAATAAATAGTATCAGATTATACTCGTAGTGCCCGAAATAGAAGTTTTCCAATTTAATCCAAGGAATATTGTATTTTTCAGATTATATAAGAGACACTACCTCGCAGTAATGGTTGCTAGTACGTGGATCTTCTCATTTGGCGCTTTAATAGCAACATGGCTGGAGAAATGGGGCCGATTCGGATTAGACCCCACTATCGGATCTTGCTCTATACTCCCTGATCAGAATAAAAGATCTCCGAAGGAATTCCTCTTTGTCGGCGCTTTTATGCTGCCCTGTTTAGCAATTGTAATATGTTATGCTCGAATATTTTGCATCGTGAGAGAGGCAGCAAGAAAATCGCGAGCACCGGCCCGCGGGCGGCCTCGGGGATTATTAGAAGACTCAGCAGTTGGTTCAGCATCGACAGCTTTAGAGCGATCACCTTGCCCTGAAAATGGGGTCAACCATGTCGCTCCACCTAGAAGAGCATTACTAGCACCGCCTGTGTTACATTGTCCTCCAACACCAGCCCCTGAACGTTCATCGTCTTCTGGTGTAGACACATTAGACGGACACGATGAAGAGTGCGCACTTGATGCAAAACCTCGAACACCTAGTGGTGGTGAAACAGCTAAAAGACTTCGACAAGCCGCAGTAGCGTTAAGACGATCACCGGCATCGGTCAGACCACCTCGACTGACTCATAAAGATAGGAAGCTACTAAAAATGATAATGGCTATTATGCTATCATTTTGGGTGTGTTACTTGCCTATAACTCTCACGAAGATTTTTCGAGAGTTCACGTCACATCCAGCGGCGAATATCGCCGGCTATATACTAATATATTTGACGACGTGTATAAATCCCATAATATATGTAGTGATGTCGAGCGAGTACCGCCAAGCGTACAAGAATTTGTTGATGTGCAGAAGGTGGGCGTGACGTTCGTCCGGCGATGGCGCATCGGAGAAGCGCCCGCCGTGACTAGTTATTACTGACCGCACCACCTCTGAACATGGTGACCACAAACAAACATTTATCAGACTAAAGACTGTTGAACTTTAAAGTTACCTCAAGTGTTGCGTGTAACAAACCTTGTATATTAGAGATCGTGAACCGTCCGAGACAGTGCTAAATAGAGGATGTGAAGACATGTTTCAAATATTATACTGACTAGTTTATAAGTGTAGACGATATATCAATACGTAATAAGTCATTTCAAGATATACCATGTAATCTAAAGTATTTTCAATGTTGTAATTTATTTATTATAGGTTATTACGAATATTAATAAGACAGGCGCAATGTACGTATTAACTTGTCAACCAGGTTAGCTTCGCGAAACCTGTGTTATTTTTATCTCATTAGTTTTTACCAGAGACTAGCAATAAAACGTGGCAAGGACCAAAGAGAATGGTACAATAATGTTGGAAAGCAATAACGTTAAATTATAATTTAAAAAATATAAACTATACTCGGCAGACGCAAGTCTGAGCGCTTATCAATCGCGGTGCGCCCATGACGGTCCACCTAACTTGACTCATGACCAGTTAGGGAAAAATCGTGTAAACAGTAATCATCGTAATGCCAGAAGCGAACGTTTTGTGTAAATTGTAATCCACTCATAGTGCGATGTTTGTGGACAAGTGACGCGCGATTGACGAGCGTTTACCGAGTTATAATGGCTTCGGTAATTAGCTTAGCAAACGGTTCGCTAGTGAATTTTACAACTAACAATAGTGTACTGGGACTGGATGAATACAACTCAGATAAGGAGCTAGCTGCTGTGGAATTGTTCAAGAACTATCCTGAGGGTCTGCTGAAGTTCGCTACAGTCTGCTGCGGGTTGTTCATGCTGGTTGGCATACCGGGAAATATAATCACAATCGTCGCTCTGGCCCGTTGTAAAAAGGTAGGTTATTACAATAGTAATAAAATTAATATAATTTTATGCGGTCTTTAAAAATATACAAGTCATATTTTCAAAGAACTATTTTTTTTTTAACAAAAAAATTGAGCTTTTTAGGCATAATCTCTCTTATTGGGGTCTAAGATGTTACACACATTCAAATAACGATAAAAAATATTTTATGACTACATATGTACATGCATAATGGTTTACCGCACCTTATCAAAAGTCCATGAGGGGCATCGACCCTTTAAATATTACTCGTTTACTAATAAGGAGTATTAAAACAAATTTAATGAAAAATGTTACTAAACTTTGTATTTATTTATTTACTCTTTATTGCACCGTTTAAAGAATAATACAAAGATAAATATATATTACACATATGGAGTACAAAAGGTAGTCGTATCGCTAAAGCAATCTCTTCCAGATACTCTTTATTATATATTTCTAAATTTATTGTATACTTCTAAACAAATTTGTATGGCTTAGATTAGTTTCCAATTCAGAACAGTCTCATATTTACAGTATATTTTTAAACGCCAAGCGAAATATAAAATATTTCTATACATATATATCTTTAATATTTCATAAGCATAATACTATTATATGAATCTGACGGACCCTCGCTTCGTCATTCCCGGTTGAACAAAAAAACATGACGTGACGATTTTATAAAAAAAAAAACAAATATATATTTAATCTCGTGTTGAAAGTGACTCATTTTCATAAGTACCATCAATATTTTATGTTGATACTTGTACCCTTTATGCGACTATCCAATCAACAAAAACCTCTATCTTCTACGCTACTTGATATTGTAGAGGGATCACCCTGTATTTCATTAGTCGCATGATCGATTCTAATAAAAAATAGAATAAATATTTTTTAAGTGAAACTTGAATAATACTTATTGCTTATAAAATCTCCTAATGACGAAACAAACTACTTTTAGATTTTGCATATATGTAAAAATTTACAAGTACTAACTTTTATTCTTTACAATTGTATAATACTATGGTATTATATATATATATATATATATATATATATATATATATATATATATATATATATATATATATATATATATATATATATATATATATATATATATATATATATATATATATATGATACCGTAGCAGCAATTATAAGCAATATATATATATATATATATATATATATATATATATTGGAACGCATAAATTCTATATATTTTATATACGAATACATATATGTAAGTCTGCATACCAATTATGTCTGTTTTACGTAAAGAAACCGCAACATGATTGTTTTTTTTTATTATTTATCCTTTTATTAGGAGGATAAAAATGCAAAAATTTAATACAACTGGTAAATATCTAATAATGTGAAAATATGTTATTGTTATTGCCTAACTTTATTAAGATTAAACATTACACTTGCGTTATCCCTATTTCTACCAAATAACTCGAATTTCTTCCACTGAACAATTTAGAATAAGATTGTCATCATAGATATACATATATATAAGAGCATAATTTAAATTAAAGCTAAGCTAAATTTTGTTTTGGTGTTAATCTTTGAATTGCACATCGAAAATAGGTAATCTAAAGAATTGACAGAAACAATATTACATGAATGTATTCCTTAAAAACACCCGATTTCAATAATGACAAAATCAATTACTTTGATTTAAAAAATCCAATTATTTTAAATTAAAAACTAAATTAAAGAACAGATTTTGATAAAATTTCTATAAGACTAATCTAAAAGTACATACTTTGAGATAAAAAAATCTATATCGGTTTATAACTGACGAGGTTATTAGATACATAAAAATACACCACCGAATTGAGAACCGCCTCCTTTTTTTTAAGTCGGTTGAAAAAGAGTTTTCCTAATAATTAATGTTTCGTAACATCACCGTAAGAAACCATAAGTATTGTTAGTAGATAAACTCATCCAAGCTTACCAAATGACTACTAACTAAACTGAACAAACTTCCCTATTACACACTGCGTAGTCACGTCACAATTAATTTAATATGAAAATTTCAAGAATTATTTTCAGTTAAATACTACGCTTTATACTGCAAAATTCATGCACACTATCTGTTCAGGCGCATTACTAGGCCGTCGTGATCGACTCTGAGTAACGTCCCATCACTACTACTATAACCATATTGTATTTCAAAAGTGAAAAATTGTCTTCGTTCTATTATCTAATTTAATATAAAATTCATTAATACAAATATTGGAGTCAGATCAGTTATTTTAAATCAAGAGCAATATACATCCCAAGCTGGAACACTATCACTAGTTTTCGGCTTGGTATACCTATTATGACTGTCACACCTGTTATTATGACCTTTTATAATTTATACAGATCTAATACTACTCGTAATACAAATCACTTATAGAACTTACGTCATCTGTTCTCATCTATGTCTGTGATATCATCATATCAGCTTTTAACTGCCCACTGCCACTGCAACTGTAGTTGCCACGCTTAGCTGGCGAATTGGCAACCCTAATTAGACTTTGGAGACGTTTTAAGGGGGACGCTGTTGCCCATCTATAGTCGTATCATATCTGTAATACACGTCCTCCAAGTACAAGTATCAAGAAACATCTTTTGGCAGTAGTTGCCACGTTTAGCAGGCGAATTAGCAACCGCAATTAGACTTTGGAGACGTTTTAAGAGGGACGCTGTTGCCCATCCGTCGCCGTATCATGTCTGTAATACACGTCCTCCAAGTACAAGTATCAAGAAACATCTTTTTACGTCTTCTATATTTTCTATATCAATACTTTCTATCTACATATATCTTCACCATTAACAAAGCGGTCGAAACTCATCATCAGACGTATCAAATTTTTTGATATTATGCATACACTTTATAGTGTAACTGCAGTTGCCAAGTCGCCTGCCAAGCGTGGCAACCAATGGCAAAAAATAGGCAAAGGCCTATGTTCAGTTAACGGCTGATATAATGATGCATAAATTTTAATATACCTACTTTACCTTTAACAATGTATGTAATCACACAAAATAATTTACCTATCAATACAAAACCACACAACAAAAAATTATTAAACTTTTATACATAATATAAAAATTAATGAATGTTCACAATACAAACATGAGGACTAATAAATTGTATGGTTTTCCAGAATGACCAATCAAATAGTTCAGTAAAATTGTAATGACGTAAAACAGTGTTTTTTCCCCTTTACAGGTACGCAACGCGACCGCTCTATTCATAATAAACTTGTCCACATCCGATCTCTTGTTCTGCTGTTTCAATCTACCGTTAGCCGGTTCTACATTCTGGACAGAGCATTGGATACACGGAAGAACATTATGCCGGCTGTTCCCGATGGTGAGATACGCGCTCGTCGCCGTGTCGCTCTTCACCATTCTGGCCATTACAATTAACAGATACATCATGATTGCTTACCCACTACTTTATCCTATGTAAGATTACCTTCATAATCATTTATTATCATTTAAGATAGATTAGAATAAAAAATCATTTTAATAGGCTTGTCCACAAGTTCTTTTAAATCATCACCTTTTTAATATTCTACCACTGATTTTAAAACGTTCATGTCTGTTTAAAAGATCCCGCTACAAACTCAATAGTTACTCTTTTTAAATCAATTTATGTATAAAAAAAATAATATTTTTACGTTGTGTTGAGATAAAATTTAAAAAGATATTTTGAGTATAACGAGCAATTTTTTATAATCTACCTACAAACTACCTAACTATGAATTCATTTTTCTCGAATCTATTTAACTCATATAACTACAGTAAACTTGAACACTACCTTGAATTCTTTGAAGTAAATTGATGTGTAATTGAACTTAGACCTACAGGTCAGACTATTAATAATAATAGGGATTCAAGTAAGCAAGAAGTTTGTGAAATTGTATAGTTGGAAACCAGGTAGCTAGTTTACAGGATATTGAATTGAATTTATGATGTAAATTGTTAACCCATTATTGTTTATGAATTATTAAGCTTTGAGTATATGACTAATCGATTATATTAATATAAGTGCGTATTTTGTTCTTAACAGATTATACACAAAACGGAAGCTGATACTGATGGTAGCGACAATTTGGATAATTTCCTTTGGTGCGCTGCTGGCAACGTGGTTTGAAGCTTGGGGTCGCTTCAGCTTAGAACCAAGTATTGGATCTTGTACCATAGTACCCGACGAACACGGCAGATCCCCAAAGAAATTTCTGTTCATAGTCGCCTTTTTACTTCCCGGTTTGGCGATTATAATATGCTACGCTCGTATATTTTGGATAGTTAAAAAAGTAGGCAGAAAATCACAACCATCAATTCGCTTGCGTCCCAGACCGACAACAGAGATCGTATCAACAGAGACACACTCGAGGGATATTTTGGAACACGAAAACAGACCGGCCAGTGTGCATGTACCACAAAAAATATATACTCAACGTATACTTTGCTTGTGCACACCAAGTTCAGAGAATTCCTCTTGTTCTGGCGCAGAGAGTTGCACACCAGATGAAGCTGACCGAAAAATGCCTTCAAGTAACAATCGCTCTGTAGGCAGTAGCGAAACGATTAGAAAAATCAAAGTAGCATTTGCAGGTAACAGGCAGCCAACAGAACCGAAACCACTTTTGCCCACTAGAAAAGACAAGAAATTGCGTACAATGATAATGGCCATAATGCTTGCATTCGGCCTCTGCCATTTGCCAATATCTGTAACGAAGATCTTCCTTGAGTTCACTCCACATCCAATTTTAAAAATTTTCAGTTACATTTTATTATATTTAACGACATGCATCAATCCCGTAATCTACGTAGTAATGTCTAATGAGTACAGGCAAGCATATAAAAATTTAGTCACATGTAGTCCACAAGTTAGAGAAATGACAGAATCCACAGGAATGAGGATAATGAACGGTCTGAATAAATCTTTTCGACGATCTGAAAGAAAAGTGAAGTTAAAAAATACTCAAGAAGATGTTTGAATGTTCTATAGTGTTTTGTTGTAAATGATGTGTTTTATTGTATTTGAAATTAGAGAAACAAGTGAGAGCCGTCCGCAATGTGCTAATTTGGAGGTGATGTAAGCGATAGAACAGTGTGAAACAGTAGATTTTTAGATTAGGGACGAAGAAGTATTATCTTCGTAGCGTAAGATATATCTTCAAATGTAAATAGACTTGTATATAGACATAATATTATATTAAGAGTAAAATGTTTTGGGAATACATCTATCTTCCACAAATAATACGATATAAATTTAAGAATTTCTTTTAAAGAATTGAATCCACACAAAGAATTTTGAAAAACGACTCTTGACCCGGTTTATTTTGTTTACAATTATTATATTTAAAAAATTATATAATAAAAAGAACATAAAAAATACTTACTCGAATATATTTTATCTTAACTCAATATAATAATGCTCTGAACATTGTCACGATTTTCTACGGATTAAAAAATAAATAGTTCAAATTTATATGGCGTACCTACTAAAAACTTGACTTGTTTGTCTTTTATGTGACATAGTCAAAATGAACGATATAAATATAGTTTATTTTAAGTATATTCACCAATTTATAGTAATTCCCTTCCTTATAAAAGGAATGATCAACAGTTTCCTTGTAAATTCATTGCTTGATAATATCCTTTCAAAAGATTAAAAAACATTTACACTATAATCATCTGAGTCACTCGTTTGTACTTCCGATTGGCGTTTGTTACGCTTCTGTAATTTAATAAATAGAAATACATATTCTTCGACAGTTTCAATGTTTAAGAGCAGTATCCAACTTCCACCCATCATTATCTGTTGACGTATATACGTATATATTTGTTATTTAATTCTTCGAATTGTATTTTAATTGAACTGAGTTTGAGAAGCTTTATTATTAATTACCTCTTTATGACATATACTCATAGTAACGGTTAAGATATAGGACGTAATTAAATGTGTTATATTGTAGGAAATATCGTAACTAAGTATGAATACTGTAATAGTGAATAACAGTCACAAATGTTTTACAAGTTATTAATTATACTTTACGGAAATTTAAAGACGTTAGAGATTTTATTGGAAATTTAAATTGATTAAAATTTAATAATTGTTTATTCACAATTGCAGAAATTTAAAAAATATATAATAATATATATTTTTTTTAAATTTCTGCAACGATATTGTGAATATGCACGGACGTTTTTGAACTATTTTTATACTGTTGCGTATAGTTTGCCAGTTTGCCACCATGAAGGTAAAATCATTCGATATTGTACCGTGTTATGATAAATAAAATAACATCCAATATCTTCGCGAATTATGAATCATTTTTAGTGATTCATATTGAATCAAATGGCTCCTGCGTTAATTCCTAGTATGGTCTAGTAACTGCATACTTACTAACTTTTATCTTCTAAATATGATGTCTTTTCTGAAAAAAAACTACTTTTTACCAAAATTATAAAAAAATAAAGAAACATATATCTTACTTCTCTAAGTGATAAACTAAAAGCAAAAGAATTATTATATTTTCCTGTAAAACTTGTTACATATTTAAAATTCAATTTTAACGTCAGTAGATTTCCGTAAATCTATTCATTCCTAAAGATGCGCTTACACGGGTAAGTTTTAAGCAAATGCCCACCAATTGTTTATTAAGTTACTTCATGTCGAATTTTCAATTTAATCGGATTAACGTAGATGTAATTTCGTCGAGATTATTCGACTAGTTTCGGAATGCCTAAAACCCTTTTTCTTATATAATTTACGTGAAGCCAAAATTCAAATGTGATCTCTTAAATAAGAGTCACGGATAATCCCGAAACTAGTCGAGTATAGTCCACAAAAGTAGAAAGTCAATCTGGTTAAGTTTACTAAAATTTTATAATATAATGTGTGCATACTAAATTTAATAATAAAAATAATATCGCCCAGCATTGCTTTGGCGGTATATTCATCAACAACTGTTATATATTTTTTTAATCATCACAATTAAGAAGTATTAACTGGATTTCCGCAATTTAAATTACCCATGTGAGCGAACCTTAATAAGGCAGATGTTTGGTACAAAACGTACAATATCAATGTGTGATATTATTGTAAATAAGATGGATGTCAAAGACGTAGAGTTTCGATATGATATTATTGAATCGAAGAAGGTGCTGTTTTAAACGCGTTATTATATAAAATAAATACATTGGTATATAAATGAGCAGGTTTAAAAAAAAATTTGTTAACGCAATTTATAATTATTTATTTTACTTATTGAAAACTCTCTTATAATAATCTCAATTTGTGCTTATACAAGGTAATATCGAAACAATTAGCATTCTTATAAAGGGCTATTCTACTGATGATTCTGACCATGTTTCACAAAAGAACATGGGTCAAAAAATGTACCGCCCATAGCCACTTAATACTATGGCGTCCAACTGTCAACTAAGCTCCCAATTTACAAAAACATCAAACCTCTGATAAAACTATAATAGATATTGAAATATTTATTCCTTTCTTTTGCACAAAATTCTCAATTTGAAAGACAGTGACAAATGAGTATTACAGTGTAATACTCATAATTAAAATATGTTTGTAGGACGTTTTAGTTTTTATGAATAAGAGAATTAGTACAGAAGACTCAATTTTTTTCGGTAAAATATACTCCCTTAAAATTTTGCTAATTACTTCTATATTACCTGTATACATTTTTTATTAAATTTCTAAAAGTATATCAATTTCGCTGTCGTTAATTTAATATATTAATATTATAAATTAAAAAAAAATCCTATTAATCTAGATATTCATTTTTAGGCAGTACCTATCTATTTTTATGAATTGTATAATTATATAAAAATATAAGTTGTGATTTCTCCATACGATATATCTAATTGCGAAATAGTTTAACTTATAATAAATGTTATAAGTAAGAGTTAAATTTATAAAAATCAAATAACTAAGCCTAAAAACGTAGCAATCATTCCAGGATACATTTGGGAGATATGGTTAATGATTACTATAACAACTATAGCAATTTATTTAATAATCTATAAATATCTAAGTTAAATTAATGATTAAAATAAATGTTTTGTACATTAACTGTATTGTAGAATGAGAAAAGTGTTACTAGTGTTCCCAAAGATGTTTGTATGTAAAGAACACGATATTTCATTTATAATATTTACTTGGACATTCAATTGAGTATGTATACAAACGAGTTTTACTATGAAGAAACGATGTATGGACTTGTTTTTTTGTAAGATATATTTAATTATCGTTAATTATATATCAAAATCTCTTAACAAGGATGATTATGCTATAAATTACTGGGGAATAGTTCCATAATTTTCCATAAGTTACGTATGGTATACATTCTAATGGTAATATGATTTAACAACCAGTTTTATTTAGAATCACGAAGCAATAATAGTTTTCAAGGTCTACATTTGCTATTTTTGTCAAGTATATGGAAATAAGAAAAGAAAATACTCGAAAACAGTGGATAACTGGACAAAAACAAATTGCAAATGTTATGTCTGTAATATTTTTACAGAAACTAGTGTTTTAATTGTTTATATGACATTAAAGTCATTTGATTGTTCCATATGAACTAAATTAAGAAACTTCTGAGCTAGAGGATATATACGATATAAAAGCATTGGCATGACCTTTTTTTCTATATAAGTGCAGCTCATTATTTTTAATTCATCTCACATATATATTACCTATCTAATATTAATGTGGATTTGATTATATATAAACAGAACTTTTTATATGTATAATTTACAATACAACAAATCTATTGGACAAGGAAAACAGGCCTGCATTTTGCATACATAGAATATATCTATTGAACTATACTTTTATATTATTAACCTAAATACCTCTTACCCAAATAGTCACATTCAAGATAGAGGTTACTATTAAAGTTACTTTTGAATATACAACGCTGAACTAGATTAGATAAAACTTTTTTCAGTTTTACAAAAATTTATGATCACAGGAAAATGAAATTTATTCTAAACTAATTGAAAATTAAACTCATTAAACGTTCAATTTATTTAAACAAAAAACAGTCTTATGTATATATCTTCATTGTCAGTCAATATCTAATATTAAACCACGTAATAATCAATGGGATATTAATTCTATACATCATTTTTTCCTATTTAAATTTTATTAAAATAATATAAAATGCAATCATCAAATAAATAGCAGAATGTACTTTTACAATGACATATATGCTGGTATTCGTCTTTTATTAAATCCAAGAATGATAATATCTAGGAATTACACATGCGTCATATTTTTTGTGGAACTCTGTATGAATCGTGTATTGATAGAATTGGAGTGCGTACATACAATATAAGTCCAATTCTCTCAAGTAAACAAACCATTTCGTGCGTTTACTTTTCATTGTATTCATATTCTATATCTGTTTTACACTTTTTAGTTTGCACTTGACCATGCCTACTCATAAATTTTAGTTACCGTCAACCTTCCGAACTTTAATTACATTCAAGGATTCAAAGTCATAAACATTTCCAATTTTTATGTAAATTCCCCAACTTAAAGTTGCTTTTACATTCTCTAAATTAGAATATTCATAATTTTAAAGAAGATACAGTGCATAATATGCATTTAATACGTAAAACACATGTATTATAATTAAAAAGAACATACTGGTATTTTCCTTAGTTGTTATAAATTTTACAATTACCTTGTATACCAAAGCTACTCAAAGCGTAACTAATTGTATTATTAAGTGTATGATTAATGTAATAAATTATTGACACCTGTCGTTGATATTGTAAGCTGAACACCAAGAAGTAGGTACCAAAGAACCAAACACCGGGGCCACGGAAACCCTTAAGCCATTGTACTTACCAAAGATGTAATTGTAATAAATTAAAATGTTTACATTTTTCATGACTTTTATTTATCACTTGCAATCATCCGCGACTTCGTTCGTGTGACTAATGTATGTTGATAGACTGGATTAAGTAGTTTTTTTAATGGATGATAATGGAATGGTAACCCCGTCTGCGTTAACGATATATACTGGCGAAGCACCAGTAGCTGATTATAGGAGAAAATTAAAAATCGCTCGACCTGATTGGGTATATTGCTAGCAATGGGATTCTCAGTCTCCATTACTAACAATCCCTTTCCCCCCGAAGTGAGACAGGTTATAAATATAAGAATGTCTTGATCACTCATTTACTAAGATAGGTTAAGTAAATTATAACAAAATGGGCCTTATGTTGTCTGAATAAATATATATTATTATTACTATCAATATTTCATATTATGCAGAATATTCACCGGAGGGAGACTGTACAAAACTCGTTTGCTTGAATACCTCTATTCCTTTCGTGTTTCTACCATGAAGCACTTGTGTTTACATGACTGTGTTTCGATTTAAAGTGTGGGATACGGCAGTGAACTGTACGTACCCTGTAAACAGAGAAATAACACCTTAGTCCTCAGGAATGGCAACGCATGGGGGGTATCATGGGCGAAAAAGTATACTCTGTTATGTCCATGGTACGGTTCATATCTATAGGTGACGGTTACCATTTCCCATCAGGTGGGCCGTCGGCTTTCATTCTAAGTTGTATAAAAAAACATGTCGTAAGGAACGGTCCTGAACCTAATGCACAGACCTACGAACTTTCTGCAACACATTAGAGGTTGTAACTTTATATAGTAAGCGGATCATCCTACTCTGCGTTTCCTTGTTCATGTTCTATTAGTTGCTAATTCTTCTTTCCGGCTCGCTTCTTCCAGATTATATCAGCTTTGGTTCTTTTACGTATATCCAAATTTTATGTTCTGTCACGCAACAAAAGTCACAGTATTTTCTTACAACTAATATAGGTTTATAACAAATAGACAAAGTAAAAGTCATACAGTCCCAAGGGAAATACACTTGGACAACTCACAAAGAATTTAATCAGAAAAAGTAATAGTAGGAGTTGCAAAGTTAGGTAAGGAGCTGAATTATAAATGTACCTTAATACTGTTAAGCTGAGGCCACACCGCAGCGATATCGATCACCAGCAACTTTAACTCACTTCTAATGTTCGTGTGATAGCTAATTTTACGCAACAGCCGGCCAGCTTTTAGGCCGGTAGTACATCTGCAATGCCTCTGGTGTTACAGGTGTACAGCCGGGCGCCGATAGTCACTTACCCTCAGGTGAGCCGCATGCTCGTTTGCCCCCTATATTATAAAAGAGCCCAACCGAGGAATGTAAAAGAGCCCAACCAAGGAGTGTAAAAGAGCCCAACCGAGGAATGTAAAAGAGCCCAACCGAGGAGTGTAAAACATTCAGAGTTTATGTTAAGTATATATTAATTGCTAACAACTTTAACTCACTTCTAATATTCGTGTATTAGTTTTACACGACAGCCCAAAAATGTAGTGTGAAGTTTTTAGAGTTCATGTTATATATGTGAATTTCTTATTCCATTGTATCTTCTCAATTCCTAAACAGATTTAAATGTATACATTTATAAAGTATACTCTATAGAGTATTATTAGAATCCTTACATTATTGAAAGTGACAATAGCTATATTTTCTTTGAAAAAAAAATATACAGTCGAACATAAAACCTCCTCCTTTTTCGAAATCGGTTAAAAAAGATTCATTTTGCAAAACAATCGTATTTTTAATTTTCAGAGCAAAATGTACTTGATCTATACTGGATTACGATTTAAATCTTAACATGTCTTTATACCGAAATGCCAATTTATAAAATAAAGAACTAGCTAAAGCATTTATATTTATTTTAATATATAAAAACTACGTGTCACTATATTCATTCACGCTTATCTTCGAAACTACTCATTACAATTTTTAAGTACAATAATTTTAAATACAAATATCAAAAATTGTTTCTTTTTATCTATTTTATTTGTAAATGACTGAATACTTACAAATAAAAAAACTTTATGTTTATTTATTAATTATACCAAATTAAAAAAAAAAACAGGATACAAATATCCAATTGAAAATCAGCGACAACTAAATTCATGCGGTATGAACAGGGCATTAGTCGAGTTTATATAAAGACAACAAAGTTTACCTACAACATTCAACAAGTACCTAATAGTCGACACAGATCAATGAAGATTATTACAACAATATTGACAATTCGTTCGTATTATAAGGATATAATAAAGATGTAAGTAATGTATTCCAAATATCATGTCAACCAGAGGGAGACTGTACAAAAGTCGATTGCCTGGGTACCTCTGTCCCATTCGTGTTTCAACCGCGAAGCAGTTGTGTTTGTATGACTGTGTTTCGGCTTGAAGGGTGGGATATGGCGTGAATTTACTGGGTATAGAGGAATAACACCTGAGTCCTCAGGAATGGCAACGCATGGGCGGTATCATGGGCGAAACAGTATACTCTGTTATGTGCATGGTACTGCTCATGTCTATAGGCGACGGTTACCACTTTCCATCAGGTGGGCCGTCAGCTTGTTTGCCATTCTAAGTTGTATAAAAAAAATCATGAATTAATGAAAACTCTTTATTGTTACCTTCAAAGAATGATACAGATTATAAAAATTAACAATATGCACACAAGCAAAATAATTAATTAATTACATAAACTTCATTACATAAAAGCAAGATAAAGAGATGAATGACACAATGAACGACCTTATTGCTTAATAGCGATCTCTTCCAAGCAATCTTAGAATGGAAAGGAATAATTAAAATTGTGTCCGGTCAAGGCGTAACAGAAAAATAATAAGACTAAAAAAGGGAGAATAAAAAAGCTTAAAATAAAATAATAATAATTGGTAGAACTGTTTATACTTCAAAAGTTGGCAACTAAACAAGATATTTTAATGTACAAATTACCGATTTAACTGACATGTAATTTGATCGAGAAAGCACGTCTAGTTTCGGAACAATTCGGGACCCTTAGTTTTGAGCGGCTTAATGCGAGAGCCCCAAATGCGCGCTTCATTATATTTACAATATAACGTGTACACACAAAACTTTTAACAATGAAACCAAACAAATTGACTTGGAAGTTTCGGCCACGTGTATTATGATGACACGTGTAGGTATTTGGTACACCAAATTACATTTATTCAACTTAGTAAACATCTTTAGAAACTTTCACATTTATTATCTTAATATAATCCTATTAATATTACAAATGAGAAACATTATAACGATTGATGAATGGATGTTAATTACCCTTTCACACAAAAACTAGTAACAAATTTAAATGAAATTTGGTGCACAGATAGTTATATCTCAGCACATAGAATGTACTGATTTACGCAGGTGAAGCTGCTGAATGTAGTTTGTTGAGAATAATAGTAACTATTAACTTATTACTATAATTTTATATTATTTATATTTTATTTTATTTATTTATGGCAACAAACAGTCATTTACAAAACAAATAATTATCTGTAGTAACACTATCACATTACATTAATCTGTATCGCGCACTAAATAGAATATTGATACGGAATATACTAAATATTACCAGAGGCAGACTTTGTAGAAACGACTTCTAAGGAATTGTTTGAAATGCCATTTTTGGGGTTTTTCAAAAAGCATATAATATTAAGGTTTCTTCACATACCCTAGTGTTGCAGGTATCTATAGGCTACAGTGATCTTTTACCATCAGAAGGACTGTATGCTTGTTTGCCACATTTGTGGTATAAAAAAAAGGCAGTATGTTAAAGGGAGGGAGACTTTGTACAAAAGTCGATTGCTTGGGCACCTCTGTCCTATTCATGTTTCTACCGTGAAGTTGTACTTGCATAGCTATGTTTCGGTTTGAAGGGTGAAATATGGCAATGAATTTACAGTACCATTACATTATATATTTACAGTACAGTACCATCTTTTGTTAATTTTAAAATAACCCACTTTTTTTTGGGAAAATTCCACTATAAATATAAACATTATCTACATGGTTATTACAATTATATTAAGTAATCAACTCCCAACAACGATAATCCTTGGCGCCCGCCTAATCTTATTAGATCCGTTTATAATGGACACGGCAATTAGTGACGGTACGTTGCCACATAACACAATGTCCATTCGCTTTCATCATCGATTATAATGGTAAATTTATCTACAGCATTCTTTTTAAACCTCAGGTCATTCTTAACAAATTTCATGATTCTAGGTCAACGAGAAGAATCCTATAGATTTGATACCCTTACAAATGTCATAATATACGCTTT
The DNA here is from genome assembly GCF_026898425.1 of Galleria mellonella. NCBI lineage: Eukaryota > Metazoa > Arthropoda > Insecta > Lepidoptera > Pyralidae > Galleria > Galleria mellonella. Next base: position 2,388,165 of record NW_026442023.1, read on the forward strand.
AAACAGCTTTATTTTTCATCTGCGTTAACTTAGAAATTTCAAGTTAATTTCAAGCCAATTAAAAGTTTTTCACAGCTTCAATAAATTGTAGATTTAAATGTTTGATTCTAGTTTTAGCTTTTTACTCCACATGTTCCTAAGGAAATCCAATATTAAACAAAATACTCCATGAAGAATTCCGTTCATTCCTTCGTTTTGAAATAAGCTTCAAAAGGAAAAACGAAATCCATATATACAAGGGATTATTAGTAATAGGGTCTGATAACCCTATTGCTAGCAATATACCTTATAATGTATATTGCTAGCAATAGGGTTAGCAATATCCAAGCAGTTCTCCCAGAAACCATCGTAGTACATTTTCGCTGAATTCATCACGATGATGGGTCAACTGGCCTGCTTTCATCCTCACTGATGCCCTGCTAGCGTACACCGATAGCTCAAATAGCTCAAGCGAGCTTACCGATCCAATTTCATCCATTATAAAAAAAAAAATTTTAACCCTGTCTTGTCGTTCATGAGTGATCATTCCCAAGGAGGATTGAAGTCAGGCAGGCAGCCAGTCGTAAAACCAAAACCTTGAATTATGTATAATACTTAAAATAACATACTGAACATTAAAAAAAAAAACAAATTGTTACATCTTATTATGTAACTATATGTCTGGAAAATAAATTATTAATTATTAAGAGCAAAATAACGGTGATGACCGGCTTTCTTTGGAGTATTTTGTTATGTTGATACCTCATTGTAATTAAAAAATCTTTCTGAAAAAAATCTACAATTCTTTAAAATGCACATGTAAATTTATTTTGTACCTACGTCTGTGATTTATATATAAACAAATATATATTGCTGTTGTTGTAAATCTTTATTGTACATACGACACATAAAGAAGATTTATGGTAAAATGGCGGGCTTATCCCATAGAGATATCTCTTACACCCTTGATAGTCCACCTTTGAGAAGCTCAAAAAATCCATAAAATGTTTGTGGGTGGAAATTAAGTAAATTCTGAAGCGCTAATCCTCTAAACTTACCAAATATTTTTATTTGATAATTTCTCGAAAGTACTGTTTGACTACTGCTGTTAGACTACTGATGACCCGTGTGGTCCCGACATAGAATAGGCCACCCCTTCCTTTTCTGTAGAAAACTAAAGATTAATATAGCGACTAAAGAAACTTAATGTTAGAGAGAAAGCCTAACTGCGGTTGCCAACCCGCGTGCCAAGTATGACAACTACTGGCAAAACTCCCCTTATAGGGATGGTTTATGTTTAGCACTGGACAGTTAACAGCTAAAATGACTGTTTTGTGGAATATTATGAACAAAATCTATTATAATTTGGACTTAAATCTTTTACAAATTTAGTTCATATTGGCCTTTAGAACAAAAAATTTATATGTGTGATATCGAATTGAAATTTTAACTTAAGAGATTAATTTTGAGAAGTGACACCTCAGAATTGACTCCAATATAAATAATTATATTCGTAATATAATAATTATATTCATTACTGTAACAGCAAAAGTAAAACCATACCTTTATCCAGTATTGTTTGCATTTCCAAGTTTCGTCTTTCAGACTTACGAAATAAAAGCTCCTAGACCAAATTAGGTACAAACTAAATAACATTAGATACAGCAAATTACAGAAGTTTCTTACTGAACTAATTTTACCTAATTGTCAAATATTTCTACGGTAATATATGCTTACATCAAAAACTAATAGTTTTATACTAGTAATAACAATAATTAAGTGGTTCTGCCAAGTTGAGTACAGTTGCACCATCCTTTTTTTGAAGCACAGCAGTTGTGGATAAAGTAAAAAAATTTA